>NC_079169.1:36181883-36444383 GCF_947568905.1 Ostrea edulis
ATAAGTTTTAAATAAAAGCATAACATTTTCGGGTTCTTAAGTAAATAATAATACTGGTACACTCACTGTAGTCAAATTGGACCACAGAAACTGATTTACTGACTCCATAAAAGGGTCAAGAAATGCTTATAACTTCATTTAACCCATGAAGAGAATTTAAATCTTCACAATTTTTTTTTTTTTTTACAACAATTGGAATTGTGTCCTTGCTGCCCTTAGAAACCATCAAGGGTGTAGGTGTTGAACATATCATATCAGTGTACACTATTCGTAATCACATTATAAATCATCAATTTCTCCTGAACCATTATTTCACTAAAGAAATATTTCATGTTTAATGAACCTTTACATGTTCTATATAAACAATTTAATCAACTCTGAGATCTATATGTGTAGATTATTTATTTTCTTTTAGAAACAAATCGTTATGTTAGATGTCAAAAGATTCTGCAAAACAGAGCATCCCCTTAATAAACTAATAAGCAAGTCTCCCATCCCCTCAAAACCTTGAATTTCAAAATGTCACACAACCCAGTAATTGCTTAAAATATGATTTCAATCTCAACACATTTAGATGTGTCACAGGCAACCACAAAAGTCTGGTGAAACACCCAAACACAATGTCACATTACATAATGTCCTCCCAACCAAACACCCAAACACAATGTCACATTACGTAATGTCCTCCCAAACACAATGTCACATTACATAATGTCCTCCCTGAAACATAATGTCCCATTATGTAATGTCCTCCCAACCAAACACCCAAACACAATGTCACATTACATAATGTCCTCCCAACCAAACACCCAAACACAATGTCACATTACATAATGTCCTCCCAAACACAATGTCACATTACATAATGTCCTCCCAAACACAATGTCACATTACGTAAAGTCCTCCCAACCAAACACCCAAACACAATGTCACATTACGTAATGTCCTCCCAACCAAAACACCCAAACACAATGTCACATTACATAATGTCCTCCCTGAAACATAATATCACATTACATGATATCCACCAATCAATTGTGAGAGAACTTCATAAAAACTTTGGTACAACACCATATAGACTTTGATCAGGACAAAGGAAGATCCTTTGCAACCTCTCAAGATGATAACACAATCTGAAAGGCTTAAGAAAATGAGTGGATTGACGATTTTAAAATGATGAAATATTACTTCAGAATCAATATGAATAAATCTGCAGATGTCCTCTTTCTTAGGTTTTGTTTACGATCATGAGAGAAGCTGAGACCAATATCAAAAGAGAGCCAAATCTCTGCAAAGCACTTCAGCAAAAACAGCCTATTAGTAACAGACAACATCCCAAATTCTGGCCCCGAAATACTTCAGGTTGGTATGACTGGTGTGTGTGTTTTTATGTGAGATGTGTAAACGAGCCTATTCTGTTTTAAAAATCTGGATAAGCCATTCATGATAGATTATACCTAGCTAATCTGACCTCCTGTATTGCCCAAAATCAAATTATCCCAGCTAGGCCTTTACATGAATCTATTGATTATGCATTTTATCATTTTTATCTTCAAATCTCTCATCATGGTATTTAAATATGATCATTCATGAGAAACACACAAACCAATGTTAATGTTGGTAACAACAAGAGGCTTATAATTGTACCATGAATTCCCATGAAAATGCAAAGATCTACGAATACATAACCTAGTAGTTATGTATCAGATATGTCTGCATATGTCTTGGGTAGAAAAGCTGCTTATATAATTCAAAAATTACTGGTAGCAATGATGCATTTTCTCACATGGGAACAACATCCCCCTCCCCTCTCTTGATAGACCACCACTTCATTGTTCCAAAAGCAAGGACAGTCCATGGTTGAGCAGTAACAAATTAAAGTCTGGAGCTACGTGTATATGCAAAATATTCACAACACATATGCTACAGATGTCTGATGCCAAAGTTCTCTTATAATGATCTATGAAGCTTGGAACACCTTATAAAGCATTCCTGTTTATGCAATGCTGTCTTTTGTATTGCATTGTTATATATATTGCATGAAAAGGTGAAGATAACAAACAGCGGTCAATCTCAAATACAGTTGAACAAACATGGCCTCCGTAAATACCAGAGGTGGGATCAAGTGCCTAAGAGGAGCAAGCATCCCCTGTCAAATGGTCAAGCTCACTGTGAGCCCTGAGTATATCTTGATCAGATAAACAGAGTAATCCGTAGTCAAAATCAGTTTGTAAAGGACGTAACAAATGGTATGAAACACATCAGACAGCATTTGACCCCATGACAGGTTATAGTGGCAATGAAACTAGATCATTATAACAACCATCGAATTTGCAAAATGCCGACTTTAAACAAGACGGTTGAAACTCATGTAACATAAGCTTGTTTGTCAGTAGCCTGCCTTGATTTAAAAACTGATCATATGCAGAACAAGCTCTTGCGAATCAAATAAGTTGAGAGACATAAACACCAAATGCAGGTGATAATGAAATATTGCTACATAAATATTGAAAGTTGACGATGGATTGATTGTATATTGTTAACATTCTTCCTCGAGAATTTTTCACTCATATGGAGTGATCACCATTGCCGGTGAAGGGCTGTAAAAGTTAGGCCTATGTTTGGCGCTTATATGGCCTTTTTTTTATCACACCACATCTGTTGTGACGGGGCCTCAGTTTTTATGGTTTCATCCGAAGGACAAACCCAATTAGTTGCCTCTTTCCACAAGCAATGGGTACTGCATGAGGACCTATTATAACCCAGATCCCCATGGGACAGTTGACAATGGAGAAGCTGGAGTCATCCCATTTGTCATAAACTCGAGTTGTTAGTTTGCCGTTAACATCTATATTTAATAAAATTACTAAGTACAAAGTAGATATGGAAAACTCTGTGGTGTGTTTTATTTCAAGTTCACTGGGATATATCGAATCAACATATGAATGAAAATTATGATTGTGTACATTGTTATGTATAGATTGTGTGCTTTAAATACAGGGTTTTGGTAATGAAACAAGAGAGATCATTAGAAAATCCTGCTTCCCTCAAGATGAAGGACCAGAGATCAACTGCTCTAACATTAGAACTTGAATTCAGAACTACATGTCCTATATCAATTATTAATCATTTCTGAAATACACAACATCCTTATATTTTTTTGAAGAAGAAAAAAATCATTGTATGTTTGACAAAGTCTACCACATTGATTTTTCTACAGGGTATATCTTATAATCCTAAATCCTTTAATCTCCTCAAATCCTTACCCAGTCATTCTTGTAGTATATATATACAATCACCTCTACATGCAAACTCTCAGATTTTGTTGGTAATTTAAAGTATTTGTGATTGGTAATCGATGTTAAATCTTCCACTTCTTACTGATACAAATGCCAATGACATTTTCACAGATATCCAACATACATTTGCCAAAACATATTATATTACATTGTACACTTTCTCTACATAAAAAACCCCTCAGTGACACTTCAAACTTCTGGATCCAGAGATTTTATATTTCAGAATCATCATAGGAGATACATATTATATTCATTTGTGGAGAAAGTTTTTCCACATATTTTGAGAGTAGGAATATGAAAATGATTTCCATGATCTTTATTGATCCCAGTATTATAACTAATATGAATTCAGTATTTTTTGTTGAATACCACAGTTCATTGTAAATTGTGGGTATGTTAGGTCACAAAATTAAGTCCACAACAAAACACAGTGTTTGTCAATGGCTTTCCACAAACTTATAAATTAACAACACTGTATTTTTGACAGATCCAGTCAGTAATCAATTTCAAAATTGATGAAAGCACAGCATTCTGTCCACGAAATAAATTGGTCAATACCAAGTCATATTTCCATGATTTCATGATATTCTGAATTATGGAACCTGGTGTCTGAATACTTACATTAAAATTGGTTTTATTTATTTTGGACGGTCTTGGACTATGGCCTTCTATAGCTGTGTATCTGAAAAGAAAAAAGAAAATTTAATAACACCAATTGTTTTTTCTTTTTTTAAAGTATGGTAAGTTTTTGAAGTAATGAAGAGTACTTTCAGAAAATTTTGAAAGAGTTTTAACCTTAGAATAGATAGTGCTTATTTCTCTCCAATCTAATTAAACTCAGATCCTAAAATACGCTCACAATTGCTACAATAGGATCTGAATTGCTACAATAGGATCTGACATAACCCCATAGGGGATCACGTCCGCATCACCTTTCGCTTGGAATATTCATGAGAACTATCAGCCAGTCAGATTGCGCCATACAGAAAATGATGACTATTTAGGCGGTTCCTAGCAATTCGTAAACAAGTTGCAGTAATCTCTCCCATGAAGTATATTCCACACTATGAAATTGTATATTCTCACAGAAGGAATTTTAAACTTTCACCATAATTGCCCAATATATTCCGTTCATACAAACAACAAAATGTACGATATTAAATACACCCAAATTAAATTAATTGTGAATTGTGATTTATGTATGAATAGGGATGGGTACGATTTGAATAGTTTTCAAGATGGTTTACTTAATTAACGCGAGGAATAATCGACGTCGACGTAAATGGTGCATTGTGACATCAAATCTAGCTGCGATGTGTTTTCTTTCAAACCAAACACTTTTATCGCAGCCATTTTCCTTGAATTGTGAACACCGATGATTTCATGGGCGACGCATTGATTGGCTAACATAAAGTTCACATGAACATGACCCCTAGTCGGGTTATGTCAGATCTTCTTACGCAGAGTATGCGGCGCAGATCTAAGAAGTCTGACTTCAATTAGATTGATTTCTCTCCTTCCCCAAAAAAGGGATTGCAATCTCTAAATTGACCCCAAAAAATGCCCCCTTTTCCCAACCACAGAAGGATGCTGACATAGTCCCATACCCTCCCCCCTCCTACAACACACTTCCTCCTATATCTGCCAGTGAAGCAGAGAGAGATATTTTATATCCTACAACAAAACAAAAAAGTGTTAGGAAATCTTCATAATATTGTGTTTGTAGCAAGGAAAGCAAATATAATTACCATCATATCCTCACACCTGAATAACTTTCCTTTACTTTTCAATAACCCCTTGATCAATATAAAATCCCATACTTTTCTATGGGGCAATAATTGAAGAGGTTTACACAACATTTCAATTATAGTCCTTCAGACTCCATCAATGTAAACATCATTTACCATCAATCTGGATACAACATACAATTGCTGACAGAAAAGCACGATAGGGGGGTTAGCCAAGTACGCTTTACAATCAACTGATTGATTTACATATTACAGTTATTGATCTGCAATCAATTCATGACCTTTTAAGCAATCAAAATAAACATAATCAGAAAGAAAAGCTCTTTCTGCTCTCTGTTCTTTAAAATTTATATTAAACTAAATAATCCATGGATGTATCCGTTCTGCCTGGTACTCTCTTGGCTAGATGAATATTTAAAAGCAGAATTTTCACACAAACATTCATCAGGTAATCACTAGCAGCACCATAACTGTTCTTTTTTGTCATAATCCGAAAATTAATACAGAATATATATAGATATATGATAAGAAACGTTACTGTTCCCACCAAGTTTAAGCTTCTATATGAAGCAGATTGAGATTTTCATCTGATGATCATTATGATGAATTATTGAAGATTAAGACAACATGGCCATTTCAAAAATATCCCCCTGTAGGCTGAATACATGAATCGTCAATCACCAAGATGTTGATCAATTATTTCTATGGCTGTACCCATTATTTATATGACTTTGTTATGATCATGGATTAGTTGTGAACATAATCATATCAAATGAGCTTTGTATAAAAAAACAAAAACTAAAAGGCTTGACTTTATGGTTAAACGATAATATTCTTAATACAGTATGTGCATTTGTTCCAGATATATAAATATATATATAATTATATATAATTATGCACTCCTTCATTTCATCATGACAGAAAGAAGAAAAACTATTAAAGGGCATGCATTGCACAATATTTCAAAACTCAAACCTAGATTCTGAAATAAAAGAGATACCTCAGAATGTTTTTGTTATATAAATGTTAGGTGAATAAATTTGCTATTTCTTCTGGATAACGATAGCTGTGAAATATAGTTTCTGAACTATCTCACCCTAGGGAAATAGTCTCGAAACTATTTACCAGATGCCATATTTTCCCGCGTTTTTTTTTCTTCTGTGACGTCAAAGTCTATAATAACTCTAGTTTACCATTCGGACCACCTCGGTCAATTCCATCTAATGTCGATGTTAGTGTACTTCACTTTGGTATGTCTGACACAAGTAATGTCTACTTCGGTATAATAAAACACCTATTTACTGACTATTCGGAAATCGTTGCTGTCCGAATAGTCAGTAAATAGGTGTTTTATTATACCAAAGTATAGACTCTTCGGATATAGGGCTCACGGCGGGTGTGACCGGTCAACAAGGGATGCTTACTCCTCCTTGGTACCTGATCCCACCTCTGGTATGTCCAGAGGTCCGTGTTTGCCCAACTATCTATTTGTATTGCTTATAGGAGTTATGAGATTGATCACTGTTCGTTATCTTCACCTTGCACTTTACTTGTGTCAGAAATACCAAAGTGAAGTAAACTAACATTCAGCATTAGAAGGAATTGACCGAGGTGATCTGAGTGGTAAACTAATTAGAGTTATCAGACTTTGACGTTACAGAAAAGAAAACGCAGGAAAATATAGCATCCGGTAAATAGTTTCGAGACTATTTCCCTAGGGCAGATAGTTCTGAGACTATTTCATGGCTTGCGTTATCCAGAACAAATAGCAAATTTATTCACTTAACATTTATATAGCAAAAACATTCTGAGGTATAATAAATATATATATATATATCCAAATTGTGTTTTTGAAAAAATCACAGTGTCCGGTATAAAATATTAAAAGAAATAGAGTAAACAGTACACAAAGTTAAAAATTTAACGCAAGCGCTTGCCTTAAATTTTTAACTTTGTGTACTGTTTACTCTATTTCTTTTAATATATATGCATATATATATATATATATATATATATATATATATATATATATATATATAATTATACACATGTATATTAGAATAAAATAAGTCCTTGGTATAGGCAAAATATAGGAAAAAATTCAGATGAAGATTCACATTTATTCCAAAGCGCTTTCCACTGAAAAGCGAAAGCGCTTTGGAATAAATGTGAATCTTCATTTTGGTATCAGGGCAGAATAAAGTCGAAAAATAAAATCCAATATACTCAAACATTTATCTATATATATATAATAAATATATTAAGCAACCAACAGCTGCCAAGTGAACATTTTCCACAGATCAATATAACTTTGCAGGAGGTGGCCATGCAATTAGACAAGTTTCAGTCAATGAAGCCAAGATAACTTGCAGTACTTCAAGGCTTTTAAAATAGATTGATTTTCTTTTTCTACTAGAGGTATCAAAAGACTGAGATTTCATATTTCCCAGCAAAACCAAAACAAACTTTAATCGTGATGGGATAAACTGAGAATCTCCTACACATGTCAAATATTTGTCAGCTTCCTCCGTTGCACTTATCGATTATCATTAACAAACCCAAGTTCCTCCGCACTCAACAATAGCATATATATGTATGGTACAAGTTCCAAAATTTGACAAACAAATATTAACGCTTTCTCTACTTTCCTGATGGAACAAGTGACTTTTTTCAATGTAATCTGTGAAACCTAAACTAAATAAATAAAGAAACAGTTTTCTTAGTGTTGCTATGGTCCTTCATATGCATACCAGGTATATTTTTGTTTGCCAGTAAACACACGACTGTCAAAGTATCTATATTAAGATCTGAGGTATTCTGTACGGAATGGGGGGGGGGGGGGGGGGGGGGGGGGGGGGGGGGGATATTGAGATGGATTACTACAGAAAACATTTTAACATGGTAAAGGAAAAGAAACTTTTAGACATCATAAGGTTTGATTTAAAATCAAATTTAAGTATCCAAGGTAAATGACAGTTAATCCCAAACTGAGTAGAGTTATTGACATAGCAGAGACTGCAGTGCATTGCATCATTGTCAGCGGAGATATTATCATATAAAGCAATATACATTTTACTTAAGTCACTAAGTGATGTTGAATATCAAATACATGTACTAACACAAATTCTCTGATCATTACAAATGAAAATTCAACACATTTTATATTTTCATGTCCAACTACACAAGCAAGAAAAAATAGTCATTCAGACCAATCTAATGTTATATAAATTATGTCCATGAAAAGAAACAATACTAAAACAGAATTTAGTCAGATCATCTTTTAAACACTGTCGAATGTGTGTAATATATTCATCTATGAGCTTTCATATTTTATGTAATAGTGTTTAGCATTTTCTCTGTTACAGGCACATGACATGCAGTTATAGCCATAAAAGGATATTATAATCATAACTTAGACCCCTTGGACAAAAATATCCATTTAAAGCATTAAATCTATGTAGTGGTCAACAAACTTCTATATCATCGAACTTACACTGATGAAATTAAAGATATCCATAATTATGTTCAGGTCATTAGTTTAAACCCTATTTTACTGGAACAGGATTCTATGTAGGCAAAGGAGATCTCTGGTGTTATTTTGACAATTGAGTGCATACATGTAAGCAGATTTTAAAATCTGCAACAATTAAAATAACATTACGATTTACACATCTAAATCAAATATTCCTTGGCACACTTCAAATTAGTGCTTAATTCTATCATTAGATGAGATTTTTAGGATCTGTTCCAGCCTTGTGTATTGGTATTTTGTCACAGATGAGTTGTCTTGAATAGTATTTGAATCAATCCTTGGGATCTAAGCAGGGACTTGACAATGTAGTGTTAGACATTGCAGTAATTTAACAGACACAGAGCTTTTTAAAGAATTCATCTGATAATGCAGCCTGATAATACTATAACAGTTATCACTGACTGCTCTATACAAAATGCTATACACATATAGATGTGTATGCATGGTAACCAAATCCTACAACAGCTCACAAGAGAAAAGAAGAAAAAAACCTAAGAAAAGTCAACTACAAAAAACCGCACTTATTATTTATCAATCTAAGAGTTGACAACGTTAGCATTTTAAAGATTTTTTCTTTCTTTGGTCATCAAAATAATACAACTCCCCATTCTGCCTGTCGAAGACACAGTTGGATAATTTTGATTAAGTAATTCAATGTTAAATTTTCTTATCAATATTCATTAAATGTCTGATAATTTTTTTTTTAACAACTTCTAAGCATATTACTTCCAAATCGGCAGGGAGTCACAATTCCTTTCTTTTAACTTTTATACAGATGATACTGTATGTGACAAGTTTATTGTCAGCATAAAGATTGTCAAAGAAAAGCAATTGTATCATTATGAAGAAAAACCGAAGCCTAATTAATGCAAGGGTTTGTAGAATGATATTATACCCTAGGAAACGAAACAATCGTTACTGACTAGTTCCTTACCCCATAGGAAGAAATTTCTCTTTTCCAGCAACCACGTAACACTCGCCTTCCTGAAAATGTTGTAAATTGGTGACCCTAGTTCCTTGTCGCGGAGTGTAAACTCGATAAACAGAACCACCCGATCTTAATTTAACATCAGTCGTTAGCTGCTCTAGAAATTTTTCGAAGTTCTTGACTTTCTTATCATTATAAGTGACCATCTTAGGTCCAAAATTCTTGTCCCCATTTCTGCAAAACTTGAAGCGTTTTGCGTTTGTAACACTGCGTTCTTCGATTGATGGTAAAGATGAATGAGTAGTATGTGCCATTTCGCTTATTGGCTATAATAAATATCACTCAGAGTAACAACAATATAGTAGCTATTCCATATATCAAGACATCCTATGAACTTGTAGAATCTGTTTTCGTTCGAACAATTCTAATGCTGATCAACCAGTGGTGAATTCTGGGATACAATGTGTTTACATGGAACGACCTTTGAACCGATAATCCTTAGCAACCACGTGTTAAGTGTAAATAAGATATAAAAAGCACATCGGTAGGATTAAACAGATTCCGTCATTTAAAAAAAAAGAAGTTTTTATTACATGATTACAAAAATAAATTTGAAAATAACAAGTAGATTTAATGGTCTGTAACCAAGTCATATTCATAAAGTGTGATTTAAATTTTTATCAATGGAGATTCATGACCTAAATCGACTAGTTACAATCAATATTTGTGTACAACCGTTACAAATAAAATGGATAGCTAGCCATCTATAGATGGAAAAATCTGTTATATTTCAGACCATGTTTTCAACTAACAGTGAAGATAAAATGAGTCAAATATAATTAATTCTTTTAAAATAATAATAATTTAAAAAAAAAAACCCAACAAAAACAACAATACAATTTTATGGCATGACTAGCACGTGAAAACGTCAGAATTTTTGTTTTTCTGTTCAATATTTCATTTATTAGGGCCTACTTCATTTATTCAAAGAACAAGTTAATGACATAATGTCACTTTTAGATTATATGCAAATACTTTTACAAAATACCACTTAAATATACCTATATTTACAAGTGTGGTGGTCAGACATGTTCGATCGCCGGTGTCCAGATAGCTCGATTGGTATTTAAAAGATTAGAGATTCAGGGGGAGGGGGGTTCTATTTTCTCCTTTCCTAGCTGTTACACAAGTACCATTCGATTTTCATTTCCTTTGCATGATATTGCAGTTGGTTTCTACAATTTCAATTTTTTTTTCATTGCAAAGATTTTCATAAATTTATACATATCTGACAATATATTAGATTTGTAAATTTCGCTACCTTACGTTACACTTCATTTGGGTGTATCGCAAAGGAGCGGAATTTACAAGTCTAATTTTGATTAGATTAAAAAAGATTGACGTATTTCAAAAACTACCAAGTAACTTTTAAAGGTTGATATCTCCCCGATTTGTCAAGTACAAGATAAAAATACACCGTGTATTTTTATCATACAACGCTGTGCTATTTTAAATGAGTCAACTTCTTTTTATTTTACTACATAATTCATTAAAAATAACCACTTTTCTAAATCATTTTCATAAACTTGTCAAAATTTAATTTATGATAATCTTTGCACCATGAACAGCACAAATATTTACCGTGTTTCTGGTCTTTTCATATATATATGGTTACACGCTGCTAGATTTGGTTCCGCAGGTCGTGAGTTCAACCCCGGTTAGGGGCGGAAGTGGGTATCCAAATAAAGTGAAATTTTCTGTGCTTTATATATATATATATAATTTTATTTTTTACCTATTGATTACCGGACACTCAGGCAATTTTTCACAATTGGACATACATACATACATACACACACACACACACACACACACACACACACACACACACACACACATATATATATATATATATATATATATATATATATCCATTCACATATTTTAAATACGGATGTAAGAACACACTAAAGGTTTTCGTTCCTCTCTTATACAAAGGATCATAAGCTTATAAGGAATTGGAGTGCTTGGAGTGCTAAAAGTTAAAAGTTTCATTCGTCATATTTCTGCAATTGTTGGTAAAGGTTTTTAAAATCACGAATTTAATGTTTTATGATAAATATTCTATATTTCATAAAAATCAGAGCAAATATGAGTTCAACATCATTGTTCAAACAAGGATATCTTTTAATGAAACGTGAAAGTTGACTATAGTACTACGAATACTTACTTATAAAAACTTTGTCTAACCAGAATTACATATCAAATCGCAGTACCGCATTACTACAATTTGATATGATTTTTCTCCGAAAAATGTTAAAATATGAAATTTTGGTGGGGTTGATACAGACACAGACACACATATATACATTATAAGAATATGTTTATCTGATACAGGAGGACGCTAAATGGTCTCGTAGTCATCGATACCATAATACAAGAACTTTCAAATGAATTTTTTATGCATAATAACATATGCCCGTGTAACATTAAATCTGACCTATATTTTTCGGATGAATGTCCAATTAAATTTCAAACCCACGTAATCAGAATTCACATATGCTTCAGAATGACGAAACTAATTTGATTAAATTACGGTAATTGACCAATATTTTAGGCAATAGGTTCAATCCCAATTAACTGCAGGTGGTATAGTGATATCTGTAAGTTAGAATATTGTAAGATATGAACAATTTAGCAAAGCGGGGAGTAAGGGGGGGGGGGGGGGTCCAGCCCTGTCTGGATTTGTCATGTACTGTCCTGGTCACTACCGGTAGCACAGTTATATTAATCGTACGCTCTCTGTGTTTCTCGCCGTAGGTGAGAGTTGTAGAAGTCGTCGAGACAGAGAAAAGGTAGCAGTCTTACGTGCAGGTCGTATGTGCTTTTATCTGTAGATTACGTGGATCGTATGTGCTTTTATTTGTACATTACGTGGATCGTATGTGCATAATAACTGGTTCGTTCACGTTTTTTTGAAAAATATTTTTTTATTTTTTTTTATGTTAGATACTAAAAATATAACCAAAATTTGCACCTTCTTTTTGGAAGGATAAGAGCAATATTTCAGTCTTTTATGTTTACAAACAAACTAGTGAAAAGATAATTTTGTAATGTAAAGCATCTTAATTTTCCAGTCACAAATGACACATTTTACCCAAAGAATACTTGAAATATGATAGATATCATAAACTTTGATCAATAACCACACGTTTTTAAAACTTTGTAAACAATAACATAACTCAATCTTTGTTTACACAATATATGATACGCTCTCTGTAATGAGCTTCTGTAATATTGTTAATTTTGGTGAAACCTTTTAATCATATTAGACAACTACCCATATTTATGTAGCAATATTCCATTTTCACCTGCTTATGGTGTTTACATTTCTCAACTGGTTCGATACACAAGAGCATGTTCTGCGTATGATCAGTTTTTAAATCGAAACAGGCTACTGACAAACAAGTAGATGGTGCAGGGGTTCCAAAAGTCTCGTTTAAAATCAGCATTTTGCAAATTCTATGGTCGTTATAAAGATCTAGTTTGCCAATACAACATATCAGTGGGTCAAATGCTGTTTGGTGTGTTTCATGCCGATTGTTAGGCCGTTCTTGGCACACTGATTTTGACTACGGATAACTCCGTTTACCTGATCAAGATATAGGGCTCACGGCGGGTGTGACCGGTCGACAGGGGATGCTTACTCCTCCTAGGCACCTGATCCCACCTCTGAGTATACCCAGGGGTCCGTGTTTGCCCAACTCTCTGTTTTGTATTGCTTAAATAGGAATTATGAGATTGATCACTGTTCGTTATCTTCGCCTTTCACAGTAAATGATATTCATTGAAAGTGAAAAACGAGATTTTGAGGAAAATCGTGAATCGGTCCCTTATGATCTATCTTCAGCATAGCCATAACCCACAGCTCCAATCCCTGGACTTTTAGACAAACAAACATTGACCTGATTTTATCGAGTGTCAGCGTAATAAATCAACATTTGTTCCAGTTGACATGGTAATTTATTCACGATACACTTATTTACATGTATTTGGCTACTGTTAGGGGGCATTTGTGTCGTATCGAAAAATCTAATTTATCGAATTTTATCAGATTTGCAGTAATTTAATGGTACCGTGTATAAATACCTTGGTTTCTATTTGTTTTCAAAATTACATGTGTTGATCTTTGACCTACTTTTAGAAAAAGTCAAGGTCAGTGGATGGTAAATACTTGTCAAACTTTCAGGAATATTATTTAGTATGGAGACCTTAGTTATTATTGGTTTTCAAGTTTAAAGATAACAAGGTGTTTGTGAAACACTGATGCCCCCGGATTACAACAACGTGGAACTGTATGATATTGAGTTTTCTTTTAGATTTCCAAAAATTAGGTCAATGTCAAGACCAACAAGACGACAATAGAAAGGTCTTTCCACCAGGTATACACATACCAACTATGAAAGCTCTATCTTTCATGGTGTAAAAGACATGACCGAGGTTAAAGTTTTTTGAAAATTTCTAAAACTAGGTCAAAGGTCAATGTCAAGGTGTCAAGGTCAACAATTCTGGTGTCGTTAGAGATGTCTTCTCACAAGAAATGCACATGCTATATATAAAAGCGCTACCTCTTATGATTTGAAAGATGATTTATATTCGAATTTTCTATATGTAGGTGAAAGGTCAATGTTAAGGTCACCAGGTCAAAGATTTTGGTGTCAATGGAAATATCTTACCACAAGGAATACACAGCAAAATCAGGGAACATAAATTGCATTTTTTTTCTTCTTTTTTAACATATTGAGATTAAAAAATATAGTAAGCTGTTTTAATTTCAGTGTGTTTTTTTTTATACTGATAGAGTAATTTTATGAAACATGTAATGAATAAAGCATCTTCCCATTTTAGGAAATTATAACAATTTATTAATAAATTCAATTCCCTAATCTATTATTAGAAAGTACCGGTCAATCCGAGTTTTCTATGTTTATAATTAGAAAGACCGGAAAGAGAATTTGATTGGTTGGAATTACATACGCAAACGAATCACATGCATTGTTACACGTAGCAAAATTTCCCTAATCTATTATTAGTTAAGTACAGGTCAATCCGAGTTTTTGTATGTTTATAATTAGAAATACCCTGTCAATCTGCATTTATATACTTTGACACGTAATATCAAATGAGCCAATGGTGAAGTGCATTACAATACATAAAAATAATATTATGTCATGTTGTTTTACAATATGTCATGTTGTGTTATAATAAGTCATGTTGTGTTACAATAAGTCATGTTGTGTTATAATATATCATGTCGTTTTACAATAAGTCATGTTGTGTTATAATATGTCATGTTGTTTTACAATATGTCACATGTTACAATATGTCATGTTGTTACAATATGTCATGTTGTTTTACAATATGTCATGTTGTTTTATAATATGTCATGTAGCTAAAGGATATCTTCTTTTACAAGACACAAACGCAAAATATATTTTGCCCCTTTAACGTTCGAGAAAGAAATACAGTTCATAATTAAACTTTAACCAAATTCATATTTGATCATTTTCAGTCTTCAAAGATTCTGTACATACTGTACAATCGTATCTCAACTCCCTCCTTCTCTGGAATATATATCATATTCCTTTAGTTGTTAATCAATATTTCATGCAAGCTCAGACAACCCTAGTGTCCTTCGGTAATGATATCAATCAAAACTGCTATATAATGTATAACTTTCTCTCCATGATCTAGGAGATTTATATACGTGCGTGTCTTAGCATAAGCTCCTCTTAATCCAAGGTTTGTCATGTCTACCTTTTCAATGAAATCATTCGAAAACAAATTAATTTGAGTCTGTGCCCCGTCAAAACCTAATATTCTTTAGTTGTATTAAACATGTAGGCCCTACCGTATTCCATACAAGAAATAAACAGTAATTAATTACTGAAGTATTTGAAATACATGTTATAGTAATAGACCCCAGGACTTTGTTTTGTGCTGAGACAAGATTGATGTATTTGTACAAAGACACCCCAACTGTCAGGATTCTTCAATGCTGAGTTCCTTCGAGAGAAAAAATGGTTGATCGATAAAACTCGTAAAGACTGCACCAAGGCTTGAAGTCCGGTAAACACACAGACAGCGTTTTATTTGATTAGAAATTTAATCATACTCAAAGATTTCACTTAAATATTTTAAATTGATACACTTCTCGATAAAAAGTATTTTACTGGTGTTTTCATTGCACCGAAATTGCAATACATATTAATTATATCCCCCACTCTCTCTTATGGAATTCCTTTATTGAATTTATCACTTTTGCGACCTTGAGAACGAGAACAAATCGCAAAAGTGTCTTTTTAAACTTTCACGATATATTGCTAAATTGATCATTCGTTTGCAGAGCCAGTCGTAAAATGAAATTTTCCAATTAAAATTGGCCAAAACTAAATCTCCCCGAGTGCCTATGGAATTCATTATTAGTATAATCTTGACTGGGTTTTCATTGGCATTGTGTAAAATGAAAACTGATAGGCCATCTGAGGCAACTATGTCTTTTGTTTACACTACGTCACTTGATCAATTTCATTTGGAATCAACCGAGTGTGTATTGCCTTAAATCGGTTTATTTTGTTTTCAAAATGACGCTTTTTTGGCATGTTATTTCATACGAATTGTCCCCTATAAATCAAACTGCAGTTGATATATAGTAGGATTTTTGCAAAATGGTCGACAAACTTGTATGACGACATTGCTTTCAAATCTATTATTCATATCGTATCGAAATTCCCATCTTTTCAATAAGTTGAAATAGATCATTTGATCTCACTTCATAATATGAAAATTATGATAGAAAATTCTTAACAACACGTTCAATCTCGCCAAATGTGCAAAGAATGAATTATCGGTTTGGTAATCGGCTTTTACGGCGATTCCTTTTCAGGAGAAAAAGAGTTAAGGTACAATTTTTTCTTACAAACACGCCGCGGTTCAACTACAGAGTGAAACAATTCACAAGACTATTTCCCTTACCGCACTGAGTAACACAGTTTTAATTCTTTGAAATATTAATTTTTATCTTGAAAAATAGGACATCTGCTTTATTCTTATAAAATTTACTTGTTTAAAACCTCAAATTTGTTTCGCGTCTTCTGAACCAGTGTCACCATTCTAAATTGATATTTCATGGAATAGCTAAGTATATACTCAAAAAGAAAAGCATAGCTTGTTCAAAGGAATAACTTTGCAACCATGCAGTAGTAAATCCCAACCGCTAACATAACATCTTTTTAAAAAGAGAGATGTCTGTTAAAATTACGTGTGTAAACATAACATCTAACGAGTTTTACCCCCAGAAAGAACTTTGCAAAACCGCTTTTTGGTCATCTCACCTAAGTCTTCTAAGGTGTTCATTGTCGTTCAGAGCGTGGGAGGTAACATAGATGCTCTCAGGCTTGATTTGGTCATAGTCCGTGATCCTGGTCCCGTGGTCCGGCGTGAAGAGCCGTCGGACAGCCCTTTCCTCCTTTAGGCTGTTCGTTAAGTAATTCAGGAACGATTCAAAAGTCGGGTGCTGTCGCTGATTAACAACCACTCGCTTCCCCGGAAACCACGGATCTCCATTTTTATAAACTTTGATAGGAGTTCCATGAACTAAATCTCTTTCCTCTATGGATGGATATTTTCCCCAGGACATTGTTATCAAAATAAAACACTACATTAAACCAGCGCCCCGTTCGATGTCTTACTTCTTTACTCTTTCACCGGTGGATTGTGGGATTGAACTTAGACAACGTAGTCATGACGACAACTAGTAGTTCCATTGAGCTAAGAATTCAGATTGAATTTATTTTTAAAAACTAATTCATCTAAATAAAAAAATCGACAATGACTTAGATTGAGTGACATTTACTCAACTTCAAGAAAATTCTATATTCTATACATTTTCTTTATTGAAAATTAACATTTTTGCACATGGAAATAATATGCATGCTTGGTTATAAAAGAATTTCATGAACCGTGCCTCGTTATGGGACAGAAAGTTTTCATTTTTGGAAAACATTCAAAGCTTTTTACTTACATTTGTATGGGAGGAATCACAAAGCCTGTCGACAAATTTTTAAATTCACAAAAGTTAGCACACTACTGTCGAAAACGGCAAGTACAATGAGACTCCCATAACAATCCTACATCCACATAATAAGAAATATCGCTCCGTACTATAAGAGGAGTTATTTCACAAAATACCTCAACAAGACCTTTTATTTTTTAGGAACCCAGATTCCGCTACCGTTCGCATGTTAATAGTGCATATTGCTCGGGATTAACTTTTCAGGAGGTATGATCGTTCAACATATTGCATGTACTGTAGATCACGCCTTTATGAACTTTGCTATCGGAGCAAATTGATGAGGTGATGTTTGTGCTTTACTGAAACATAAAAGCGTCCTTAAATCGCAAATTAGCTATTCTTTCAACAATGCAACAGCCTGGTGGTTAGGTCGCTCCTTTACAACCACGAGGACCCGAAGTCAGTTCTTGATCTCAGCCAGCGCGTCAAACCTAAAACGTTTAACATACTAGTAAGCAGTGACTTCATCAAACGCCCGGCGTTACTTTGTGGTCTGCCACATCGCGGTAGACATTGCCACAATAAAGAACTCTCGCTGTTACAACCCCGAGGACCAAACTTTGCAGCACTTCACTTCTCTACAGGAGTGAAAATTTATCCGTGTTAAACAACATACAAACGAACAAAACCATAATATTACTGGAAAGTCCATGTTCTTTCAGTGATACCGATATAAGGCAGGTCAGATTTTAACAACCCATCTCCCTTCACATCCACTCTAAAACAAAGTCAAACGAAGGGAATGCAGAATAAGTACATCCGGGTCCCGTATAGAGTGGGAATCTGATATACCAGAGTTTTAATTTGAAAAAAAAAGTCGGTTATTGTTTGCCATTCCATATGATGTCTATAATACGAGTCTTTCGGTAAATTTTGAGGAAAACTTTTATTTTCTATGAGGGATATCGTCAGGATCGTCTTAAATATTGCCAGAACTCTTGCTAATATTTCAGAGCGTTCCCACTCTCAGTAAGGCAGGCTGATTAAATAGAACCATACCCCTCGCAGGTCGATGAGCACGTATGATGGTAAGATGAGGGATGACATATGTACAATGGTACGATTGTAACAGAGACTGGTTCATTCCTATGCTGAGAATCGAACCCGGGACCTCTGGCACAGCAGTCCAGTGCTTTACCAATCGTCATAGCGATTACGATGGTGTGATATTCCATCGCTTCATCGTTTTAGCGCACTATCGCCATAAAGCGTCACCACTATAGTGTCAGAAGTTTGTGGAGTTGTAAAAAGTCTATGGAAGGCATGGTGAAGTCGAGTCTTTTATGGACTTTAGCAACTCACACATTTCTGCAGACAGTAACTAACCTAATTATGTCTCCTAGAGCCTTCTTTGGACCACCGAGCATAGGGCTAAATTTTGCAGCCCTTCACCGGCAGTGGTGATGTCTCCATATGAGTGAAATATTCTCGAGAGTCCCTCTTAAATAATATTCAATCAATCAATCAAACTTTGGACCTAGAAATTTCTGCAGACAGTGAGCAACAAACCTAATAAATGTTTAGTATTGTTGAGGACCAATATGTTTTACATGTATATGTAAAAATGTATATAAGAAAGAAATACAAAATCAAAAACACGTTGACGGGCGCCGTGTTTCCGTCTAAATGTCTAAAGAAATTTAGACAGCAATCACATGACACGTTTATCCAATGACAGAGCGTCATTCTAGTCCGAGGCAAAACAAATAAGGATTTATAATAACTTTATTGCGAAAGACATACATCTTATAGCATTAAGGATAGTGCGATAGTGAATTCTGAATTTTATAGTCTATATTTCTTTTTCTTTGGTTAAATACCACAGCATTTCTGCAACTCGGAAATTTCTGGAAGGCCAATGAAATGACAGTACGCACAACAGTAAGACTGTTCAACAGCAAAGTAAAGCAGTGCTCTGGTAAGTGTCAGAAACATGAGGACATCTGTTACAACAACAAACAGGATCCAGACATTCATCAACACATGTCTGAGACGAATCCTCCAGATCAGATGGCCTGACAAAATCAGCAACACCGAACTGTGGCAGAGGACAAACCAAGCCCTAGTCAAAGAGGAGATATTAAAGAAAAGATGGAGGTAGATAGGGCACACTCCACATACAAACATCACATGGCAATCATTATCATGGAACCCCCAAGGAAAGCGTAATAGTGGTATGCCAAGAAACACCTGGCGGAGAGACCTGGAGGCCGACAACAAAACAATAGGAAAAACTTGGAAAGAACTGGAACAACTTGCGCAGGATAGAGAGGTCTGGAGAAATCTTGTAGGCGACCTAAGCCCCCCCCCCAACAACAACAACAAATACCACATAATAGAACTAACTGACCTATAGGGAAAAAAAACATTTTATCGTCATAGCACCATCGCGTTATAGTCACCACACCATCGACCAAGTCGATATTTGATACAGTCCCATATAGTGAACAAAGTGACCCAGTCCAGACTCCATACAGCCCAATCCAGATTCCATTTATTCAGCATTCTCTTCAAAATGACTAAACCTTTGCCTTACTTGAAGAGCATGCAGGTTTTGAAATCCAGGGCTAAGATCCCTGTCTTTGTCAAATTTCAAATACACTCGTCTTCCATTTCAATAACTTTTTCACTTTACAGTAATGATGATTTTAAAAAACCTTTTATGAAAATAAAGAGTCTTTAGCTGCTCGTATTAATACAACAATCGTAGAAAAGAAAGAAGGCAGAGTTTGAAGTCCATTAAGTGACACTCAATCAATTATAGGACGCTTCCAAAGCAAATGGTTATTGGTATTATATCAAGTGGTATTTGCCAGGTGCAGTAATAAAATCTTGAATATATAGATGGAGTCAAATCAAATCAGATTTTTAAATATCAGGTAGATATTATTAAGACTGTCTATTCAGAATAAGCGGGGAAGGAAAATTGAACTGGCTGCAACCAATACAAACAAATCTGGCAGTAGAATAGAATCTGATACACAAACTTTTATCTACATGAAAAGGAATATAGGATATTAACCATGCTGATACCAACATTGCATAATCAAGAAATATGGAAAACATAACGTATTTCAACAATCTAGGAAAATCAAGTCCAATTTTTCTGACATATTAAAGGAAATTATGAAATAAATAAATGAAAAAAATAGCATGTTTATCCGACAACGTCATTTCTGTTGGTAAAACGATGATTCCAATAGTAGGCTATACCTTTTTTTAAATCAGGAAAGGTAACTCTAGTGTGATATTTATCAAATGACAACGAGTGTAGAAGGAGGACAGGGGATCTTGTATAGCTGGAACATTTTATGCAATCTTTTAGTATGCCATCTAACTCTCAATTTGTAGGAGATGTCATTAATTTTATTCTGAAAGGTACAAGTTTTATTGATGTCAAATATTTACTTACTTTTATGAAACAATCTTTACTCTTTGAGTAGTTTAAAAGTTAGATTAACATTACTTCAGAAGTGGGTCAATTTAAAAAGCTTAAAATTTTCTAAATCTGAAACATCATTCTTAAAGAATGGCCCATTCTTGATCAAAATTTCGAGGAAACAAAGTTCTTTGGAATACTTATTGACTGCAAGCTTACCTCTATAAACTAAATCAAGAACACTTTAGTTGGAATTTCGTCCAAGATTTAAATTGAACCACGGTTGTGTTGTTTATGTCAGAGGGAAATTACAAGGGACTTGACTCCTTGATACGATCCGATTATCACCCGTACCCTTTGACTGACGCCTCTTCCGAATCTCAGACCAGTGTCACACAAAGCGATTAAGGAAATCTTGCCCGAATTTCGGCCGCTTGTTGCAATTAAAATGGGTTACACTGAATTTCGCTCACCCGAGTTACCTTTGCCCATATTTAAAGATTCGCATGTAAAACTCGTATCCCTATTGTGGCCCTATCCTAGAACCACTTGGCCAATTTCAACCAAACTTGGCCCTCATTTGTACAAACTTGAATCCCTTTCACAAAAGGATGATTTGTACCAAGTTTGGTTGAAATTGGCCAAGTGGTTATAGAAAAGAAGATGAAAATGTGAAAAGTTTACGACGACGACAGACAACGGAAAGTTTTGATCAGAAACTTGAGCCTTCGGCTTAGGTGATTTAAAACCTATATTGATATACAGAAATCGTATGTATTTAAGTTTTTTTTATTGTATATATTCTATTGAAAGAAAAGAAACTATGCAATCGGGTTTTGAACGTGGAAAGAATTAATTAAAACTGGTAAATAGTTTAAATTTACAATCAAATCTTTATCTTAAAATACACCATTGTTTCAAAAATAAAGATTTTGAAAT
The DNA here is from genome assembly GCF_947568905.1 of Ostrea edulis. Lineage (NCBI taxonomy): Eukaryota > Metazoa > Mollusca > Bivalvia > Ostreida > Ostreidae > Ostrea > Ostrea edulis. Next base: position 36,203,843 of record NC_079169.1, read on the forward strand.
TTCTTAAATGTTCTTTAAAAATGTGCATTAAATTCTCTTGTAGTTGATTAATATTTTTTGTTTTCCAACATTTAGTAATTACTAGTAAAAAAAAAAAAAACAACCTCATCTTGAAACTACACAACCTTATTCGCTGTTTAGAACCTTTCTTGTCTATATTCACTACTAATTTCTTAAATTAAGTCAAGCCACCAAACAGCAGCCACTATTGAGACGGTCTACATATAAAAGCTTCTTGCCACCGAAACATGGCCAAAATAAAGATGGTTCTACGGCGATTAAGATGGTTCTACGGCGATTCCCATGCAATTTGGATTGTGCATTCAATTTGGTTTCAAACTACATGTATTTAAAAACCAAAAAGACCGTGCATGGCTATGTCTAACGTGAAAATGACAACAGCAATGGTCACAACCGCAATCCGATAGAAAGAAAAACTTTTGATAATAGTATACCGGTACGAAACTTACAAAGCGCAATTTCACGCTACGGGTAGGAAGACCTTACATATATATATATTGCTGTGCTGCTCAAAATTATGGATAGAATTGGCTTGATGCCTAGAACTCATTAGAGCAATTGACATATCCTCTTTGTCCTATCATTTAACCTGTACATATCAATTAATTGCTCTATGGGGACTATATAAAACAGAGACATCGGAATCCAAAACAGACCAGACCTACCAACACCTAGCAGCGCCGTCATAGACTTTCCTTGTCACTCTTACCTGATAGGTTCGAATTTACCGGAAGCAGCAACGTAAGAATGGTCATCCATAAGCTGATTAAAGGTAGATACTTCCGTCCCTCCTTCTGGGGTATAAATCCCTCTCACTGGTCGGTCGAACTTCAATTTTTCTTGCACTGTATCCAAAAAGATCTCCCATGTTTTCAAGAGATTTTCGTTCACCAGAATTCCTTTTGCTTTGAAGAACCTATCGCCGTTTCTGTACATCTTAATTATTTTTCCGTATGGAAGTTCTCTTTCGTCAACGCGTGAAATATTTTGTTGTCTTTTGGGGTCTACCGGCGGTAAAGGATTCGCTTTCTTCATAGCGAGATACTGTGTCCAAAATTTAGGATTGTTTTCTGCAGATTATTCATTCAGATTGATTCAGTTAATCACAAAAAGTTATCCAAACAAGTTAGAGCAAATCTTACACATTGTTCAAGATTGTTGGATTCGAAATCTGATAAGGAGTGAGGGAGTCGCACATCAAACCAAGCAGGTGCGAGACATTTCACAGCGTCTAATGGACAAGTATCTTTATATCTTTTTTTTTTTTTTTTTTTACATATATTATAAATAGGTTAAGTTTACATTAGTAAGCTATGATTCACATGTGTATTGAGGGTGCATGCATTCCCTTGAAATATTCGATGGGTTCATGGTTACTATTTTGTTTGCATCTAACGTGGCTTCATAAACGTTCAACTTCAAAGAATTCAACAAGCATGAAGAGGGGACAAGGCCTGCCCGTGGAAGCGTATTTCAATATCTGATGGCTCGGTGCAAATCGTATCAAGTAATCAGTGAGTAAAATCTAACAGCCCATTTACTAAATAGAATGATATCTAAAGATATTCCTTCATCCAATGCACAGCTTGAATTTAAATAAAAACAATGTGTTTCGCCAATGACTACGGAATTTGCTTTGAATCCAATGCGTTCGCGTCGTTCATAAACATACATATAAAAAGTTCAGAGACAGGACTCAGTCTTGTTAATTTTTATTATTTCATAGAACATTTTTGCTACAACTTTCCAAAACTTAAAATTGATTGAAATCTATTTATAGAGCCGTGGATTTTAATTTCGTTTTACAGAATTGATAAGAAAGATCGAAACCGGACATACACGTTGATTGACAATGCATACATTAGATTAGGAATGGGAGGTATCAATGTCACTACATGGGCGAAGCGATATGAGCTCTTGGCTCTACAATGTGCGGGAGATATTTAGATTATGTAATATTTTTAAGAAATAAATTCAACTCTGCGATAGCTATCACACTTTTTTTTTTCAAGAGTGAATTTAGAAAGTACTCTTTATTCCCACATAATAGAGTATTTGATCGCCAAGGTTGATCTCTTTTAAAATAAAATAGTTAGTTCCCTTGCGTCAAAACCGATTGAGTGATCGGGCAAGGTATAAATCAACCCAAAAAAAATGAAACTTATCCACAGCCACGAATTATTTTCCCTTTCCCCATCTCTCATGCATTTATACCAGCTTTGTTCCTGCTATTTCATTTTGCACACATACATATTCTTGCATTCTGCACTACACGCGGAGTCTTCATATTTCTGTTGAAATTCAATGCAATAAAGTGATGAAATAGACAATTCCTAAAATCCACCCAAAGATAGTGGACCATCTCAACGAAACAAGGTTAAGTTTCACCTATTGTGATGTTTTCATGTAGTGCTGTTAACGAGCACAGCAGGTGCTTCTGTAGAAAAAAAGATGAGTTAATCATTTGTTTTATGCAGGCTTACGTTGACTTAAGTACCCCCATTGAATGCCCTGGAGACGTCACTATAATGAGTGTAGAATGTCCATCCAATCCGTTATTATGTGTTGATGTCGCTGTGAATAATATAGATTTCATCATTAGATCGAAAATAAGATCTATCATATTAAATCATCTCCATAAGGAACTAATTGATATTGCCCTCACCAACAGCGCACTACAGATGAGGCCATCAAAGGAACCACCAGGTCATGTGATAATCGACTGTAATCCATGGGACTGACTTGTGGTATCTTTCACAAACTTCATTTAATTATTTTCTTCCTTAACAGCAATTACGTCCCTAGCTACTGGTATCTGATAGATCAAGGTTTAATTCGCACAACGAACTGTAAACTGCAACAAGGTAGCCCAGCTCTTCTCAGAAGTGTTGGATCTCCCCAATCGCCCCGTTCTTAAGAAGGATCTATACTAACATCATTTGGTCATTGTGCACGCAACTGTCTGTTTTTATGGTAAGAGGAAAACTAGGCAAATGCACGTGGACTCTCTTTTTAGGAGGACATTCGGAAGAACAGATTTACAACAGAATGAAGACTCTACAGAAATTGAAAGTCCGTGATCTAATTTACCTTTTGATCTTATGTTTTAGATATCGTGCAGTAAAGCATTTTTCTCCAACAACAGACCTATTATAGTCACTAGCACTGTGTAATTATAGTCACTAGCACTGTGTAAATGTGGGTCAAAGAGAGTTATGTCGCCTGGGTCTCATTGATGTTTGTTTTACTCTTGCCAAAAGGTCTTCTAAAGTCCCACAAAGACTTGCTGAGATTAATATCGGTCTTCTTGTAGACGGACCGTTACAACGGAGACATCGACATGTTGTAATGAAAGATAATGTTTGAGGAGACGACTGCTATTGTATTTATCTTTAAGATTCGATTGTTGACCTATGGATTACAATGTATGTTAGGAGTTTGTGTATCACACTAAATCGTTTGCGCGTTCCATATATTCGACAAGTTCCTGTGTGTTCTTGGTGATTTATTGCATCACGTCCGTGTAATAAACTATTAGTAACCGGCAAACACGATGACAGTTTTGAAAATAAGCCAATGATACAGAGTCTAGCATCGTAAGAACTCGCCGGTAATTAAACGTACGGTTGTCCTATATCTAATACATGTACTTCAAATCAATTGATACTTTAAAACCACGCACTGTACTTTTACTAGTATAAGAAATGTAATCAATGCATAGGTTTTTAAGGAATAAATAATTAAATACCAAGGCAGAAACGCAGTCAGTCTTGTTTAGGTAAATGGGTAGGTAAATGTTGTCTTGGTGAAGTAAAAAGTCAAAATTCCCACCATTAAAATCAGAAGCCACGGGTGGGGTAGAGGAGACAACTACATCTACAGGTATGATCAAGAATCTCTGGGTTGGTGTGGGGTTTGTTTGGCACCTAATGATCACGTATGACCGCTGTGTGTACGTATTATATGGGAAGAATGGGTTAAAAGACACTCACTGAGCAGATGAAAGCAATACTGACACATAAGACATTGTTGGGTGGTTCAATCTCAAATGTTACACTGCCACAATGAGGTATACGCTAAGCAAATAATGACAAAAGGATTTAAAGACAAATATACTCAGTCTCCATTGCCCTTGTTCCTGTTTTTCCTTTTTTGATAAATCTCTTCTTCTCTACTCTCGGCGTGTTTATTCTTTGCGTCAACTCACAAAGTAGATTAATTGACAGATTTACATTGTATCTTTGTCGTGTCTTTTCGCTTACCGTGCCATACTTATTTGAATTATTCCAAAAAGTTCAAAGAGGTACAAAACTGGGCATGACCTTAAAAGCCACCTCAAGCCGCGGTTCAAAATGGTCGTTTCTAGGGTGAAAGAATGCTTTTTCCATTGCATGCTATTCGTAACTGAATCTCGAAGAAAATATGACAAGGTGGAATTCTTACAAAAACGATTATTACTTCCATAGACATTAATATCATGATGTTTAAAGATAACGAACATAAGAAACAAACCGATTGCCCCGTTGGATTCGAACTCACGATCTACGAATCTGTAGTCCAGCGACACGCACACACATTGCAGCGTAGACTTTTGTTTGTAAGGACACCCCCCCCCCCCCTCGTAAAAACGGGTCCGGGTTAGACTTTCCCTCGGAAATGAGCCCATCATAGAATTTCCCCTTATGAAGAATTACCCAAGCCCATCTTTCACTTCTAGGAAAAAGCGCCCCAGTAAAGAAATATCCCCCCCCCCCCTTTGACTCAGTACGTTTTCCCCGCTTCTTCCATCTTTAGCGAAACATCTATATTCGTTTCCGGTTCTATTACTAGAATTTACAAACTAAAAAAATTGATTAATTAAAAAAAGACGAAACACCGTGAAATCTTATTCACACAGTTAGGTTTTTGTCTACTTTAATATTCGATCATTTAGTAAATATAAGTATACATTTTTGAAAACCAATTTTCGATCAAAATGTTTATGCAATATCCGCGTGTATTCCCATAGACTGGGCAGCAGACACAGACTATTTCAGCAGGAATAAGCTATATACCATTCACTACCCAGAATTTCGTGCGCTGTTCTCGTGTAAGTGAAGCTTGCGCAATGCGCCCTCTGGTGAGACAAGTTTTTACGATTGATTGAATATTGTTTAACGTCCCTCTCGAGAATATTCACTCATATGGAGACGTCACTACTGCCGGTGAACTTTTACGATAACACACTACACTGGAGATCTATGCAGATCTGCAGCTCTCTGGGAAAATATTGGGACAGAGCTACAGGTCCAACCCTTATAAAAAAAACAACCTTCGATTGAAGGCGTAGAAAAATCTGTGCAGGTTTGAAGCCTTGCATCGCGCATCGCCATCTCAAAAATGTAATATCAAAAAATCATAATACATTTCCCAACTCTACTTGTGTTCAAACATACCTTCAAACATTCACTAAACCACAACGCAAACCAAAAATTCACAGCTACAAATGATTTCGCTGTTTCAAGCACAGGCACTCGACGTTTTAAATATCTATAATAAAAAAAATTGTCTTCCTCTAAACATAATATTATGTTTAGAGGAAGACAATTTTTTTTTATTATAGATATTTAAAACGTCGAGTGCCTGTGGTTTCAAGCATTCGCTAAGTACAATGCAGCTGTTTGTTGTTGTTACCATAAAAGGTTTCACCAAATGACGAGCATTGTGTGCAGAATAGGATTACACGATTGGTTGATTGATTGAATATTATTTAACGTCTCTATCGAGGCTTTTTCACTCATATGGAGACGTCACCAAGACTGGTGAAGGGCTTTAAATTTAGGCCTTTGGCCATTGAGCAGTGAGGGTTCTTTAGCGTGCCACATCTGCTGTAACATGCCCCATCCGTTTTCAAGATCATCTCCGAGGACCTGTGACATTCACATCTGATGCCTAGCGTTTGGCGATTTTAATGTTTTAACGACTTAGGTCTGTCGCGGCCGGAATTCGTACCACGGCCTTCCGCATGCGGGGCGAACGCTTTAACCTCTAGACCACTGCGACGGTCTCTTATACGTGGAACTCTTAAGAATGTTTATACACACACACACACACACACACACACACACACACACACACACATATATATATATATATATATATATATATATATATATATATAATATATACACAATGAACAAGTACCGTCATGTGACAGTATCGGAAATAGGATCTGAAAAGAGCTGCTTCAAGATATGTGACAGTATCGGAAATAGGATCTGAAAAGAGCTGCTTCAAGATATCTGTATAGTGTGATTTTCAATTTTATTATATATTTGTTATATAATACAGGATTTCTGCATCCCTGATATGAACAGAGGTTCGCGCCCTTTATCACACACCCTGTATCAGCACCCTTTATTTTATTATTTATTTCACCCTCAATCGTACGTTTCTGGAACACCTCTGTAGTTGTCATACGGAGTACCTCGGACTTTTTCGGCTTGGAAGCAGACAATATGATTTTGTAACCAAATAGAGAAAGAGAGAACGCTGGAATCGTTAGCGAGGAGAATTGGAGAACTTGAGGAATTGATCAAGTTGGTCAAGATGTAACACTAATTTTAGCAAATAGTAATATCAAACTATACTTGATCTAAATTGCTATCTTATGTTATATACCGGTACATGTATTCATTGAATATCTTAAATCATTCTAAAACAGTAATCGTTGTTTTAACTTTATCTGTTAATGAGCCCTTAAAATTCACTATTTTCAAATATACAATAAAAATGATAATACATGACCAAATCTGCATCACACTCCATATCAACCCTCGGCCAATATCAGCCTACGGCCCTCGAGCTAATATCGGAGTCTCGAGTTGATATCAGCCTACGGCCCTCGAGCTAATATCGGAGTCTCGAGTTGATATATGGAGTGTGATACAGATTTGGTCATGTATTATTCTCTATATATTTTCTCTGGTTATGTGGTCAAAACCACGATTATAGGACAAAAATCTTTCACGATAGCAATTCTAGCACTTTCAGTGATTTTAGTCACTTGTCGCCTAAATGGAAAGTCGCACAGCAATCCGTTTGATAAACCGGATTTCAATTTGAAAAGAATGATGTTTACTTTATTTTGAAGTGCTCGGTGTTTCTTATTTCTCATTGATGTTACCCGTGATACTCATCAAAACTGTATTTAGAAATCCCAAGTAAAGATATGTAATCATTACACAGTTTATCAAAAACAAAGTTTCAGCTGTCACAGGAACTCGGAGCCCTAATAGGTATTCGTTCCAGTTCGAGTAAATCTTTTATTTCTGTTCATGTTAAAACTGAGTTTTGATTCTTATACTTTGTTTTAAACTTGGTATTTTTAAAAGACTATGTGGAAAATTTGAAGAACTTACTTATATTTTCAGATAGAGTAGGCCTTTACTTCGTAAACAATATATATTTTCACGATATTTCAATATCTAGTATAATGACTACTAAATAGAGTATTCCTCATGCAGGTTTTTGAGGTGTTTTACTATCAAGAAATAAAAATGTGCCCGAGAGACAATGCTCTATTTCTCTCCCCGTAATTTGAGTATATTGTAGATATCATGCATAGCTACCGTCCCATTTATATCTTAACCTTTCAAATCAGATCACTCTGTATCTGTAAAGTTATTGTTTACGTTGAGCTTTGAACTGGCTAGTAGGGATTATTATTTTTCTCTCCATTGGACACTTGGAGGAATTTTGCCATATCCAATCCTTATCATTGGTGTTATTTGATTATATTAGCATTTTTACTATCAAATTACTTATCATTATATATTGTTGGTTTTTTTTTAATTCTGTTTCATCATTTTAAACATGTAAGCCTATCTATGAAAATAATGTATATGTTTTGTGAAAATATATTTCCTTCCAAGAATCATTGAAAGTAGGTGCAAGTGACATTCAAATTGGATGCCAAATACTCCCACAATTTAATATACAAGATTTTTCAGTGACCTTGACACGTTACATTTAGCCTTGAAACAAGGTCACGTTTCACAACTACTTGATTTTTCGTTCTGCTCATTTTGTTGTCTCTTCTTTGGACAATAGAAACAGTCTATTGGAGATCACAATTAAGCAAAACTTTATGACTACGAAATTATAGGACCAAACCAAAATTTTTATTTTGGTCAAACTCTGGGATGGACTATCGAAAACAAAACAGTTATAGTATTAAATCTCCATCACAACTCTGTAACTAGGGATTCATACCAATTCGATAATATGCCATTGTGTCTTTTCTCAATGAAAAATGAATAATAAAAAAAAGAATTGAAAAATCAAACCCTTTATTACGTAACATTAAGTGCCTGTGTCAGAATCGTAAAGAAGTCAATTTATCATTTTAGAATGTTGATTGCGTTCCAAATACATTGCGCGTCATTTTTAGCAACAATGCTCCTACTTGTTAATGACTAATCCCTGATCTCGCGGTGGATGGGATAATGGCGAGACTTACTGGATACTTAGAAGTGTGTTTGTCGACCTGTTTAGAATGACTTTAGTTTCCCGGACACGAAGCTCTCTATCACTGCTTGGGGGAGATATATGGTCCATAATAAATGAACAACTTTACTTTCATTGTACAATCACCTTCAAATACTTTATCTCTCAAAAAACGTTCAAGTTGTCCCACAAACAAACCTAAATTTCACAACACAGATTTAGATTTAAGTGGCCACATAAAAGACACGAAAACACTCTTATTTCTTGCTGAGAGATAAGAAGGTGAGAACTAAAATAACCACCCCATGTATGTTAAACATTAGGAATGTATACACAGCACTATTTGCGACCCGCGGAAACGTTATAAAGTCTGGTTAATAAAGACTGTTCTCCTCCCCCAGGGCCGACCGTTAGAGAATCATTCCAAGCTGAAAAATCCCACATGTCATTTCAGAGTTTATACCCATTGTAAGATTTTGGATTATGGTTAGGTCCGAAGTCATCAGCCAACTAAGACTGCTCAGCCTCCTGTCTAAAATACAATCGTGTACTTTTACATGTACAATGAATTTAAGTCTCGTTTTTAACAATGTAAATGAGACAAGTTTTAAATTTGCCCTTTTCGTTTGATAACGTAGATCCACCACAGAATTTTTTCTTTTAATCCAGAATATTTAAAAATGGGGGACATTGCACCTTAGATGATGTTTTTTCTGCCCCCCCCCCCCCCCCCCAATTACAGTTCCCTATTTTGACAAAAAGTAAACTTTTTTAATTTAGCTTCTCTATACAAAATCTAGTCCCGTGGTGATCCGAGTTAGATTCATTGATTGATTGTATCCTGTTTAACATCCCTCTCGATAATTTTTCACTCATATGGAGACGTCACCAATACCAGTAAAGGACTTCAAATTTAGGCCTATGTTCGGCGCTTACGGCCATTGAGAGTAAGGATTCTTTAGCGAGCGTTTGGCGACGGACCTGTCACTACCTGTTTTAATGACTTCGGTCTGTTGCGACCGGGATTCGAACCCGCGAACGCTCTACATCTAGACCACCAGAATAGGTTCTCAGTACCCCTTGCTTGTCGTAAGAGGTGACTAAATGGGGCAGTCTTTCGGATGAGACCGCAAAAAACGAGGTCCCGTGTCACAGCAGGTGTGGCACGATAAAGATTCTTCCCTGCTCAAAGGCCATTAGCGCCAAGCATAGGCCTAAATTTTGCAGCCCTTCACCGGCAGTGGTGACGTCTCCGTGTGAGTGAAAGATTCTTGAGAGGGACGTTTAAGCAATATTCAATCAATCTATACAAAATTTATGCGGCGGGGTTGGGGTGGGTGTAATTCCATAACTTCCTCAACATCATCCACAGCAAGTTGCACCTTTTACAAAAATTGAGGAATTTGAAATGTGTAACGAGAGGAAATACAAGTAAACAGTTTTCTCTAGTTTCATGAAAGTAGTACAGTAATACAGATTCTAAAGCTGTCTGAACACAACATATAATTTGTTTCTCCTACACTTATTCACGAGTGCCCCGCCTCCCTGGTACATATTCCTTATCTCAGGTTATAATCATTTTTCATCAACTACATATATAATTTTTGTATATTCATTGTGCATATTGAAATATTAAAATCTACTTCGCACGTAAATGCTAAAAATTCAACAACAAAAAACAAAACAAAAAACCCCACACATACACTTGAATGAAAAATGAGTGTAGATAACGAACAGTGATCAATCTCATAGATCCTATATATTAAAGAATATAAAACTGAGGGTAGAATTTCTTGAACACTCCATAGTATAATATACACTCGTCGTACTGGTCAAAGAATCTGGCTTAAACAGATTTGCTTTGGGTTTAATGAAAATGGGGTGGGTTTTTTATTGGTATGGAATAAATACCTTATACTACATATAACTGATTTAAAACAAAAAAACAAAACAAATATCCCCTGAAATGTGGACCACCAACCAGTGGGGCTGGGCGACCTACAAACTTTTGCCGGTTCGTAGTTTGTACAGCAGAGAAGCTAATTTTCATAATGCAAAGAAATATGTAAGCGTTGTATTTCCATAGCAACATTCGATAGGTCAGATTGGAGGAGGGAATTTAATTACGGTATACATCGGATTTGATTAAATCTTATTAATACCTGTGTGTGTTTGACGTTAAATTAATTAGCTTCATCCTATATTAATTTAACAGACTTTTGTTAAAGTTTCAGAGAACCTCCATCAATATTGAATAAGAGATTGGCATAATTAGTAATGTAAGGGACGGTGTACGCTCAAAATTCATGAATTTTATTTCCAATATACGTTAAGAGATTTAAATGGGCATGTTTAAATGTTTATGGTGCTGTGGGTTCAGGTTTTGATAAAATTTGACAATTATCATAGAAACGGGCCGAAATAATTAAACAAACAATGGTTTACACCTGAGATAGGTGAATTATCTTTATCCATTACCCCCCCCCCCCCCAACCCCCCAAAAGCTTGAATTGAAGTGTTTGTGTGTGTGTAGATCAAAGTGGAGAAACACGCACTTGTCTGTTATATTCTAACAATATCAATTCAATCAAACATTCAATTTCTAATGCTAAACGTTTATCAACTTATAAACATACGTATACATATCCTGGATAAATGGATGGGACCAATATGTGGCTATTAACAAATGCAGGCAGTCCCAAACACGAGTTTAATTGAATCAGTATGAAAGCATAGCAGATATTTAATTACAGAGCAGAGATATTTTCCAGTTGAGAGGGCTTATGGATATTTGCGAGCACATTAATGAGATGACGGCGAAGAGCACAATAAGGTAGCCCCTACACCCTGGGTTAATTACCGTATAAAGGGACGGGGGAGTTTATTTCATATGTCATATATTCTTATTGATTTATCACATTGGCTTTAGTATCCAAGGTTATGATAGTGCACTAAAGATCTTCCTACTGCGGGTATTAAAATGTGGTATCCTGGCAAAAGTTAAATACCTGTATTATGGTATTCTTTGTGGCACTAATCTATCCTACTGCCAATGCTAAACCTAGATTCACTGAAATAATATCTAACTCACTGCAACTGCTAAACCTAGATTCACCGAAATAATATATAACCCACTGCAACTACTAAACCTAGATTCACCGAAATCATATTAAACCCACTGCAACTACTAAACCTAATTTTCAATACACAAAATTAACCAGAATAATGTAACCCAATGCAACATGCAAAGCCATTTTCTACAGATACAAAGTTGATTGTTTCGCATAGTCCACACTTCCGTGTTAACTGTTGTGCAGTCTGTTCTTTCATGGAGTTTTAATCAGTCACAGCTTTGTAAAAAAAAAATCATTGATAGGCAATTACTAGTCAAATTATTTTACTTTCATCTCCAAAATCTATAGTTAATTACTCACCTCTCAGAATGAATTAAATGCCATGCCAGTTCTTATCCCAAGCAATTAAAAAAAAAAGGGGGGGGGTTGCCTCCTTTATTTTCCTGAAAAGTTTGAGGAAGTTCTTTCCTTTCTATCAGACTGTTTAAACGGCAACATAAATCGATGTTTTGTGCAACCAACAAAAGCATTTCAAGGTTAGAATTACCCGTAAATAATGGTGTAAAGTATCGCGCTTTCACTATCAGAAGGAAAAGTCCTTTATAGTATCACAATCATAAATGATTTCGTCGACTCTCAAAGTGCAAAAAAGGATTTCAGTTTTAAGACCTTCGTGATGGAATGTGTAGGAAAATCGCAATCACAAGATTTGAATTCTACGATCACTGTCAAAGAAATCGATAACATTCTATAGAAAATTCACGACGGTAAAGATTAGACATCTTACAATATGAGCTCATTTGTAATTAATTGTGATAAATAACTATAACTTGGTAAATACAAAATATCAAAGGTCATGTGAAACGACAGTACGACCTTGAAACCACAGGCACTTGGACATCTCTGATAAAAAAAATTGTCTTCCTGTAAGCAACATAATTTGCTTAAAGGAAGACAATTTTTTATCATTGATATTTAAAACGCCCAGTGCCTGTGCTGGAAACACAACAACAGTAGAACAGAAATAATTCTACCTTACCCTCGACCTCAAACCCTTTAAAATAAGTGCCTAATTTAAGTCCACGAAGCTGACTTGAACAGTATAAACTTTGAGGGGGGGGGGGGGTGACCCATAGCATTCAATGAGTAAAAAATAATTAACATTTCAAATTTGGGACCTACAATTTCAAACTCAATTTACAACCCTTCAAATCTTAATCGATTTTGGGCTAAGCTGGACCCTCCTATAATTTTGATCAAGATATGTGCAAACATTGTAATAAAATTGATTCCTTCGACAACATTTCCGCTGCGTGCAGTCACTTCGTCAACACAGATTCCAGTTTACACAATACCCTAACGTCAATTTTCGGGCGATAATGAGCTTTCAGGAGGGGCAATCATTTCTCATGTTGTCATATCTTTAGACAATCTTGACAGGAGAAACAGTAATCAAAGTGATGGTGTTCAACTTTACCCCCCCCCCCCCTCCTAACCCCACCCCAGGAATCACAAACAAATGATGACATCAATATTTAAACCCAAAATCAAACACAAAACTTTAATTAGAGAAACATTTTAAAAAACTAACTTTTTTGAATTTCTTGCTATAAAAACCCCCACATTGAAGGCTAATGCTTTTTATGGATATGATATGACGAGATGCAGGTTAAAGTATGACAGCTTTATTCAATGTGAAGTCTATGAGGAAACTAAAAATATTCCTTATTTCATCCATATAGGAAAGGGCATTCAGAAATAGTCCATAGACTTTGTAAAGGTACAATTCATGCGCATCAACATGTTGGGGTCCCTTACTATTTATCAAAGGCAATACGAAATGATCCTAAATAATAAATTATATGCCTTCATTCACAACCTTTCAATATTCAGTTTGCAAGTTCAATGTATAGAATTTTAATACAGGTAGTTTTGTGTGCTTTAAACCATCATTTCAATTTCGGGGCTTACCATCACATTATGTTAGTATAATACACAAGGTTGTCCTCATGCATATTGAAGGAAGAAATGTAGATTTTACAACTAACCTTTATCTCGCTATTCTACCCCATTTATTACAATTGTCCGTGTAAACACTTCATACGTCGCAGAGGAAAGAAATAAAAATTCATATGCAAACACTGAGACATTCATTTATTGAACTTTACCCCGTGTTCCTTAGTCAAGGATTTCCGACGCGCTACGTTCTTCATAAACCGGGGATGAAATGGGGTGAAAGGAATACCCTTGGGTTAAGAGAGGAATACCCTTGGGTTGAGAGAAGAACACCCTTGGGTTGAGAGGAACACCCTTAGGCTGAGAGGAACACCCATGGATTGGGAGAGGAACACCCTTGGATTGGGAGAGGAACGCCCTTGGATTGGGAGAGGAACGCCCTTGGATTGGGAGAGGAATACCCTTGGGTTGAGAGAGGAACACCCTTGGGTTGAGAGGAATACCCTTGGGTTGAGAGAGGAACGCCCTTGGGTTGAGAGGAATACCCTTGGGTTGAGAGAGGAACACCCTTGGGTTGAGAGGAATACCCTTGGGTTGAGAGAGGAACACCCTTGGGTTGAGAGGAACACCCTTGGGTTGAGAGAGGAACATCCTTGGGTTGAGAGGAACACTTGTATAATTGACTATATATAGCGAAGTAGAAATCTAGGGTTTTTTGTGGGAAATATATAACCTCTGCTTTTAACTACGTGTTCAAAGCACGTACTTTTGCAGATAAATTTGGGTCAAAGTAATTTAGTACCACCCTTGATTATAAAATTGAAGAGAATGAAGTTTTAAAATTTTAGCAGCATTTACATGTAGGTGTATGTCACACCATCAATACATTTAATAGATGAATCAGGAAATTTGAGTTATTATGACTGCATCAAAATACCTCAAAGGAACTTGGCGATGCCCCCACCCATTTGTTTGAATTGCAGCATTAAAGCACCAGTAATACTGGTTGCGTCTGTGACCTGTGTGTAATAGAATAGTGCAGTACTTACGGTTTGCCGATATTCTTATACTTCTCCGCCCCAGCAGCCACATATTGCCCATCCTCCTTCATGTCATCAAATCCCGAAATTTTGTGTTTTCCTGAAGGTGTGTATACATTCCTAATTGCACCAAATCTCGGGTTCAGAGACTTCCCAGCATCATCCAGAAAGGTGTCGAAATTTCTGTACCGTTTAGGGTTGACTAGCAATGATTTACTTTGGTAGTGTTCCTCACCGTTGATGAAGAAATGCGCGGTGAAGCCTTTCATGGCGCCTCTCATATAGTTGGGGATTTCCGTGTCCCCGTACCCGTGGTCTTCCATCACTTCGTCTGGCAGTGCAACAATCACAACCAGGAAAGGTAAAATAGACTCTTCCCTCCTACTCTTCTCTAAGCGTTCCACATGCAGGTTCCTGTAGTTTTGACGTTTCTTATTAAACAGTGACTTGGAATAATTGTAAACTCAGAGACAAGGCGTTCTTCACTATTGGTCTTCCACAAAGTTACTAATGAAAATGTCAATAATTACAGACCGTAGACCGCTAGTTAGACCATTCTTGTAATAAAGCTTTGGATGTCGCGTATCTAAGCAAACCGGAGGTGTAAACAAAGTCCTTCTTATTTGTCAATCAAATCCCGAATACAACCACGGCATAGGTAAATCCCGCGATTCTAGAGAAATTCCCGACATGGCTAAGAAACACTACAGATCGATTTTCGTTTCTTGGAGAAAAACATGCATAACTGCTGGGCAGAAAATTAGTATCCTGTGTTTTAGCGGAATCAAGAATCGTGTTCTGACACCTTAAAGCGTCTAAAGTCAGCTAACACGTAAAAACGATCTTCAATAGAACCACACAGCGAAAGACAACAATGAAATTTTCTGTTGAGGTGAACTCTTCCATATAAAAACGCTCTCTCTACCTGGTAAGCACTGATTTGCCGTAGAAAACACAGGACTTAGTTTTCTAAAGAAATATAAGGCATTTAAGCCAGGTTAGATTATTTACGTATTTCTGTATTCATGTTTACATTTATTTCTTAATTTTAAGCAAGCTGGATCGAAAAGTTATCAGTAGATAAAAGCCCGCGGTGTTACTTGATATACGACCGTGTTGTTAAAATCAATCGGTTCGATGTCTAAGAGTTACATTTACAATAGCCTGTTGATACTTGAGCATTCTTTTGACATTATGGCTACAAATGCAGAGTCGAAGCTTGATAAAGGAACTTGGAAACAAAACTGGATCACGTTGCAATTCTTTATGCAGTAAGTCAAAGCAGTTGGCAAATCGACTGGCGTAAACTTTGGAATACTAAATATCAAGAAAACAGCGCCAGTGCTATTCACCATACAAAGTCATTCAAAACCCACATCATTTCATATGTAAAATTTATTGCCCTGATTGATGCAAAACTAGGAATAAAAGAATAAAGGAAAAAGACTCCTTCCTTTATATCTATAATAATAGGTTAACTTGGTCCACCGCCGCATCAATGCCCGTTGCCTTGGAGTCAAACAGCAGACCGTGTTCTGTCCTGGTCGTATATCTTCTCATTACAAAAAACGTAAGCTCGGATCGCCAGAGGGTAATATTACAGAGTGACACTGAATAACAATTTAGATAACGGGGTATTGGCCATAGTTATGTACAGTATAACGGGGAAGTGCAACTTTACAAAACAGTGGTTATTTATTACACGTCATGTACCGGTAAACCGTAGCATTTTTGTATTGCATTCAAGCTATAAAATTCATTCAATAAAAGTTTTGCCAATCTTTAAAAAAATCTTTTCTTTTACGCTTTAAAAAAGATTACGATGTCTTTTGTTGGATTTTCTACTGAAAATTCAACATTATATAATGCCGAACGGAGCCCACTTGATGTGAATATTGTAACGTTGGTAAAGTCCATGCCTTATCGAATACCGCTATTAATCTGACATGTGCAGTGCATTATTTTGTTAACTCATTCTTTTCATGGACATTTGTAAACTGGTTACGTTTTTACGCTCCCAAGATCGAAGATCGGTGGTGGGGGATAGGGGTGGGGTTATATTGTGTTTAAGCTGTCTGTATATCGGTCTTTTTGTATTGCCCAACTTTATCCTTTGAACTATACAAGATATATGTTTCATGCTTGCTGAACGGAAAGGTCAAGGCCAGATACATATAAACAGGGTGAGGGTCACTTGTGTTTGTTGAGGTCGCCACAATTGATAATTTGATCTCGTTGAAGAACACGATGTTTCATGAACACATCTCTTTTTCCTGAATAATAAAATTTTTGCAATTTATGAATTATAAAGCATCTTTTAAAGGGAACCAAAACAACATTTATTGGGAAAGCTAAAATCATAAACTGTAGTGTAAATTGGCGGTCAGAAATGCTTTTGAAGTAAGTATGAAATATCAAGTAATACAATTTATGTCTTCATCTCTATTTCATAACTCTAGACTATACTTAACAAATAAAACTTAAATATCTGCATGATAAATAATGTTTTACGATTGATTAACTATATAATGAAAGACTCTGATCTATAGTTAACATGTACTATTTGTATTTTACAACTCTAAATAACTTGACGTTAAATGGTGTGCAAAAGAAATACAGACATTATTTGAATTTACGCTAGATGGCGCGCAAGAATATCTACGTAATCATTATATGTGTACTTTTTCTGAAACGTAATTCCTGCGAAATTGCCAATCATGTCGGACTCTCAGAACGCCAAGATATCAGAAACTGCAAAACATTTCTGCCTTGAACAGATATGTCTTAAGTTGTTGTTTTTCAACCTCCTTGTCTCATTCCAATACACTATACAATCTGAAATTAGATCTATGGTCTGCTTTTTACTAGTCAAAAAAGCGAAAACCCTTAACGAAAAAACTCTACATAGATATCAATATTTTAATTTGGTAAAATTGATCTAAATCTAAACATTCGGCAAAAAGAAAAAAGATAGTGTGTGTGTGTATGTGTGTGTGAGGGGGTGGGTGGGTGGGTGGGTGGTTAAAGACGCCTTTGTTCCTGGAGTGACCAAGGACAATATCATTTAACCGATTTGTTTGAATGTTAAAGAGCTCAAAGTTTTCTAACCTATATGGAGCGCCAAATTAACATAAACTCAAATAATTGAAGATATCATCAATTCATTTGATGCGCGCAACAATTTGATTAAAGATCTCTTCAAATAATTAATGATATCTTCAATTCTGAATTATTGCGCGCATTAATTGAATTGATGATAGCATTAATTCTTCAGCTGAATTGATGCGCGTTTTAATTGAATTAATGATTTCTTCAAATGAATTAATGATATCAACAATTGAATTGATGCGCGCTACAATTCAATTGAAGAGAGCACTAATTGATATAATGCGCGCATTAAATCAATTGATGAGAGCATTAATTGAATTAATGTGCGCATTAATTCATTTGATGAGAGCAATAATTGATTTAATGCGCGCATTAATTCAATTATTGCTCTCTTCAATTGAATTAATGATATTTTTTATTCATTTGAAGAGAACAATAATTCTTTTAGAGAGAGCAACTATATAATTAAAGATATCTTCAATTCAACATATCCACAATTGAATTAATGATCTCTTTAATTGAATTGTTGCTCTCTTTAAAAGAATTGATGCCTGCATCTGGACGGTTTACAGGGGTGCTTTGTGTGTATGAGTACTTTGTACACAGGGATCTGGACGGTTTACAGGGGTGCTTTGTGTATATAAGTACTTTGTACACAGGGATCTGGACGGTTTACAGGGGTGCTTTGTGTATATAAGTACTTTGTACACAGGGATCTGGACGGTTTACAGGAGTGCTTTGTGTATATGAGTACTTTGTACACAGAGATCTGGACGGTTTACAGGGGTGCTTTGTGTATGAGTACTTTGTACACAGAGATCTGGACGGTTTACAGTGCGGTGCTTTGTGTATATAAGTACTTTGTACACAGGGATCTGGACGGTTTACATTGGGGTGCTTTGTGTATATAAGTACTTTGTACACAGGGATCTGGACGGTTTACAGGAGTGCTTTGTGTATATAAGTACTTTGTACACAGGGATCTGGACGGTTTACAGGAGTGCTTTGTGTGTATGAGTACTTTGTACACAGGGATCTGGACGGTTTACAGTGGGGTGCTTTGTGTATATAAGTACTTTGTAAACAGATATCTGGACGGTTTACAGTGGGGTGCTTTGTGTATATAAGTACTTTGTACACAAAGATCTGGACGGTTTACAGGGTAAAGAGGTCATGGACACTAGTAGGAACATTCCAAATTGCTTATGTTCACCATTTCGAATGTACATATATTTAATATTTCCAAAAAGCGGAGACACACTCCTGTATGAAAATCTAATTCTTATTGATGGAAGGACAAGGTTACAGGGAAACACATTTGGAAATGTTGCTAGGAGATCGAAGGTTTGCACGCCTGCTAGATTGTTCATACATATCATATCAATGTATTAACATCATACAAAGATTCCACTTTTTGAGCAAACTAACCTCGTGTTTGATTACAAGTAAACCGAGTCCGGATACATGGAGTTTTTGCATGGCTCCAAGATGGCAAAAAATGTTGTGAGACGACGGACACTCCTTGTTTCTCTTCAGTAATTCTTTGCGGAACATAATAAAAAATCTCGTCAAATAAGTTACATAATTCTGATAGAAAGTGGACAAATTTGATTTGGTAACTTGACCTTTCATAGAAAGAGATCTTTGAGCGAGAACAGCAGCAGTCACTGACAGATTGGGGAGCCTCAGCGGAAGTGTGCACTCTCTGAAAACCGCTTGTCTCACTTCCTTGAAGCAATACTAGCTGTCATTTTGGTGTCGAACATTTTTGTTGCAAAATTGTGATTTATTATTTCAATGACAGAAAATACGAGGGTTGTTCGATGTGTAATGTGTATTGTATCACAGCGCGATAATGCTTTGCACAATTTCATGGATGATGATATTCTTGAATAGCTCTATTCAATACCTTTCCAACGGTATAAACACGAGCCTTCAGCTCCACATAGTTTTAAAGTTATAGTCATTTCAATAGAGCATGCAGTCGATGACCACTGTTGTAAAAATGGTTGGGAAATGGGTTGAGAATATTGAGGAAATTAGAGCTATATAAAAGTTCGCACAAAACTCGGTCAATCGGTAATGCAGATTTTTACTGAATTGGGGGAAGTTTATGGGTCTGATAATTAAGGTATCTTATGAGACAGTTCGTAGGTGGAGAAAAAGTTTTTTGACTGGCACAGAGTCCGTCAGAGATGCAGCAAAATCTGGCCGACCTGTGACTGCAACAGGCAAGGCAAATGTCTCAAAAGTCAGGGAAATAATTGAAAGTGATGACAGATACACGATTCGTGAAATTGCCAAAGCTGTTGGTATATCGCTATCGCGGGTGCATTTCATTTTGAAGCGTATTTTGAAAGTACGAAAGATTTCTGCCAGATGGATACCACATATATTGACAGATGACCAAAAACGGGTACGAGTACAAATCGCTAAGCAATTGCTCAAAATGTTTCCAAAATTCAATCAAAGACAATTGCCAAACATTGTTACTGGTGACGAAACATGGGTTCACTATTTCGAACCAGTAAGAAAAATTGGAAACAAAATATGGCTAACTAAACACGGTAGAAGGCCTGTAGTTGCCAAAAGAACAATAAGCAAAAAAGAAGGTTCTTTATTGCATATTCTTCTTATGTGATGGTATAGCCGTACAAATTCCGGTGCCGAAGGGCAAAAGTGTTACAGGTCGGTATTACCGAGATGTTATACTAAGAGAAGCTCAAGAAATATTATCATAAACGACGCCCCGTGTCAGGACTTAGGCATGTTCGCCTACTTTATGATGATGCTCCATCACATACATCTGAGCTTGTGAAGCAATTTTTGAAGTAGGAGATTGATTGATTAAATATTGTTTAACGTCCCTCTCGAGAATATTTCACTCATATGGAGACGTCACCACTGCCGGTGAATGGCTGCGAAATTTAGGCCTGAGGTTACCGTCTTGCCACACCCACCATACTCTCCAGATCTAGCCCCATGCGACTTTTTCCTTTTTTCCAAAACTTAAAAAGTCCTTATCTGGTCGTCGTTATAAGTCCTGACAAGCCCTTGCATCAGTCAGTGCCTCAGAGGTCTACCTAAATCAGCATACCGTGACGCATTTCAGAGATTGAAATTATGTATTTCAAACCGCGGAGAATACATTGAAGGTATGTAATGTTCATTTCACTATTTGAGTCGAATGTTTTTGAGATACCGTACAATACACATTACATATCGAACAGCCCTCGTAATAAGGTTTATAAACTTTTGTTATTAATATTCGTGTTTAACCTATCCAGAGGCTCTGAATGAAGCAACATTGCATTATTGTCTTCCCGTAAAAAAAAACCCCCCGATTTCTATATGATGCCAAATGTGTATATATTCAATAGAACCGAAATCTTTATTTCAATAAAATTTTAAACTTAGTTTTAATTTTACCAATGACTATGGTTAAAGTTATATACAAAACTGTCATAATGGCACATTTACAAATTACAGATTTAGAGCTACGAGATATAACTCTAAGTAAGCTACACAATATATCCGTCTCCACGAATAGCACAAACCGCAAATAGTTCATAGGAGTGGATCTTCGCAGGCAAGCCAACCCCCCTCCTCCCTGAGAGAGAGAGAGAGAGAGAGAGAGAGAGAGAGAGAGAGAAAACTGGTGATTAAAACTCAACAAGCGTTTTTCATATCTTTCTATTTTAATACCCGGACTTGCATAGCAAATCAATGATCATCCAGAGTAAGCCTCTATTCCCGGGAAAGCTAACTATATCAGACCATGGTATATCGATATCTACCGATTCATTGTCACGTGTTCCAGTAATCACCTATCTCCACAAAACGTCCAGAAAACGTTTTCGATGTCTACTTCCAAACCAATTTATCAACCTCTTTTCATTTCAAATCAAAATTGGGTTCACTAATTACAGAGAACTCGTGTTTACCTACACCTGAAAAATAATTAACAACCGGTAATATTTAAAACTAGTACAACATCACAAGCAACAGGGAATTCCGAATAGGGAAAATAAATACAAAGAAGGGGGACAGATTTAGTCAAACATAAAAAAAAAATCGGTTTTTATGTGATGTACAAGCAAGAACTATAATCAGTGGCGGATCCAGAAATTTCTGAAAGGAAAGGGGGGAGGGTAAGGGGGGTAAAAAGCTAAGGGCTGCCTTGAAGTCTCCAGTGGATAAAGCCCTTCGGGGTGGGGGGTGCGAAGCCCCTTGTAACTACTGAGTTCTGACAAAAATATGACGTACATGTACATTTTAGGTTTAGTATTTCTGTAAAAGATTGACATTAATTTCTGCATGATAATACTATCTAATATCAATTGCTACACGTCATTAAAAAGGGTTGGGTAGGGCGCAAGATGCTGGATCCTAAGTATATGTATAAAGCACTACGTAACCCTCTCCTTGGTACCGGAATAAACTCTGATTATGTAGCATCACTAAACTTTACACTGAGAGTTTCCAAGCATAAATCAGTGTTTTATGTTTGTTTATCTATGAAAGACTGGAGTTTAATATTGATTTCTCTGTAAGAAGAAAAGACAGTCATGTATTTACCAGGTCATTTTAATACCGCTTTAACGAGCTGTTGTTCTCAAACAGTAAAAGTACGTATCCGCTGACCTTTAACAGGCGCAGACTTAAAAAGATTCTGTATCCATTAGACTCCAATTCATGTCTTTACATAAATTTCAGACAAATATTTTAAACAGATTATCCCATTTAATGTGAACTCTAAATAAAGGGTTGATTTCTTCGTCCACCTGACCCATTGAACTGATATTTTCATAAAGTGCTCTCTTTAAACTTAACAAAGTCCGCAACATAAATGCAAACTGTTCAATACATTATAAATATGATATCATAACACATTTTACAAACATATAAATAATTACAAATTGTTTCAAACTGATGGTTTTCGTGTGATTTAAAAAAAACCGTAATCACTAAATATGTTACACAGTGAATTATTAGTGTAAAACAAAAAAAAACGTCCATTCCATGATTTGAAACCGTGATTCGGGGTTTAGAAATAATACGCTTGGCATGCATGTAGAGTTACAAGAAATATAGATTGGATTTGAATTTACAGTTGGATATCACAAAAATGACAATTTAGAACTTATCCGCATTCTTGCAATTTGCAAAATTCAAAATATACACCACTAAAACAAAATTCAAAAACACAATCAATCTTTTAGAGAATGTTAAGCAAACCTCAATTACAAGAGATCCATGGGCCACAGTGCTCACCTGAGTCAAACTGGTCCTACTGTCCTTCTGAAAAAGATTTTTTTTAAAAATTTAATTAACCTCTTTATTCCCGTAAACAGTTTGAATCCATATTATGACCCCACTTTAAGTCAAATGGGGGTGTGATTTCTACGCAAAATAGGGATGCCAAATATGTAAAAATTTATCCCAGATTCTGGTCTAACCCCATAATCCTTAAAAAAAAAAAGATTAAGAGTTCTCCTAATGTAACCTAAACCTTCCCCAGCGGTACTAATTTGAAGAAAAATGAATCAATGCTTGTATGTTGAATCTGCACGACCCGACAATGCTTGTATGTTGAATCTGCACGACCCGACAATGCTTGTATGTTGAATCTGCACTACCCCGTTGAATCTGCACGACCCGACAATCCTTGTATGTTGAATCTGCACGACCCGACAATCCTTGTATGTTGAATCTGCACGACCCGACAATGCTTGTATGTTGAATCTGCACGACCCGACAATGCTTGTATGTTGAATCTGCACGACCCGACAATGCTTGTATGTTGAATCTGCACGACCCGACAATGCTTGTATGTTGAATCTGCACGACCCGACAATGCTTGTATGTTGGTATGATTAATTCTGACTCTGCTGCTCTTGAATTTTTTTTTTTAAATCTATTTTTATTAAAAACTTTGAAACCCTATTGAGAGTCCATCCTTATGGAGCGCCAAATTAACATAAACTTAAATAATTGAAGATGTCTTCAATTATTTGAAGATATCATCAATTCATATTGAATTGATGCGGGCTTTAATTGAATTAATGATCTCTTCAAATGAATTAATGATATCAACAATTCAATTGAAATTAGCAATAATTGATATAATGCGCGCATTAAATCAATTGATGAGATCAATAATTGAATTGATGCGCGCATTAATTCATTTGATGAGAGCAACAATTGATTTAATGCACGCATTAATTCAATTAAAGAGAGCAATAATTGAATTGATGATAACTTCAAATAATTGAAGATATCTTCAATTATTTGAGTTTGTGTTAATTTGGCGCTCCATACATCTTACCCCCTACCCCTGAATTTGAACTATCTGAGGATGCTTGCATGCTAATACACGTATCACAGGGGATGGCTGGCTGTGATCGTGACCAATCATAAGATTGTTAAAGAACCCATGTAAAACTTTGATCCTGCACGGTCTGCTACTTCGCTAGCTAAGGGTGACGCTCCACGGCGTGTTCTCTGATCACGGAGGAAGAGAAACAATGTTCATCGTATATACATATACAAATCAGCACATACACAATTAGTAAACCTCTTAATCAACCTGGGGGTTGGACTCTGTCCTTGATATAACTTATGAATTTACATAATTTTAACAACAAAATTTTATCCATTGGGTGAATGAGGTTATTATTTGTAAATATATTAGAATTTTAAACGCGATATATTTCAGGTAAAAACAGAATTTTATCAACATTACTACATTTTAAAAGCTAGTGATATTCAGCTCCAATTCCATCTAAGTCGTAAAGTGTGCATTTTCGTTCACATCGTGGAATACCATGCTATCTACCAGTTTCTGTTATTTACATACTATTTTTGTTTGGGAGGTGCAACTTTTTAAACTCAGTATTGTTTTGAAAATTCTATAGCTGATTGCTCAAGGCGAATTAGAATTATCGCTCTGACATTTCTGTACAAACTGATCATACAATATTTTATAAACAGTATATTTCGTTACCAATTTTACACTAGGGAATGTATGAGTCAACCAAATATAGGATAGTCCACATTCTTCAAGAATATTTTTTAATACATTTCATCCAAGATGTGCAGGTTATTTTATATATAAGATAGTATGCTTTAGAACACAATTTGATAGAATATACCAATTTTGCCCAGAACGTAGTCATTCGTACTTTTATATTCTAAGCCAAGGGATATCTTCCTAATTCTCCATACACCATATAATTTGGAGTAGAGTTCAAAATATATTTACAAAATCTCAAATGTAATTCCTCAACTATATCTGTTTGAAAACCATTTCACAGCTATATATAATGATATTAGTGAAATAATTTTATCAGATAAGTCTTATTGACAATTAAATGGTATATTATGGTTTCTACATTTAGAAATTACACGGTACATAGCTTTCATACCTTAGTCATATCAATATTTAACATGACTCTGAAACGCCCATTCTTGAAAATAATACGCCTAAATACTGAAAATTATTTACAATATCAGTGTTAGAACAGTTCTATACAAACGTTAAATCGAATGCTTGTCTCCCATAACAAAAACCATGACCTTAGTTTTTCCTTCATCAATTTTCAAGTGCCAAAAATGAGCATTATTCACAAAACTATCTAGTTGGTACTGTAAATCCTCTTTAGAATTTTGAATCTGCACTATGTCAGGAAGCTTTCATGTAAATTTGTACTTTCCTGGCCCGGTGGTTGTTGAGAAGATTTTTACTATGTTTGTATGTAAAACTTTGATCCGCCATTGTGGCCCCATCCTACCCCTAAGGGTCATGCTTTTAACAAACTTGAATGAATCTGTACTATGTCAGGAAGCTTTCATGTAAATTTCAGCTTTTCTGACCCAGTGGTTCTTGAGAAGAGTATTAAATGACCCCACCCTATTTTTGCATTTTTATGATAATTTCCCCTTTGAAGGAGATATGGTCCTTCATTTGAACAAACTTGAAAGCCCTTCACCCAATGATGCTTTTTGCCAAGTTTAATAGAAATTGGTCCAGTGGTTCTGAAGAAGTCGAAGATGTAAAAAGTTTACAGACAGATAACAGGCGATCAGAAAAGCTCACTTGAGCTTTCAGCTCAGGTGAGCTAATAAAAAAGGGGACAGGTTTTCGCCTTGTCTAACTCCTTTAGTACATGGAAAACTCTTTGAGAAAATATCATTTGCCTTAATACCATTGTATCGGAGTAGGTTCCAGAGAGTTTTCCTGTCCAGGCTATCGAAATCCTTCTCATTATCCACAAAGTTGATATAGAGCGGCGAATTATATTCCAAGGACTGCTCAATGATTCTGCATTAACACCATCAGCAGCGAACCAGTCAAGATGGAAGAAGAGATACTAGAAAAGGCGGAGTCTTTCACATACTTTTGAAGTGTCATCGACAAACTGGGTGGAACCGATGCTGATGTGAGAGCTAGATTAGGAAAAGCCAGAGCAGCATTCCTACAACCGAAGAACAGCTCTTCTCTACGGAGCTGAAAACTGAATGACAACAGTCAAAAGGGTCCAGACCTTTATAAATTCTTGTCTGAGAAGGATGCTCCAAATCCGCTGGCCGAAAACTATCAGCAACAAAGACCATTGGCAACAAACCAACCAACTCCCTGCAGAGGACGAGATTTTAGGGCGACGCTGGAGGTGGATTAGGCACACACTCTGTAAACCAGCGTCAAACATTACAAGACAAACGCCGGCCTGGAATTCCCAAGGAAAGAGAAACAGAGGCCGGCCGAAAAACACTGACGCGACGAGTTCTCGATGCCGACACCAAGAAAATGGAATATAACTGGACACTGATTGAACGGAAGACCCAGGGTAGAGACACCTGGAGATCTCTTGTCGGTGGCCTTTGTCCCAGGAGGGGTAGCAGGCATAAGTAATACCATTGTACATATTTGCAATAACATAACTGAATCATTTTCCATTGACTGAATTATTCAAAATTTTGAAGAGGCACCGAGGATACTAGGTTATTAATATGACTAATCATGGCCCTGGAGATAAAGATTTTAAAGTTTTACCTTTTATATTCCAATATAAAAGTTTGATCTTCTATCGTGGGGGCCAACCTACCTACTGCAATCATGAACTTGAATCTGCATTACCCAAGGATGCTTGCACATGAATATGTCATATCAAGGCCCTGTTGATTTCAAAAGAT
The DNA here is from genome assembly GCF_947568905.1 of Ostrea edulis. Classification (NCBI taxonomy): domain Eukaryota; kingdom Metazoa; phylum Mollusca; class Bivalvia; order Ostreida; family Ostreidae; genus Ostrea; species Ostrea edulis. Next base: position 36,230,724 of record NC_079169.1, read on the forward strand.
TTTTTCCCTATATTTTTCGACCCAGTGGTTCTTGAGATGGTTTTTAAGACAGAACCATAATTTCTCGAGTTTATCCTCTTTGTAAAGGGTACGACACTACATGTATATTTGAAATCCCCTTTAGCCAAATATGGTTTATGGGAAGTTTAGTTGAAATTGGCTGAATGGTTCTGAAGAAGCAAAAACCTGTGTAAAGTATTGAGACAGAGGGATCAGAAGGTGATCAGAAAAGCTAAGAATGGGATTTTGTTTTTCAAGAGCAATTTTTCACAAAAGCCCTTGGTTTAATGGGTGAAATTGACAAATTACGTGACATGTTCACTTTTCATTTCTTAATACATGCAATACCAATCGTTGTTGATTTCAGACAGTCCTGCTTCCATGTCAAGTTTTTCACGAGTCTTAACATCAGTCTAGGAAGACAAAACTTTCCACTTGGGAAGTGCAACACTTTTAGGGAAAATAACTTCGGACAAGCAATGTCCTCCTTCATTTCTCAAGATGTAAAACTTATACGGTACCAATTTTGATGCACCAGATGCGCATTTCGACAAATAATGTCTCCTCAGTGATGCTCAACCGAAATCCGAAATAACTATGAAGTTTTAGAGCTCAATACAGCCAAAACCAGCGTTCCAAAAAAGTGGAGCCAAATTCGTCCAAGGATAAGACCTATGCATGAGGGAGATAATCCTTAATTTAGAGATATAGAGACAGTTTACATTTATCATACAATGTTCACCATATTGGTGGTACAAAGTTCAACCTGTTTCTGATCATGAACCTCTCTCATTTCTTTCTCTTATGCTCAAACTCCTGATTAATTTGGATCCTGTATACTGACCCAATCAAAAATATAAAACATAATAAAGTAAATAAAGCATGGTAACGAGAAAGCAATATATTATGATTTTAATATGCTAAAAAGTAAAATTTGCACAAACCTTAAAATGTTCATTTCTTTAACATTGTACCTATATTAACAACAATAGTAAGCACTTATATTTTCCTTGGCAACACAAAGAAACAGATCTAGGAACCAGCCCACCATTACATCTGGTAACCAAGACAACAGTCAACAAACTTGTTATCTGATGGGTCATTCCTGAGGTACTTCTATGTGTATGTATAACAGAAATGAGTATATTACTCTCCTGTACCGTGAGGAAACCAACATCTCAAAACAAAAAAGCTAAACATTGCAACATATATGTCTATTAGGACATTGCCACAGATTTATTGAAGAAATGCATGAAATGTGTCTTTCTGCTAAATCAAAGAAAAATATGAATTGATGAATTTCTACTACTTGTAACATAAATAAACTCTACTTAAAGTAGTCTAGTTCATATTTAATGATAAGAATTTCACTTCTATGAAAGAATTCTAGTTAAGAGCAACAAATTGCACTTATATGTAATATGACAAGAGTTGTCTTTTCTTACACTGGTAACACCACCAACTGCAGTATAACTTGCATTAGATGCAGCAAAAGCCTCTATCATGATGCTTTAAAATAAACAGCACACAGAATAAGCATCTCAAACATACCCCCTAAAGATGCACGTGATTTTGTTCTGTGATGATTAATTTTGCTGTAGCTTTAAACAAATGGGAAATGAACTTTCATTGCATATATTAGCAATTTATCGTCAACATTTATTTTCACTTTCTCTTTGAAAGTTGTTAATCAAGACAGTACAATGTATTTCTAAAAAAATGATAACAACAGCCTTGAGCCAAAACAAAAGACAACACAGTAAAAACAAGACAGGTTTTAACGTAATGTATAATATATTCAGAAAAATGACAACATACCCCATGGTCAACACAAGGCTCCTGTGTATAATGTATATATAGATAAGCACTCTATACAACACATGTATAGTCAGTATAGAATATATATTAAGCATGGCACATAAAAAGTAGTACTGAAGATGTAGTATTTTCAATACGGAAAAACAACGGATGAGTTTCTACAACTAGTAAATGCTATATGAAATTCTATTTACAATATATGGAAAAAACATTGAAGTGCATGGCATTTGTCTATGTTGATTCAGTGAAGAAGTGCTTTCCAGAGAATAAAATGTTTCTGTGTAGATGTATTCATACACTACCTGCTGGAACAATTTCATAAACCTTACAATGAAGAAAAAAAAAAAGACCAAAAAAAATCTACATGAAATTAACAATAAAGAAAAGCCTAACAGGACTAATTTCAACCCATCTCTACATATGCAACTCCTATGGTGATGTGTTTACAGCTAAAATATATAATGGATGGTCACCCACTGATAAATTCTATTCATTTGAATGATAAATCTAATTATATCTATTATAAATTGGAATTGAACTTAACAAGTTTTGAAATAATTTAATGATTAATAAATATACCATACAGCATATACATTTACTTATAAAATAGGCAAATCGTAAACATTTGCCAAAATCTCGCCTACTTGACTGACTTTGGGTCATGTGTCGCTGTTTGAAACTACACTTTCATTTTACTTTGAAATGATATATTTTATGAAAATGTTATTATATTTCAATTGTGTTGTTGCTAGGGTTTAGAAGGTTTGAACTTTACATCTTTGATTATCAAAATAGTAAATGTAATTTAAATCAAAACAATGTGCATTTCTGCCAAAGTACCATGGTTTGCGAGATAATACAAGATTTGAGGAATTGCGATCTCTGATATTACTGACAGAATGTACAGAAAATCATTTTCTAAATCTGAAAATAGAAAATTTCTTCTAAATTGAGTAAATCAATCTGAAAATACATGATGTTAAACATTTCCACAAAATCTGGGTAAAAATATATCCCCAGCGAAAATCTCTGAATGAAAAATGTCTATGGACAGACAGGATGATTCCATTATACCCCCTCCCCAAAACTTTGTGTGGGGTGTAAAAAAAATTGCTGTAATATGTACACATACATCACATCTTTTTATGATACCAATATGCAAAATATATTCAAACTTTAATCTGTACAGAGCCATTTTCACAGACATATCACAGCCAAAGGTCATCAAGGACCTAGAATTTCCCAGATCTATTTCACCTCCAGCCAACCAAAATTTTTTAAGATATTTAAAATTGACCATTAGGAAAACAATCCTTAGCTCATCAATATTTTGCATTAGGTACAACATGGTATGGTATATTACCCAAAAATACAAAACAATGTTGTTTTTCATCTAGTTCAGACAATATGACTTTGAAGTTTTCTTAACATTTCTTCCAATATTTTGAATGTTTGTTGGACTGGATATAAGACTGAAGTACAGAGATGATATGCAAGTAAAAAACAACACTGCCTGTCGAGTACATCTAGGACATATTATGCATCATTTCAAGCATGTCATCGAAAGAGACATTGCTCATATCATCATTTTGGCATTCTTACATAGTCTACATGTAAACTACACACGTGCATAGATGAAGGGATCCGAGAAGACTCCTTTTGATAACAACAATGAAAAGAAACTTTTAAGTAGCCAACTGTCATTATGTTACATGTATTCTTAAATTGCACCCCAAACATTTGTCTTTTTTAAAATCTAATCCTCAGAGTTATTTCCTTTAAACAATAAACTAATAACGAGTTGTTGGAAGACACTGTAGCTCACCGGGAAGCATGGCTCTACTTATCTCAATCCTCCTTGGATAAAGATGAAGCCAAGATTAAGATCTTTGAAAAGTAAGTCAAAGTCCAAGGTAAAGTTTACAAATTTTGGTACCAAATGAAAGGCCTAGTCATGAGGCATCTATATTTAAAATATCAATGTCCTATCCCCCTTGGTTCAAAAGATAAAGCCCAAGTTAAAATTTTCCCCATAAAGTGTGAAGCAGATACCAACTTCAAGGTCATGACAATAGCTCTCCAAACACGTCCCGGCGAGCTAAAATGTGCTCCATTTTGAAATACTGTAATAGTGGTTATTTACGCTGGGGGTTAAGTACGCGTTTTTCTGTGTCAAACATTATGCGTGGAGGAAAAATATACGGTAACTGAATATATATATTATATCAAATATTTATAACTATACACATGGGGGAAATTTACGCGCTTACTACGTGACCGCATAAATTCCCCCCCATGCATAAATAACCACTTTTACAGTCTATAAAAACTGATTCAAAATGAAAATCACCACACAATGAGTCACAGAATGTCTTCTATGATAATGTTCATCATTAAAGTAAAGTCTCCAAGAACCATTACCCTATAACACAAATCTAATAAAGACCAGTTTTCTCTCCTTATTCAACTTCATTCAGAGTTGTGACACACAAGATTCCGATTTCTTCTCAATATCTACAGCCTTTGAATTCTGCTATCTCACTCGATTCTTTTTACTTGTCTTTCCTCTACTGTTGATACTGCTGGCGGTTATTTGTCCTAAATCAGCCAAGGCCTCTTTTATTGCAGCCTCAAGATTTGAATTCATCTTCCTTCCTCTGAATAAAAACAAGTATATGTAACACAGGAACTGACATTCTGCAGAACAAGCCTCATGGCAGGGAGACAACTGAGTAAGGAACCTCTTTTTTGGAGGCTGATCTTCAAATTGGGGATCACTAAAGGAGTCTTGCCTTCTGATTTTAGGACGTTAAAGCTGGTTTTGTGGTTGTACATTGAATTTTACTGGTGACACTATAGCAAAGCCATTATAAAGGATGTTGGTGACCTTTTAACTATCATTAATGCTATAAAATCTCAAGACGTAGGCTACTAGTTCTAATCTTAATGCCCTAAAATCTCAAGACGTACGCTACTTGTTCTAATCTTAAATGCATCTCTCTGTACTGATGTTTGACTAAAAGCTATTGATTGTTTCAATAAGGCAATAACTTTGGTGATGTAAAAAAGTCTGGAAAACTAACTACAGGGTTAAAAATTACCACTTGCCCACTCGCATTGGCAACTAAACTTTGCTTGTGGGGAACCAAAATTTCCGTTCTCATCGCCCACTTGGTGACCGTAATTGTCCGATGAACATTTTTCTTTCCGACCCATCTGAGTCCTAATATAAATGAAGTTCAATTTCCGTTTGAGATTTTGCCACTTTGCAAGACATTCCTGATGTATCAAACCTTCCAAAACGTAAACCAGAAGAAGTTGAACAACATAAGGGTTACTTCAAATGAAAGGAAAGCGTCTGTTTTTCAAAGTGGAAAAAAAAGGGGAGAATATGGCTCGATGACGGCGAAATGGGGATGGCATGTGCTGTGTATACAAAACACGACACGAAAGGTCCAATCATTATGACAGCTTCCCCGAGTTATAAACTTGACAGCGTTGTGACGCTGAGAACTTTTGAAATCACATAAAAAATTTGAAGGGTGTGTTGAAGTCAGACGCCGCAAAGATCGTGAAATCCATGAACTTTGATATTTTTGCTATGATAATGAAATGAGAGAGAGGGAGAGAGAGAAAGAGAGGTGTTTGAAACAATTACGGAAATGGAAACAGAATTTGAATATTGATATTCTAATTTTTTAATTAAATTGTAATGTGACCTGATGTTTCTTTTTTCTTGTAAAAAAAAACATATTATTCAATTTCATATGTGTGGGCTACTAAAATTTCATGTGGGCTAAAAAGATTTTTTATTCAGGGGCCCACTTGGCCCCAAAGGTATTTAGTCAAAGTTGGAACCCTGAACTTTGACGGAATGACAGAATGGTGCAGTGACCGACAAAAGGGGATAACATTGCATGCCCCGCTCACTTCATGGCGGGGGCATACAATGTGAAATACTGACACCTGGACATTGTTCACCATATTACATGTTAATTATAAGTTAAGTTCACCTGAATCACATCTTGGTTAAATAGCAGAAGAATCTAAAGTAAATACATTACTTCCTGTTTTTTTGCCTTTGGTGAGCCTTCAGTCCATCCACCAGGGATTTCAATTTGTCCTGCTCCACCTGGGTAAAGGTGTGATCACCGTACCATTTGACCCAGATCTGAAATATACATACATGCACATTGCTTATCAATTTCTGCATTCTACAAGCTAAATTTCTTGCATATCACTAGTTGCATTAATAAGAACTAATGGTGTTAAAGAAATCAGATCACCCTATGAAAATTGAATTCAAGTCAGCATTCTAAACTGTACTATCATATGATAGAGCATCACAATATTTAATACATGTAGAACAGCAAATATTGGATTTTGGCCAAACAAGATAAAGGACATGTATTAGGAGAGAGAGACTTTAAAATCATATCAATCTATTTACCAGCAGGAACCTGTGGTTTCCAATACTTAAACCTTACTCATACCTTTCCCATTTCCAGTGGTTCCGGGTCTATGACTTCACATGGTGGTACCACCTTCCCAGGCCAGGAAGGAAACCCCCTGATTTGTCCCCAAATCAGGTCTCCTTCAATGAAAGTCACCCCTCCGTTAATACCTTTAGGTAAGTTGGTATCCTCTAAAATGAACAACAACTGCTCGTCATATACATATTGTACCACGAATAAAATTTTTCAAATGAAACAAAAATGTGTTCATAAAATGCTATGGCCCCCTTGCATGGCCATTGTTTGATGGGAATATTTTATGAAGCATTGTGAAAATGAGTTGGACATGTTTCCTGACTACAAGATGCAAATCTTTCCTGATCCATCTGATGGTTGAAGGGGAGTAACCATGCCAACAGATGGACATTCAGGGACCTAGACGTCCGGAATAATCCAAACGAATACTGTAAACTAATTTTTTCCCCCACAGATCACTAATGGTACAAGAATATGCATATTACAGTTATACTCATGAATCATTAATAAATGGTAAATGAGTTTGCATTAAGTTATATTTCAGAGTAAGCCTACATATGCTCCTAAAGATTTAACATAATGATTGCTTCGCAGTGAGAAATATTTATCTGAAAGTGGTGCTTGCGAATCTCACAAATACTTCTTGGATACAATAACAGTTTGTTTATAGTGTGCACACAGGCATTCACAAAATAAAATAGCAAAATACCATAAAATTATTTAAAATTTACAGTTCATTATACCTTCTCGCCTAGCAGTTTAAAATTTACAGTTCATTGTACCTTCTCGCCTAGCAATTTAAAATTTACAGTTCATTATACCTTCTCGCCTAGCAGTTTAAAATTTACAGTTCATTATACCTTCTCGCCTAGCAATTTAAAATTTACAGTTCATTATACCTTCTCGCCTAGCAGTTTAAAATTTACAGTTCATTATACCTTCTCGCCTAGCAGTTTGGGAATCAGTCATGGATTCTGCTATGTTTTTGGAATGCTTTGTACTGCTGGTCACCCATGGGGTATCAAAGGACTGTTTACCGCAGTTCTCCCCCGTCTGACTGGAGTCCGGTACACACACACAGTCATCGCTAATGAAAACATTCTGTTCCTTGTAACTAATGACTTTCTTTTCAGTGTCTTCATCATTTTTCTTCTCGAAAGCACATTCTACTTCTGCAACACTCTCTCTTTTGTTACGTTTTAACCTCTCTTTACCAAACGTTTCGGTGATTATGCTAGTGTCAGAATCGGTTTCATTTGGATGCACTGTTTCTATCTTTGTCTCTGTGCTACTGTTAATTCTCATATCACCTCCATCTGTACACTGTTGTGAATATTGTTCATCATATTTCTTTGAGAATCTCGTGGAAACACTGTCACTTTCTTGTTCCATACTTGAATGCTGGGTATCTGAACTCTCCATATCTTCATCTACCACAGCCATATTTTCTAGTGCTGCTTGTTGCCTCTCAGACTCCTTCTCTGAAGATACTTCAGAGTCCACATACATCTCAGTGTCTGACCTCTTGACCTCTGTTTCTGCACTCTGTGATGCCTCACTTTCAGTGCTGTCCACATTTTCTGATTCAGTATTTCCAGCATGTGTACTTGTAACCTCTGAACTCAATTCTAAGTTGGGGTCTTCATCATTTTCCTGACTCTGTAAGGGAGGCGATTGTGTTGTGGTGGAGACATCATTGACCATGGTGACCATCGACAATGCATTGCTGTCCTTCCTGTCCACCTCCATTTGGAAATGTGGAGGAAGCTTACTCCCGTCATTAGCACTAAACTGGCTAATCAGAGACTGCATGCCCTGAAGTTGCTGAATTTGTTGCAGAAGCTGCTGCTGCAGTTGCAGAGTTTGTAGCTGCATGGCAGTTAAGTTGCTCCCTGTTGTGAGGTTGTTCCAAACTTGTTGTGCATTAAACATGGGTGCTAAATTTGTCTGAAGCTGTGATAGGACAGAATTGATGTCAGCTGCTCCATTTTTCTGGCCATTGCCAAACACTTGAACAAGAGGCATTTGGAGGTTTGGTAAGACCAGTAGTTGACCTGGAGGGTTCTGTATTCCTGGCTGCAGATTGCCCTGAGAGAGATCACAGGACTGCGTTGGTAATGCCTGCTTTATCTGATTCGTATCCATATTGATAAATTGCCCCAAAGGTTTGATGCAAACATTAGAGTTATTTCCCACAATTTGCTGATTTCCAACTCCACTAAAGTTAAAGTTAGCAGGCATGCATTGATCTGGTGCATAAGTCAGGTTTCCTGGCATCATCAGGGAGGAAGGATTCATCACTGGGTTAAACACTGAATTATTCTGTGCACAGTTCAAAGCTGGATTTGGAAACATAACAGCATTTTGATTAATATTTCCAACAGCAGACAGGAATGGTGAATTCTGATTGTTCATGATTGAAGTTGCCTGTGTGTTGATAATTGGTGTAGTCTGCGTGTGTATAATTGGTGTAGTCTGAGTTGTAAGTATTGATGTGGCCTGGGTGTAAATAATAGGAGTTTGCTGGGTTCCTGCAAGCTGAGCACTTTGAGTGTGCACCACAGTAGGTTGTGATACTGCTATATGGCCAGACTGGGAACTCACTACACCAGGCTGATGAGAAAACAATTGTGCAGACACAATAGGTGTCGTTTGTGTACTAAGCAGTGGTGCATTATGGGAATTTAGGATCTGTGATGTTTGCTGGGTAGTATTCATAACAGTGAGGACATTTGAGACTGCTATACTAATTTGTGGTTGTGATCCCGGTTGCAACATTACACTTGGGATTTGGGAATCCACAGAAAATGTAGAATTTGTATTTGCTACTTTTACACCTCCAGGATTTGCGTTACTATGCTGAGACTCTGGTAAAGTTTCTGACAAAGGTGAAGAGACTACTGTTGCATTTTGGGCAAGAAGTTTCAGTGCCTCCTGTTCACTTGTTACTATGGCTCCAGGTTTATCCATAAAAGTCTTCTGAAATGATGAAAGCAATTGTTGGGTTACTTGAATGCTATTCAGTTCTGTTGGCAGTACAGTCTTTTGTGCCATTTGAGCTCGAGCTGCTGCAGACAACATTTTGCTGGCAGGAAACTGATTAGAAATATTATAACCTAATAACTGTTGTATAGTGCTGAAATTGGGTAATACTGTCCCATCACTCTGCTTAGAATTATTATTGCTTGGCGTCTGCATTGGCAAAGTTTGAAGATTTGCTATATCTGATGTTTTGGTGGTATCCGACACTTTGACTTCTACCTTGGGAATCTCCGTTTTTCCAGTGTGATGAACAATGGAAGTTGGCATCATAGTCTCTGCTAAACACTCTCCATTGGAGTCACTTGGCGACAGCGAATGGCACCGGTCTTCAGTGAAAGTGTTATCACTCATGGACAAAGCTCTCATGGTAGTGTCCGAGATCGAGATACTTAGATCAGGTCTCTCAGGTTGCGAAGTGTGAACCACCACATTAGCACTAATGTCAAGATTGTCGCTGGCATTTCCAAATGTGGGTGAAGATGGAATAGGATAAGCACCGGAAACTCTTGGTGTGCTGGGGTTGTCTTTGGAATCCCGGGAACCAGAAGCTAGAGAGCTCTTAGACATAATTGTCTGATCAGATAGAAACCCTGTGGTATTTTCAAGAAACTGACTGGAGGGAGAAGAACATTTGACCTTGGGTATGGGTCCATGCCCTTGATCTTTGAGCACACTCACATCCACATTTGGGGGTGGAGTGTTGCTCTCAAACACTGATGTAGTTTTCTTTTTATCTTTCTTCACTCGTGGTTTTTTGGATCTTGTTTTCTTCTTTTCTGACCATGAAGCGGGATCAATGAGGTCTGACAGTGCAGGATTTGTGAATCTATACATTGAAGGTTTGGTGTAGGGCATGGGATAGGAAGAGTTACCTCTCTTGTCCATGTACGGTATTCCAAAGCCAACATGTGAAAACATGTTAAAACTCTGGGGTCCTATGGGAGGGCTTCCTAATGGAGGGAGATTTCCAACTTGTTGGGAGTGAATATTCCCTGTGCTGTAGTATGCTGGAGACTGAATAGGTAACTGAATACTGCTGCTTTTTGCATTCATTGCATCAGTCATTGTTTGTGTATATGTCTCGGGTAAAATACCAGCTGACTGCATGGAGGATAAATGCTGTGGATAAATTTGTCCTGTATCTGAAACAGCCTGTATCAGAGGCTGAACAGTGTTTGAAGGAGGTAATGTTGGAGACATTAGGCCTGACTTTGAGTTGAGAGGAGATGGCGATTTTCCCTGGTCAAGTGGGGCCTGAACACCAAGTGAACCTATACTGGAATCTTGAGAGGTTTGTCTAGCCAGAATTTCCTCCTCCGATCTCAGTCTGTCTCTCTCTGCAATCAGGTCAGCCACACGGACTCTGTCATAGGGAGTGCCAAAATTACTAGGTCGATTTCGTTTCTTCTTGGTCTTTCCTTCTGCAAATCAAATACATGCATTAAAGATGTTATCAAACAAGAGGCCACATCACTGATATAGACAGTTACATTTTATCAATCTTGCCTTGTTAATTAAAGAGTAAACAAACTCAAATTTACACTTTTATAAGTATGCTATATCAATTTGATAAATTGAACCCTTGTGCTTCTTGAGAAGATAACTTTTTCTATACAAATACCCAAATTCCATGTAAATTCTAAAAACCTCTATAACTACAAGGTCATGGCTTGAACAAACTTGAATCTTCATTAGGCCAAAAAAAAAATATGTTTGTTTCAGGTCGCCTCTGATTTTAAAAAAGGGTCGGTAGGTAGGTTTTTTTTTTTTTTTTTTTTTTAAATTTAAAAAAAAATAGAAAATTAATATGTGCCTTCGAATCAATGAAATTTTGATAGTTAAAGTTGTTATACAATGTGTTTAATAGATAAAAAATGGGTTCAGAGCACAATGTTTGATTTACACAATACACAGTATGTGATTGAGTTTTGATATATATACATTTACAATAAATGTCTTGACATTTTGGGTAATAGTTCGTACATTGATAAATTGAAATCGGAATATTGAAAAAAATTAATAGGGTCGGTGGATATATTTAGGGTCGGTAGGGCGACCTGAAACAAACATTTTCTATTTTGGCCTTATGACAATTTGTTTTTTTAAACCTCTCTCGTGGCCCTGCCATTAAACCCTGGGGCCATGGTTTCAATCACATGAGTTGACAAGCTCAAGTTAACCAACACCTAGATATTATGTAACACATTTCACTAGTTCATCCCGTTCCAGAATTCATACGAGACTGTATACTTTTTGGAAAACTAGTCTACATCCTTTTCATTGGAACAGAACTGTACAGTAAATAAATTATTGGCAATATCGTAAATTTTATCCGGTTTTTCAACTTACTGTCTGTTGACTTGGAGCTGTGGGTAACATGACTTGCCACTTCTTCGGAAGCAGTCAGTGTGGAATTGTGGGTTACAGGACTTGTCACTTCTTCGGAAGCAGTCAGTGTGGAATTGTGGAATGTAGCCATGCTGATGATTTTACGTCGATGGTTACAGAGATTCATCAGATCTTCTGACGACTTTGTTTGTTCCAGGCGCCAAGACTTCGACTCCACTGATATGTCAAAGTTAAATGTCTTATTGACTATCACCGGACACTCCAGTCCACACTTACATGTGGAGTCTGACAGTAAATATTGAGTGACCTCTTCCACTGAACACAACGACACATTACTTGGACTGAAACGAAATGAATCAGAAATGTTTCAGAATAACATCACATTAACACCGAACACAGTTATCTTTATACTTGAATCCAAGATTGGGTACCATACACACACACATAATGGTAACTTTATCATATTTACTCAAGAAATGAATTTTATTTTTGAAAATACATGAGGGTTAAAGCCAGCATACTTCATGAAGCTTGCTACGTGCTGCCGTGAAGTGCGGCAGTTCATACCCTCGTGCTGTGGTGAAGTGCTGCAGGTCATACCCTCGACATGTATTTTCAATTCTGCAATGATTATCAACTTCTTATATATTGATATTTTACTTCCATTTCTGTCAGAATTCTCAGTGATAACACTTTGTAGCTCCGATGTGTTAATTTCCCCATATACACAACTGGATGCAAATTTTCACTTGCATGCAAATGAATGGCATCAGTGGGCGGGGACTGTGGAAATCAATGTGGAATTACATGTGTAATTCTATTGCTATTGGGCAGTATTTTTGATTATGTCGATTTTATATTTTCATTTCAAATATATATTTAAGGAATCACTGTCTAGTTTATTGGGTACCTGAGGTGATCAACTATAATGAAAAATATGATAATCTAGGCAGTGACAATTCCGTTATGCAAATTTTCACTTTTTCCACTGCAGTTAAATCACCTCATACCAAATGAACTTAACAGACAGATTTCTGACTAGATAAAATGGACATAAATTGTACAGTTACTGTAATTATGGTTACTAACCATGCTAGCGAAGTTCTATATATATTCAACAATATAACTGTACTTTGAAGATGTGATTCTGATAATCAGGAGGAGATAACCTACATACACTTTGTCGAATAAATATACATACATTATATATAATTATTATATCATATATATATATATATATATATACATCATAAACTAGAGGTTCAGGAGAACACACATATTGCCTACAGGTATTGGTATGTGAGGGCATGTTCATTGTATTTTTGCAAGTTACTTTGTTCATCAATTGAAATGTGTTGATAAAATATAATGACTGAATAGAGAGGATCTCCTATATATCTAATATCAAGTCACAGGTATCACACTGATGTATCATATACCCATGTATTCAAGTTTAAATGTAGACTAACGAATTCACTAAAATTTAAAATGTAGCCAATTTGATATTTAAATACACAGATTTGACATACCTGGTATACATGTATCTTCTGTTTTTATGTATTCACATACATGTTTTTTCTTTGTAAATGCTAACTGTTCTTATTGATAAATGGCTTTAAAACCACAAATTATAGCCCTGCATATGTGAGCATATAATATCATGATGTAAAACGATGTTCTATGTGAGCTCATTTGTTGTAATAAACTATCTATACACAGCTTGTCATTACATTCCATATCTGTTCAGTGTGCAATATATTGGCCACATTATCAATGTAAACAGGATCAAGTGAGTAAAAAATTTTAATTGTCAGTATTTTGAGACTTGAGGTTGATAAAGGTTACACAAATATCACCACAACATAGAAAAATTCACATAGCCAGACAAATATGGTTGGAGTATGTATCCTGGACTACTTTTAAACCTATCTGTATTAATGTGCCCATTTAGGGGCGAGATCAAAAGTTCAATGTCTGACAAAAAACTAAATTCACATAGTTTTCACCAAGACCCCCCACCCCCCTTGAAAACTAGTTATGATGAATGTTGAAACTAATCTTTGAACAAGTAAAAACATACGAGAATACAAATAACACTCTGTATACCTTTTCTTCTGTTTATTCACAAATGAAAGTGTACATTAAAACTACTAAATGTTCATTAAAATGTAATATTATTATGTGGTTTTTAACAGTCACTTATTTTTCTTTCTTTTTTGTTTTTTCCCCAATAAAGTGTAATAGATATCGGATGACAAATGTACGGGAGGTTTTATCCCCCTCCCCCTTACTATATGAATTCAGATTTTTATCCGACATCGATCTTTTGATCTCGCCCCTTAAGAAACTGTACCCTAACCTCTTACAAGTTCCAATTAGGTTGGTTAACAAAGAATAAACATGATAAAAGTTAAAACTTCACCTTACACAGTTACAAGATGTATTAAAGGCGAGACAGACAGAAGGATACAACAGGCAGCCAGATGACACTTGTTTTGAGTGCAAATCATCATAGTGTGCTACATTTTGTTTTCAAGCGAAGTGGAGTGTCATCTCAACTGTTAGTGTGAAATGTCAAAGTAATAAAATGTGATGATGCAAAACAACTATGATCCTGAAGTGTGTATATCAAAAACAGCTGTTAGGATGGGACTCTGAATATCAAAACAGTTTCATTTTATGCTTTTTATCAAATAAATTCTCACTAAATTTTCTTGGACATCTGGATTGACAAGGCGTTCAAACTTCAAAGCAGACATCACCAATTTTGAAAGGTTTTGCTGACAGGATAAAAAGTTTTTTCATTTATATTGGACATCAACTATCTTTAAAGGTTTAACAGAGAGGACAGAAGAAGACAGAGAAGAAGGTTTTCAACAACTCTAATGTTGATGTTGGCTGTGCCTTGGTTGACAATGGTTTTCTCATTGTAAAAGTGCTAAGTTACCTTCCATTTTACGCTATCTTATGTTACTTATCCTCTCATTGCATACCTAATATATACAATAGCACCATCTTTTTTCTCTCTCTTCCAGCCCAAAGGGACCACAACCTGAGATTTTTCTTCTTTGAAAAGATTTTGAGTCTGATCTACTTTAGGATCAGATATCTGTTCTTTAACTTTGTCACTTGCAATTTCAGCATCCCCCACCACAGTTAAATGCTCCGTCACTCTTTCACTTGATTTCAAATTCGTACTCTGATCTATGCCTTTCATCAGGTCAGTCGTGTTTTGAGATATAACATCCACTGCAGGTGACAATGGTACCAAAGAGGAAGTCAAACTCTCACATGTTGAAGAAACAACATTTTCCTCAATTGACTCACAAGATTTCTGTTGAGGATATGCTTTCTGTGGAGTACTTGAGATCACATTGTAAACATTTGGACTTAACAAACACTCTGGACTGGAAAATGGAGCACAAATGCTTTGATTAATGCTGGGTTTTGGAATATAAGCACTAGTATCTATCATAGCACTACTCGGAGTTTGAACTGAATTTGCAGCTGATGACACAGGAACAGCCATACTTGGAATCTGGTGTGATAAGACATGAAATCCACTCGAAATTCTCTCTTGATTTGTGTTAAACAGTTGTTGAGGCAGATGGGTTTGTTGTTGATTAAAAGAAGGGGTTAAAAAGCAATGTCCAAAACTTGGTAGTGTGTTATTTGAAGGAACACAAACACTCTGGGCTATGTTGGGGTAAGCAGAGATATTTTGCATTCCTAATCTTGCAATATGTGGAGACTGTTGCCCTTGCATTGTCAGACAGTTAGAATAAGTGGGCTGACCTATGAACGTTCCCATAGAGGGCAGGACATTCACTGGAGAATTTACAATATCACACTGCACCGATAACCCCTCCACATTAGAGCCAGAATTACTCATCATCATTGGATTGTAAATCCCTGCACTGGCCAGTGCTGTCTGTTGGCCATACAGCCCTGAATCATGAGGCATAACATTTCGTCCTCCACCTGAAGGGTCCATTGTAGAAGCACTAGATTCGATTATCCAATACCAAGGCTCAGAAAGTTCTGCATGATGATGGTAAGCTGTAATATTAAAATAATACAACCATTACAACTATTATAAAATAATCAATTACAAGATACTCAGTCACTGCCGTTATTAACAGCTGTTACACATTACTTTTGTATAACAACTGGATGACCCAATTTCAGAAGTGAAACAGCCTGCGGTTATTTGACAGCAAAATGTAAACGCGGACTTCGTTGAAGACATTCTTAAAGTGCACAAATATTTAGTTTCAATGATAATGAAAAGATTCGCATTCCAAAAATATTGTTAGAAGTCGTAAAACTTGTACACGAATCGGCTGAAGAAACCAAAACAACAGACCACGAGACTGTGCGAGCTGACCCGTACGACAGGTGTCCCAACATCACAACTAACAGCCACAGGGAAATGATGCGACCTACCTCTTTCTAGTGAATCATTCAGTCCTATTCATGCATACTGACTTGTACTTCAATATGGTACTCTGACCTGTCTGTAATAAATGATTGATATCTAAAGTTCTATATTTTTAATCGTTTAAAATTAAAATGGCTGACTGCAATATTGCGCATGTGTTGACAAATCGTAATGCAATAGTAATATTAATGCGCGGTCGCATTTTAGAGAAAATACAAAAAGTCGTGCATTGGCGCAATTTTTTTAAACATTTTTTTTTGTGCATTAATTTGTAAGGATAACTTTCTTGTTCGAAGCAAACTCATTTAGAAATGATCTTAGTTTGCCACTGAAAGATGAATATCATAAAAAGATTTGCGGAATTTTTAAAATTCATGTAAAAAACAACATTTCATATATAGATATATATATTACTTACCTGAGTGGCAGGTAAACATACCTAAATCCCATAGTTTTATAATTATAATACCTAACTTAATTCAGAGACATAAAATTTGTTTCATAATATCTCTGCTAAATCGTGTTAAAATATGCATGCAAAAACTTCCCTATTTTTCTTACATCATTAATAATTCATCATATCTTTAATAAAAACATTTGGGGGGGGGGGGGGGGGGGGGGGGACAGATCGACAAAGTAAAATGGGCCGAATCGACAACGGGATGGACCATTTTGGGACAGATCAACCATGGGATGGATCGACCTGACATGTATCATATCGATTTTACCAAATTAGTCTTCTTTTTTTTTTTTGGATAGAAATTTAATGAAATATAAGGAAAGGAGAAAATTTGGCCTAAACTGGAGAAAAAACCCAGGGCCCCTGCATTATATAATCAGGTACTCTAACCACTGAGCTACCCATGCTTTTTGCCCTGGCAGGATTTAAAAAAATCCTGCAAGTGGTATGTCAGCAGCACCAAATGTATATATACATGTATAAGATAAGATAAGTTTATTCCAATTTTGGGCCCAGAGGGCATAACAGTAAGACAGTTTATAAAGAAGGAAATTCAAAAAAGAAAGAAATTACAACATCAACTACAGGTTACATAGACTGCAAACTGCATGTGGATGAATTGCTAATCATGTATATATACAAGTAAATGAACAGTATCAGTATTATACCAATATATGAATAATAAACTATAATGATTTTTGCAGTTTTAAAGCATCACTTCTTTTTCTGAAAGTCTGCACTTAATATTCACTCAATTTGACAATTACTGGTTTGTCTTCGTTAATCATCAACCAAGTAAATTTGTCCTTATTTGTTAGATAGGTAAAATTTTTGTTGAGCTTGTATATACCATTAAAAAACATATTTCTCTCTTCAACGTAGAGTGGACAATCAGTAAGGAAATGAAATTCATCTTCTACACAATAAAGGTTACATAATTCACATATTCTTTTGTTTCTTTCTAAAGAAATCTTCTGGCCAGAATTGGTTTTTGTAAATTCATATCTTCCTCTTTCAATTCGAAGGTCATGTGCACTAATTCGAAATCTACATAGAGTTTTTCTTAATTCTAGGGATTCTAAAAATATATAACTTTCCATAGTAAAGTTTTCTTTATACGAAAAATATGTTGTGTTTTCCTGATTTCTGACCCTCTTCACGTCGTTTTGACCAGTAAAGTAAAAATTCTTTCTGTACCTGATATAGGAAAGGAGAAGAGAAAATTTTGGGAATCAAACCTGGGCCCCTGCATTACTAGTCAGCTGGGATCTTTAAACACTGCACATGCATGGAAGAGTTCTAATGTACTCTCATAATCTAATCAATTATAGCAGCTGGGAGGTGCCAGGTACGTAGTGTATCAATATTAATTTAACGGGTGGCCATTTATCATCTGATGGCTGCCACTTAAATATTCATCTCGCAGCTGCCATGCAATTACATATAGAGACCACCTCCAAATTCACATATGGCAGCCAGTGCCACTTAATTTATGATTTTATGATACATGTACTTTTTTAAAAAAAATTGCTCACTTCTTTGCTGGTTACAATTTTAGGCAATGCGAAGTCACATTAGTAAATTCCTTCTTCTAATAACACAATTTTCTGGTTTATAAAAACATGACACATGCTTACTTAGCGTGTTCAAGTGTTAGGAATTCAATCTTGGCAAAAGAAGCCTGGTATACTACATTGAAAATAGTATGGACAACTTCTATATATGTACATAATTTTAAATGATCAAGAAAAAATTATGGTTTTCTGAGAAGTATCTGCAGTAGCTAACTTTATATGTCCACTCCAGCATTAAATATTTATTTTTTTACCTCTAATGTGCTAACAATGCACAACGTACAGTATGCAGACAAATTGAATAACATGCTTATATTTACACTAAATTTAGATGTGATTTTTTTCCATGTCATTGCAATATCTCTCTCCATGTTCGTCTGAGTCAGCAATGTATATGTAATATTGGTTATATTGTACATGTAATATTGTACATGTAACTGTGATGTCAGTTTGTTGAACAATGTAAATTATTGCCTTATAGAAAACTGCACATTTTCTTCTTTTCTTTGGTAACAAATTCATGTTGGAATGTAAATAGAGGTACATGTAGATGTGTACCGGTATATTATTCTGAAGTAGCATATGACCAACCATCGGCACGTCATAGAACATCAGCTTTAAAAGATTTTGCTCATCATACATGTACACGTATTTTTTTGATGTCATTAAATTCAGGTATTCATACATGCTGATTAATATTTAAGAAAAAGCTAACCCCAACTGCATCATAAGACAAGCTGCTGATCACTCAAGAATGTAATGAAAACAACACTGTTGAACATATCCCAAAGATTTTAATGAAATGACAAAATAACAATAAATCATGGTCTCTCAGCGCTTCTTTTTAGATTTCTGAGTTTTGAAGTTTCTGCGAGACTGTTTCTGTTTTTGCCTTTGTTTCTGAAAAGCCTCTTTTCTGGCTTTTAGTTTTCGCTGTTTGAAGATTTCGTCTGGATGCTTCAGCTCTCGTCTGCTTCCCTTCTGATCATTGTTGTCTTTGTTACTGACTTTTGTATGCCCTGTGGAGAAATCATGATAGCATTTTCTATTGCATAACAATAACATGAATATAAATTGTGCAATAATATTCTTTGATCTCTGCACAATACAGAAAGAAGAGAAGAAGAAAAAGAAATATACAAACAGCAATGAACAGTGTGCAAGTAATTTGTTATATTTTACTGTTTCCATCATGTCTGTAATGCTGTTTCCTACTTACAATTCCTTTGTCTGGTTCCCGTGACCTTTAATCTGTAGTCTGGTTCCTTCTTCCTGTTGTCAACTTCTTCCTCTTCATCACCACTATCATTGGCTGTAGCCATTTTGTTTCTATTCAGCCAGTCCTTGTAAGTAAATATCAGTTAAGGAGGCCAATTCAACATTTACATTGTATTGCAAAATAATCTAAAACAAGAGGTACTGTGAGCAATGCTCACTAAGAATACCCCCCGCTTATCCCAATCTCCCAAAGGGTGTTGGTAATAGGTATAAACTACCTCTTTTCTGAGTGTAAAAAACAAATGGCATGACAAACCGAACCATATTGCTACTTCGATGTCCAGTGCGCTTGACCTTTGACCTTTTGACCCCAAAATCAATAGGGAACATCTTCATCCCATGGGTAGTCCATATGTATGATATGGTGACTGTAGGTGGAAAGGATAACGCTTTAGAGCCCGGAAACCATATTGCTACTTCGATGTCCAGTGCACTTGACCTTTGACCTTTTGACCCCAAAATCGATAGGGAACATCTTCATCCCATGGGTAGTCCATATGTATGATATGGTGACGGTAGGTGGAAAGGATAATGCTTTAGAGTCCGGAAACCATTGCGTCTACAGACGGACGGACGGACGGACAGACGGACAACCCGATTCCAGTATACCCCCCCCACAACTTGTTGCGGGGGGTATAAAAATGAACAGTTAAATGCAACACAGAATCACATGAAATCATAACTACTGAAATTGTGACGTTGACTACCTCAGAGGTCACTAGGCTAAAGTACTCTTTTTACATGTATTCTTAAACAGAAAAATCCCCACAATTTCATTAATTTTAACCTTATATTCAGCCTCACATCTAATCTGTCACTATAAAAAAATATACTGATAAATCCAAAAATTTCTAAATCATCTAATTGAGTCAAAAAATTCCCTAGCTCATGAGATCTTGATTTATACATGGGATTCTAATCCATGGGCTATGAATATCAAGCACTGCTTAGAAAATTTGGGATTTCTAGCTTTGACTGAATTTTTACCTCATAATTCATTAAAACCTGTTATCAATATGATTTCACAATGCATTCATGACCAAGTATTACAATATCAAAACTCAAAAATATTTGTTTCAAATAAACTTATATTCTTCATAAATATTAATGTATATGAAATGGAACTAAAGGTCTGCTTATGTTGATATCCTTACAAATAGATTAGATAGGTCTGCATTAGCAAAGCTTAGACTGAGTTCACGCAATTTAGAAATTGAAAGAGGAAGACATATTGGAGTTGAGCATAATAATAGTATTTGTAAACTGTGCAATAGTAATAACATACAAAATGAAACTCATTGTGCAAATGTTATGAACAAGAAAGAGAATCCCTAAACAATAAATTATTAATGTTACATAACTTCGATTATAAGCTGATCAATGATGACAATATTAGGTCAAAGTTATTATTGAATTCCAAGTCCTATAGTGTATTTAAATGCCTGTCAAAATTTATTGAAGATGTGTCTAATAAAAGAAATTTCCTTCAAGCAACTGACTCCAATATGTTTACATAATTTATCATGAGAAAGTCCTATGACTATTCTTAAATATATGTATTATGACTCCATATACTATTCCTATATACAATGTACTTATTATGGTCCCTTTATCTCATGTACACCTTATATGCAGTGTAATATATCATAATAATATGATTTTGTCTGGTGCCATATTCATGCATTCAAATCACTGATTGTATTTTGAATATTATTGTTTCTATGGTATAATCTATAATATGTGCCTTTGTGCTTGTGCAAATAAATAATTGGCATTGTCTAATTTAAGGCCACAACACTCACCAGCTTCTTTTTACAAAGAATATACATATACAGTGGAGCCTCGGTAATCCGTACCCCATTAATCCGGACGCTTCACCTTCCGGACGATTTTTCTAGGGAACGGAATTTTTATACATTATTTTGCATCATTAATCCGGAAATTTGCGTTCCGGATCCGGACGGTCACTTTTTACTACAAAACGTTATAATGCATTGGAAATTGTACCGTTAATCCGGACGGTAATTTTGTTTAGGGAAGGTCTGTGTCGGACAATTTTGGCAAGGCGTAAATTATAAAGAAAACAAGTCACACTGTCTAATTGAAGCGATTACCTGTACCCTGTCAACACCTCCCTCCAATTAGGTGGTGTGTGATGATAAGTCCGTTATATAGCACGTGCCGATTGAGACATTGTATTGCCAATTTTCGCACATAAGATCGTTATTGCGTGTAGTATTGAATTTTGTAAATAAATCTGTAGCATATTATTTTATAGTCTTGATCAATAGCCTAATAGTATTAATAAATTAAACATCATGCCGTAATGATAATTTTTTTAAACTGCTACACATGTCAGTTATACTGATTCGTAAATTGATATCGGCTTATTCAAATCTAAAGAGTGTAGATTATACTTCTAGATTCTGGATTTTATACTGTTGATTGGCGTGAAATATACATGTATGTTCATGCACATGTATATGTAGTATAAGGTTTTAACGTTTAGAATGTCACGCATGTAGAATGTACCTGTGTACGATTGATTCTTGTTACGATGTTGTAGAGCTTTATTGCTTTCAAATTTTTAAACTCTGGGTAGAAGTGAGAAAATTACCATTTTAAGAAAAATGACAATTAAATTCTGTATGTACCTGTAATGTTAGTTTCACCCGAGTTTTGTTCCGTTATTATCGCATCATGAAAATAATAGGTGCGCGTGACTAGATCAAAGCAGTAGTAGGTCTTGATATTACGAGCTTAAATGATTTTTTTCTCCCGATATTGTCTTGGATAATTATAGAATAAGAAATATAAACTCTGGCAGATTGAATTTTGGTTAAAGAATGTTGTCAACTGACATGATAATCACGGAATTCTTATATCAACTTTGGACGATGAAGAGTGTTTTAACAGACCGCCGAACCCGTGAATCGTGACAGATGGAAATTACTGGCCTCTTTAAGAAGTAAAAGTGTGATGAAATGTTTGAAGTGTAAATGATTATGTTAGTTACTAATGATTTATTTACTTATAGTTACATAAAGTGCTTCATTATTTGTTTTAGTGCATACGGTACACAGTTTTCTATATTCATTTGTAAGGTTCATATATACGTACAATGTAAGCACAGGCAAATACACTGAACACGTACATTAACTTTTAGTGCTTTGAAATGCATGTAAATGTTAACATTATCATAATTTTTTTACTAATGCAAATGGTCAAATCCAATGATAGAATGTGTTTAATTCACTATGCATCAATAAAGTAGGCACATAAGTATTGGTTACTTATGTAAAGATAGAAAATATGCGATTCAATTATCCGGACGCTTCATTTATCCGGACGATTTTGCTGGGAACCAAAGTGTCCGGATTAACGAGGCTCCACTGTATTTCAAAAGCTCATTTGAGGTGCATACGGTTTTCTACAGAATTTCTAACACTTAAAGGGACATGACCATGATTTTTGATTGAGTGCAAATGACAATTTTTTTTGGTTATAGAAATAAAGGTCTTTTAATTATAAATCAGTGGATTAAATTTTTTTTTTTTTTTTTTACACAGGATACAATTTGTATTTACATAAAATCCAGCTCCCTAAATCATATTTGCAAACACCATGTTAATCTATATCTAGAGTGAGAACACCAACATGATTTCTAAAAACTATGTAAATATTGCATGCAGTATTTAGACATATGTTATTGCTAAATCGATTTAGGGAGCAAGCAAAAAGAAGCAAGAATGGAAAATCTTCGTCGTAAAAGCTTTTTTCTCTGCAGCCATCAACTTTAGAGCCATGTTAATAGCTGTAAACATAAATATGACTTGTGGCTTGTTTTAAAAATGAAAAGTTTAGATGTCTCAAATACATCTTTACATCAGTTTTTGAAATTTAGGTTTTTTGCCATTTTACACAACTCAAATACTACCAAATTACTGTTAATATCCAAGTATTTTTTCACCAAATATCGTGTCCATGCCCCTTTAATATTTTTGGAACAAATTTGACTAATGTTTCCAGTTTGGAAATCTTGGCATAAACTGTGATAAAAATGTATGTGCACAAAGTTGAAGGATATGCACGAGATTTATAGGAGGCTGATATCAATGCCCCACTCTCGGTTCTGATCTTTTTCTTGTT
Source organism: Ostrea edulis (assembly GCF_947568905.1). Taxonomy (NCBI): domain Eukaryota; kingdom Metazoa; phylum Mollusca; class Bivalvia; order Ostreida; family Ostreidae; genus Ostrea; species Ostrea edulis. The sequence goes on from NC_079169.1 coordinate 36,254,325, forward strand.
GGCTGCCTGTTCAATAGTGCTGACAAATTTCTTCTTCTTTCTGTCCCTATGAAAATATAAACAAAAATACATGTGTATCAATCCTATCAATGATTTATAATAGTGAGCACAGCAAGGAGCCCTGGATTGAACACTTAAGGAGGTACTCTACATCGTCATAATGGCTGACTTCCTTTTAAAACATGAATATCAGCAATATTTGTCTATCCATTTCAAATAACATTGCCTAGCTGAGTAGGTTAGTATGTCGACCAAAATAAAAGAACAAAAAAGCATGTCAACTGCTGAACTGTAGATTGTGGGTTTGAAGCCAGCAGAGGTTTTTTAAATTTTTTATCAGGTTGCTTTCTACTAAAACTGCATTTTTTGCATAAATAAAGTGAATTTGAAAGTTTTCAATTTCAAATATTGTTGTACATATCCTCCTCCTTTCATCCATATCAAATTTCTCTGGTGTAGCACTCCTTCTTAAAGACCAGGACAGAGAAAATTTTACTAATACATATTCAAAGAATTTTTGATGTCGAGAAAAATCTCCCATATTTCTAACAACCATTCTTTTTCATCTCACAAAATCAAATGTTGTTGGCCCATGAATTTTCATGGATTACCTCAATTCTGACCTATGCCTTATGATTCAGTGTGCCTTACTGATTGAGAATGAGTAGGCCTATAAATGTATAATAAAATGTAATATTTATAGGTTATAAACTTTGTATGGGAAAATATGATGACCGAGTTTTTTGGCGCGTAGACGGACCGAGCTTGCGAGGTCTGTCCGCGACAAAAAACGAGGTCGTCATATTTCCCATACAAAGTCTATAACCTTTTTATTATATACTTTCAATTTCATTTAGAAACTAACTATAATTTTATTTTTAACAATAACTTTATCGGTTTAACTGAGTAAAAATGAAAAATTTGAAAATTAACGGCGTAGAAATTTGATTGTGACGTAACGTTTGCAGGTCGGAATGTTTCCGGGCATATATCGTTTGATATATGCCCGCAAACTTTTAAAGAAAAAAGAAGAGATGAAATTGAAAGTATATAATAAACTATAATTATACATGTAGCTAGGACAATGGATAACAAGTCACAGCCTATGCTTTGATGTCACAATGCAAATGATGAACTGGAGGATTTAATTGAGGAGATTCTGTTTTCTGCAACAGAGAATACAAACCTCTGGATTTTCCTCATCTAAAAAGAGCAACTGCTCACATTGTGTTTCATGTTTCAGCTCTTTGGTATGCCTGGTGATGGAAACCCTTTCATTCCCTTAGGGTTAATTTTAGCATGCACACACAAAATGGAAATCAACTATGTCAATTTACTTACTATGACAGAGATATATTGTACTTACATCTTTGAAAACATGTAACTGTAATGATCTTGATATCAAAGGACTCATGATCAGCTTAATTAATGATAGGCTTCTGAATGGGTCTCAATAGAGGTCATGTCAAGTGCAGTTGTAAAATATTTAGTGTTATTATATACCCAACAATGTATCGTTCTTTGATACTGTGGATTTCACAGCGTGTGATCTGGTTTAATTCCGGATCAACGCAACGTTATTTGTGGAAAATATTGACCGCGTCACAAACAAAACTGCGTACACAAAACATAATTGTATGGTATGTACAGTATGTGTTTTTTTTTTATAAGTTGGATTACATTTATTATCTTATAAATGTGGATTTAAAATGCATAAGGGGGTATATAATAAATTTATCATTACTACAGTAACTTGATCCGAAGAGTTGGATCGCGTCTCGTTGACAGGCGCGGATCATCAGATCAAACTCGATGCTTCGCGTCTCGTGTGATCTGATGATCCGCTCCTGTCAACTTGACGTGATCTGACTCTTCGGATCAAGTTACTGTAGTAATAATATATATTTAGTCCCTACTGTACGTTGGATCACCTGGTAAAATTTGCATGTGAGCTATTCCCAGTAAGTCGTTAAACTAAATCATCTTTTGCACACCAAGCCAATCTAATTAAAATCAGACTTCTTAGATCCACGTCGTATACTCTGCGTAAGAAGATCTGACATAATCCGACTTGGGGTCATGTTCAATTGAACTTTATGTTGGCCAATCAGCACATCACCAATGATCTCTTCGGTGTTCACAATTCAAGGAAAATGGATGTGATTGTTTGATTTAAAAGAAAACACATCGCAGCTAGATGTGACATCACAATGTACTGTTTAGTACTTCGACTGGTGTTATATTCCTCGCATTAATTAAGTACACCATCTTGAAAACTATTCAAATCGTACCTATCCCTATTCATAAGTAAATCACATTTCACAATTTATTTAATTTGGGTGTATTTTACATAGTACGATTTGTTGTTTGAATGAACGAAATATATCAGGCATTATTGCAAAAGTTTAAAATTCTTTATGTGAGAATACACAATTTTATAGTGTGGAGTATACTTCGTGGTAGAGAGATTACTGCAACTTATTTACGAATTGCCGGGAACCACCTAAATAACTATCATTGTTTGTATGGCACAATCTGACTGGCTGATAGTTCTTATGAACATTCCAAGCGAAATGTCATGCGGATGTGATCCCCTATGGGGTTATGTCAGATCCTATTGTAGTGATTGTGAGCTTATCTTAGGATCTGATTTTGATTAGATTGCATACCAACCTAGACATCTATTAATATTAATCAGATCCAAAAGGGGAATGTCTGGGGGTTGAACAAATTTTTCTTTAGGTGAATCAAGCTTCATATGTTCTAAACATTAATGCAATAGATATTTTATTATACAGAATTCTTATTTATTCTCAAAATGTCCATTTGCAATAGAATTATGGTTTGAATAACTTGACATTTTGCTTCAACAATGCAGAAGAGGAATGTGGGTTCTACTGAAGTGGGATATGATTCCCCAATCACATGACCAAAAAAAACCAATCACATTACTTCTTCATGAAATCTTATATATGAGGTATGATATTAAATCATAGTTACAGAGAAAAGAACTCACAACACAATTTTTTTCTACATGCAAAGAATCAACTAACCATTTGATGTGAGATGTAGCTTTGGATTTATTTATCTCATCTCGTAAGTCTAAAACTGCACTCGATGCCTCCTTGTCAAAAGAAGTTCCCAGACTCAATCTTAAAAATAACAACAAGGTTACATCATTAGGTGATACACAAAATGTAATATAATTCATCCTTCTTGCGGGATTTATAATGATATCACTTTAGTTACCCCTGCTCCGACTGGAAATCCTTGGGACGATAGTGCAGGTAATTTTCTTCATCTCTGACACTCTCCGATTTACGTTTCTTTTTTCTTTTTGGATCAAATACTTTGCTATTGGCCTTCCTCTTTCCTCCAATTACAGTCCGGAATGTTTCCTGTTTCAATTTAGAATATCTATGAAAGAAGAGGCCCATGGCCACATCGCTCACCTTAGTCACTTTGGCCCATATCTAAAGATTTTACATACATATTTGCATGTAAAACTTTGGTCCCTTTTGTGACCTGAACCTACCCCCGGGGGGCCATGATTTTTACAAACTTGAATCTGCAATATGTCAGGAAGCTTTCATGTAAATGTAAACTTTTCTGACCCAGTGATTCTTCAGAAGATTTTTAATGATTTTCCCTATATATTTGTTTGTTAAACTTTGATCCCCTATTGTGGCTGCATTGTACTCCCCGTGGCCATGAATTTAACAAACTTGAATTTGCATAATGTCAGGACACTTTCATGTAAATTTCTACTTTCCTGGCCCAGTGGTTCTTGAGAAGAAGATTTCTAAAGAATTTCCCTATTTAGAGTTAATTCTCTTATTGTGGCTCCATCCTACCCCCGGGGGGCCATAATTTTTACAAACTTAAATCTTCACTATGTCAAGAAGCTTTCGTGAAAATGTAAACTTTTCTGGCCCAGTGATTCTACTTGAATCTGCACTATGTCGGGAAGCTTTCAGGTCAATTTCAGCTCCTCTGGCCCAGTGATTCTTGAGAAGATTTTTAAAAAACCGCACCCTATTTTTGCATTTTTGTGATTATCTCCCCTTTGAAGGGGCATGGTCCTTCATTTGAACAACCTTGAAAGCCCTTCACCCAAGGATGTTTTGTGCCAAGTTTGGTTGAAATTGGCCTAGTGGTTCTGGAGAAGATGAAAATGTGAAAAGTTTACGCTGACGACAGACAACAGAGAAATTTTGATCAGAAAAGCTCACCTGAGCCTTCAGCTCAGGTGAGCTAAAAACGTGCAGCGCTGAATTTCGTTCAAATGGCTATAACTCTTCTAAAAACTGGGAAAACCATGATAAAAATCCAATTTGTTTGGAAGTTGTTTATGATGAAGCTACACAGCAAGTGTCATATCTTAATGTCCTAGAGCATGACCAAAATGTGCAGAAATTGAATTTTATGCAACAGGCCATGACTCTTGTAAAGCGGGGTCCATCATCACAGAAGTTAACCTTGATCTGTATGGTTGTTTGTCAGAAAGGTATACAGCAAGTTTCTTATCAATACTTCAAAGCATGACTGAAACAAAAGGCCCATGGGCCACAATACTCACCTACCCTTTCTCCAAAGTTCATATTTCAAAAAAAGGAAGATTTTCAAATATTTCCCCATACACTCTCATGTGAAACTTTGAATCCATGTGGCCAAACCCAACCCCAGGGCATTGATTTGAAGAAACTTGAATCAGCACTACTTAGCGATACTAGTGACTATAATATGACTAATCCTGGCCCTGCTGCTCATGAGAGTAAGATTTATAAAAAATTATCTTTCTGTAAAACGTTGATCCCTTGTTGAAGCTTCAGATTACAAAACACACCTGTAGATTACACTACACACCTGTAGATTACAATACACACTTGTAGATTACACTACACACCTGTAGATTACACTACACACCTGTAGATTACACAACACACCTGTAGATTACACAACACACCTGTAGATTACACAACACACATGTAGATTACACTACACACCTGTAGATTACACTACACACCTGGACGCTGTTTCATCAATAAGTGTAAATTTTCAACTAACTAAGTCTTACGCCGACTACGTAAATCTAGTTACGTACAATCTTAGTTTAGCGCAAACCGTGTTTCACGAAACGACGTAAATACATGCGTACGTTACTACTCGACTAACTTTTCAACTAAGCTTACGTGCTTAGTTACCGCGCCCTGAGCATGCGTACATCATACTTTCGGTTTTTTTCACTTGTCGTCTGGACGAAAATAATGAATGAAAAGAACGCAAAAAAAAAAATACACAAGCGGAATTGGGAGGAGACAGAGATGGCCGTGTTGGCAGAGGCAGTAAAATTTTCCTATACCATACTATTTGGGCACTGCATACTAAATCAAACATATCACTCCATAAACAAAATTTGTTTTTATGTATATAGGCCTATGTATATATTTTACATCTCTTCTTCTTCAAAAAGTAGTTGTTTTATGATTTCAAAGGTTATTATATTTTAAGTGCATGTAGGTCGACACGATACATGTACATCTACATTGTATATAGATATTAACTATATATTTATACTTTAATTGGATAATTAATGTAGACTCGTGGGCCTAAATGTGTTTGAACAAATTGAAGATATGTGCATATTTTACAGTTTGGGATTATATACAGGCACGTACCATCGTTTTGCAAAGTGACGGGAGGGGGGGGGGGGGGGGGGGGGGGGGACTGGGACATAGATTAGATGTTGGCCTGGGACATAGATTAGATGTTGGCTTTTGAAATAATCTTTTTATCCTGCGTTATAACGCAAAAAATAAAAAAAATAAATAAAATGTTTTGTCCTATCTGCAAAATCCTAATTCGGAGGGGTGGGGGGTGGGGGTGACGGGGGTGGGGGTGGGGGATGGAGTGGGTGGTGTTGGAATCTTTTGCAGTGATTTCCACAATTTTTTCTCTCTCAGGTTTCATTTTCTTCAATCGTTGGGGTGCTAGAGTCTTCTATTATGAGTGCATCAAAACATTTTCCTTGACAAAGTACAAAATTTTAAAAAATCGTATTGTTAAAAAAAGTGGAGTAGAAATGCAAGGTGACCCCCTCCCATTCACGCCGATTAGTGCCTAATATACATGTGCATGTCGATGTTTTTCTTTGTTTGATAACATAAAATATATATCTGCACGGATTATCCTGCACATCACTTATTACCGAAATTCGTCAAGTATCAAACTGTTACGAAGACTTTTTTTTTTAATTTGGAAGAACTTTATTATCATAATATAGTTATATGATGTATCTCTTAAGACGGGATATTTTTTCAAGATTTAAAATATACAATGGAAAATAGTAGATCTTAAAGTAACTGTTCATAAAATATACATTACACTCCCATAAATCCACCCACCATACGATTGAGATCGAATTGAATCGGGCTCGCTAATCATTTGTTCCAAGTAAGTCAGAGCGGAAGTTTTGAAGAGATTTATAAATAGCTTACATATAATACAACAAAGTGAATGTTCCCTATACGGTGGACTACTTTACAAAGGGATTTGGGAATAACACTGTGCGTTCATCATTCGTGTACAGATAGACACTTGTGAAAGTAATCATACAGTAAAGGCAAGCCATAAATTTACTAGTTTTCAAAGGGAAGTAACCCTTATGGCCTTACATATTTATCGTTGTAAATGTCTAAAAGCATCCTGTCTTGAAAAAATCGATCACGACGCAAAGCTCGTCGGTAAAAATTCCACATATATTTACAAACAGCTAACAGTTGGCCATGATTTTTGCTTACGTAGATACTTGCGTAAGGGTTCGACCTGACGTAGTGTTTCTACTAGTTAGTAGAAAACTTGTGTAAATTCCAATCTTACGCCACTTGATGAAACGGACTTGCGTAAAATATTTAGTCTAGTCAGAAAGTTACGCCAAACTAAGCTTACACAACTAGTTACGATGTTTGATGAAACAGCGTCCTGTAGATTACAATACACACCTGTAGATTACACAACACACCTGTAGATTACACAACACACCTGTAGATTACACTACACACCTGTAGATTACACTACACACCTGTAGATTACACTAAACACCTGTAGATTACACAACACACATGTAGATTACACTACACACCTGTAGATTACACAACACTCCTGTAGATTACAATACACACATGTAGATTACACTAAACACCTGTAGATTACACTAAACACACCTGTAGATTACACTACGCACCTGTAGATTACACTACGCACCTGTAGATTACACAACACACATGTAGATTACACAACACACATGTAGATTACTCTACACACCTGTAGATTACACTAAACACCTGTAGATTACACAACACACCTGTAGATTACACTACACACCTGTAGATTACACAACACACCTGTAGATTACATTACACACCTGTAGATTACACTACACACCTGTAGATTACACAACACACCTGTAGATTACACTACACACTTGTAGATTACACTACACACATGTAGATTACACTACACACCTGTAGATTACACTACACACCTGTAGATTACACTACACACATGTAGATTACACTAAACACCTGTAGAATACTCTACACACCTGTAGATTACACAACACACCTGTAGATTACACAACACACCTGTAGATTACATTACACACCTGTAGATTACACTACACACCTGTAGATTACACAACACACCTGTAGATTACACTAAACACCTGTAGATTACACTACACACCTGTAGATTACACTACACACCTGTAGATTACACAACACACCTGTAGATTACACAACACACCTGTAGATTACAATACACACATGTAGATTACACTAAACACCTGTAGATTACACTAAACACACCTGTAGATTACACTACGCACCTGTAGATTACACTACGCACCTGTAGATTACACAACACACATGTAGATTACACAACACACATGTAGATTACTCTACACACCTGTAGATTACACTAAACACCTGTAGATTACACAACACACCTGTAGATTACACTAAACACCTGTAGATTACACAACACACCTGTAGATTACATTACACACCTGTAGATTACACTACACACCTGTAGATTACACAACACACCTGTAGATTACACTACACACTTGTAGATTACACTACACACCTGTAGATTACACTACACACCTGTAGATTACACTACACACCTGTAGATTACACTACACACATGTAGATTACACTAAACACCTGTAGAATACTCTACACACCTGTAGATTACACAACACACCTGTAGATTACACAACACACCTGTAGATTACATTACACACCTGTAGATTACACTACACACCTGTAGATTACACAACACACCTGTAGATTACACTAAACACCTGTAGATTACACTACACACCTGTAGATTACACTACACACCTGTAGATTACACAACACACCTGTAGATTACACAACACACCTGCAGATTACACAACACACCTGCAGATTACACAACACACCTGTAGATTACACTACACACCTGTAGATTACACTACATACCTGTAAATTGTCCTCGTCTGCCATCTGTTGCTCTGTATTCTCCCTATCACTGTCGTCTGCTTCTGCCTCCTTAGATTCTGACGTCTGCTCTATTCTTCTGTGGATGACTGTCTGATGGAAGGCTCTCTTCTGTTTCATTACATCAAAGCTCTTGTTCTTAGATGAGGTGTTGGTCTCAAAAATTGTCTAAAATTCACAGTTTTTTATTTATGGGTGAGATAAATTAAATTGTTTATCTATTTGGCTTCACTCACTATCATTTGTATATACAATGTACACAATTTTCCTTGCACTTATCAAATTGAAAATCTCAGTCAAAGACATATATATACATACAAGTATAAATAAATGTAGAATATTTGATTTGAAATTGATATTATTTGCTAGTACAGAATACGTATCCAAACTAGTAACCACTGACATCCATTTCTAATCTCATCTAAATTAAAACTGGGTTGCTCAAAACCTTGGTTAAATTTGACCACTGGTTAAATTTACTATCCACTGAATAACTAACCGCTGGTCAAATTTCTGTTGCTCAAAGTAAATTTAGCCCTAGGGCTTACTAATCAATGATTACGTACATTTAAACCTTTGGTTAAGCTTAACCAAGGTTTTGAGCAACCCAATCCAGACTTCTATTTATGTGATAGTGTAAATAGATGTCTAATCCCCTTTTTACTTTGCAGAGCAATCAGTTCCACGTAGTAGAAAGGTTAAATGCCCATATCTCCTAATTGTATAAAACAAATACCGAGTCCATTGATTAGATAGTCTGTTTGTGAAAATTACATTTTAATGAATGAATCAGAGCTTAAGGTAACTGATTCATTTTAATTTTCTGTTAAGTTTTTTTTAACAATTTCTAATGAAAAAATATTATATTTTTATAAGTAACGAAATGGTATTTAATTTGGAATGTTCCGATTCACATCCTGAAACTTGGTATCTGTAAACATCCCTGTATTTCTCAATCCCAACACTTAATGAGAGTCTAGAAAATGTTTAAAAATTATATTTCTCATTCCTGACACTCAATGACAGTGTAGAATATGTTTAAACCCATAATTCCAGGACTCATTGACAGTATAGAAAATGTTTAGAATCGTATTTCTGAATCCCAGCACTCAACAAGAGGTACTGTGAGCAATGCTCACTAAGAATACCCCCCGCTTACCCCAATCTCCCAAAGGGTGTTGGTAATAGGTAAAACTTCAGTATTATGATCCAAAAGGTATCTAGGAACACAGCATCTCCATGCGATGAAAAAAGCCATTAAAGAATTTAAATGGAAACCATATTGCTACTTCGATGTCCAGTGCGCTTGACCTTTGACCTTTTGACCCCAAAATCGATAGGGAACATCTTCATCCCATGGCTAGTCCATATGTATGATATGGTGACTGTAGGTGGAAAGGATAACGCTTTAGAGCCCGGAAACCATATTGCTACTTCGATGTCCAGTGCGCTTGACCTTTGGACCCCAAAATCGATAGGGAACATCTTCATCCCATGGATAGTCCATATATATGATATGGTGACGGTAGGTGGAAAGGATAATGCTTTAGAGCCCGGAAAACATTGCGTCTACAGACGGATGGATGGACGGACGGACGGACAGACAGACGGACAACCCGATTCCAGTATACCCCCCCACAACTTGTTGGGGGGGGGGGGGGGGGGGGGGGGGGGGAGAGGTATAATGACAGTGTTACAGTAGAAAATGTTTAGAATCGTATTTCTGAATCGCAGAACTCACTGTATGTCCTTTGTATGATTTGAGAGCATTCAGGAGATCATTCCTGTGCTGTTCCTCTTCACCAAACTCAGACGCTACAAAGTCATTCAAGATGTTTAATAGATAGCAGCTGTCAATTTACCTAATAAATCAATTTCAATTAAACCAAGCTCTACTGTCTTGTAAATGGTTAAATTTATGATTAGGGCTGTTCCAGAAATGATCAAATGGGGGGGTCGGGCGGCAAATGATATTTTTTTGTGTGGGTGGTCGTATTTTTTCATATTTTAATTGGTCCGTGGTTGGACTGTTAAAAAAATATTTATTATGGGTAGTGGGTAGTTTCTATTGTTTTATTTTGTGCCACGTGGGTGTTGAGTTTTCAGAATATTTTTATTGTCGCTCTTGTTGTGTTGGTTACAAAACGTCGGAGGGAAAATTGAAAACGTGCTTTCGAAATGCTGCTTTCGAAATCGGAAATCGGAAGTAACATAGAACTATTCGAGTTGTCGCTCTTTGCAGCGCATAACTTTCCATTACGGCACTCTTCAAATTAGAGGCGCGTTTAGTAGGGTCCCTTTGGACGTGATGGCGGCGAACTCTGTTCTGTAGATTATTACAGTTTACAGTGCATCGATTTTGGGAATATTTTGAAACCAATAGGTATTCCGTTTTCTAATAAAAATAGGCAAACCTTAGTTGATTTATACGAGGGTACCGATGCGTTATATTTATCAGTCGGTGTGATGGTGATATAGAGGCCTCCGGGCGCGGGCTCCATTAGAAGACGAACGATTCGTGGAAAAACATATCCATACCTATTTCATGATAATAGCATCGTTTGGACTCCCAATCTTTCCAACATTCCCGCCATAGAATCCTTTGATTGTTGATGTGACATCGTTTCTTCAGAACTACTGTGATACAATGTCGCACAGGCATTACCGTGTCATTGACTAGAATGTTTGTCCCGAAAACCTCGCGAGATTTGTACTGTTTTCATTTTTAAAAATATTTTTGTGGTGGGTCTGGTTAGTTTTTTTTTTTTTTTTAGATGGGTCATTGTAAAATGAGTTTATTAATTTGATGGGTCATGGGGTAATTTTTTATATTTTTTTATGGGTGCTTGGTATATACAAAAGGTGCCTCCCGACCCCCCCATGTATTTATTTCTGGAATAGCCCTTAACAAAAATCCAAATTTGTGAACATTTCTACATTTTCTATAAAGGATATATACTTTTATTAACCATATAATTTTTGCTTCCTGAACAAAAAAAAATTATTGCAATCCATGTATTCTTCTAAATATCTTTTGTTCAATGCACTAAATATGCACCACAATCATTATTTTGAGTAACTATCTCATTTTTATGGTAATTTCTAAATGTTACCTTAAAATCTAGAAAGGTTTAGATAGTTGGGAAATTATCCGTTGAAGTCATCAGTGATAACTACATAAATACAGTGCTACAGTGAACAAATGCACAACACACACATACATCGCACAGTGAACAAACGCACAACACACACATACATAACACAGCGAACAAACGCACAGCACACACATACATCGCACAGTGAACAAACGCACAGCACACACATACATTGCACAGTGAACAAACGCACAGCACACACATATATCGCACAGTGAACAAACGCACAGCACACACATACATCGCACAGTGAACAAACGCACAGCACACACAAACATAACACAGGTAACAAACTCACAGCACACACATACATAGCACAGTAAACAAACGCACAACACACACATACATAACACAGTGAACAAACGCACAACACACACATACATAACACAGTAAACAAACGCACAGCGCACACATACATCGCACAGTAAACAAACGCACAACACACACATACATAGCACAGTAAACAAATGCACAGCACACACATACATCGCACAGTGAACAAATGCACAGCACACACATACATAGCACATCGAACAAACGCACAACACACACATACATAACACAACGAACAAATGCACAGCACACACATACATAGCACATCGAACAAACACACACATACATAACACAACGAACAAATGCACAGCACACACATACATAGCACAGTGAACAAACGCACAGCACACACATACATCGCACAGTGAACAAATGCACAGCACACATGAACAAAGCACGTTCTTTCAGATATGAAGTGGTTGGTCAGTAACTTAAGCTACTAGTATTTACCAAACATAGGATGCATTCCCATGGGAGAGGACTGAAGAATATCCTTGTATCGTTTAATTGACTCCTTTGCTGGAAGGGGGCGTGACCGTAGGTATTTCTTCAAGGCATTTCCAACCACTTTCTTCATATTCACCTGAATATATGTCACTCACATGACTTATAACGTTTTACAATCTAGCATAATGCTTGCATGTTAAACATACAGTATCTTCATTTTCACTCACACAAAGTAAATTTTGGAGGTTTCAATCAAAGCACAACTGAATTTGAGTGGTACGATTACAATTTGTCATTTCACTGTCTCACCAGATCGATGTGGTCTTTGTGCCAAAGCCTAAGTTGATCCTCTGCTTCATCAATTACTGACTGCGGAACATCTCCCATCACTCCATCGCTATCTGAAATATCACGCATTTCATTGATGATTAAGAAAAGAAGAGAGAGAGAGTGTGTGTGTGTGTGTGTGAACAATTTCTGACAAAACACACATTAAAATTTGAATGTACATATGTGGTGAAATCAAAATCAGATTCTACTTGCTCTAACCTGTTAAGTTTTTATGAGGTGTTGCTAAATTGAGAGATCTTCCTAAAAAGATGTACAAGTCCAAAAGGTAAGGTACTTCATCATGAGCCACTAGAGAAAAAGCATATCCCTCCCTTCCTGCTCGGGCCACTCGACCTGTGGGGACAGGATTTCAAGGTCATAAATACAGCAAAGTAACTTTTGATCAAATGAATTTTTTTTTAATCAAGCAAAGAAATCACGGCAGCAATACTGACCCACTCTATGAACAAAGAGCTTGGACTTAGCGGGAAAGTTCATATTAATGACGTTATCCAGTAGCGGTATGTCAATGCCTCGAGCTGCAAGGTCAGTCACAATAAGAACCTTGACCTTTTTATGCTGGAATTTGGCAATATTGATTTTACGGGCCGCAGGATCTAACGAGCTGTAGATATAAGTGGATTCTATTCCTGCGTAGGACAAAATCTGAAATATTACATGCATAGGGTGTTTAGAATATAACATGTGCATCACTTCAGAATGAGAGATACAAAAATCGTAATTGAAAGCACAAAGAAATTGAAACCTTGCAAAAGAAAAAAAAAATTCAAACCATATTTAAGTATTCCACATGATGTTTGGTTGCAGCAAATACAACAGATTGATGATCTGGATCAATGAGTTCTTTGAGTATGTATAACAATATGGCTGGTTTGTCATCTTCACGGCAGCGAAAGAATGATTGCTGCAATTTTTTCAAAAACACAATTTCAATAACATGTAGTATTTCCATATGTCCCTATTATTAACAAATTCAAATTCAGAATCTCACTCTGAGAGTAATTTTTTATAATAAATCATTAAAACTGCTGAAAAGATGAATGAAACACCTTGAGTTGTTCGCTGAGTTTAGTCTCCACATCCAGTCGGATTAGTGTGGGATCATGAAGCCCTGCCTTAGCAAATTCCACCAAGAGTCGGGGCAGTGTAGCCGAAAAGAGCACTGTCTGTCTGGATTCTGGAAGTCGATGGATAATCTCGTTCAGCTGTTCCTGAAAACCCATCTCAAACAACCTGGGTAAACAACATACATAGCCTGACCATTCTGTGTTCCATATTATCTTACAAATAATTCCATACCAGTGGCCTGATATACAAAAAATCTTACGACTATGATTAAGATTTAGAAACATTTCTTTATCATTCATCTTTTGCTGAGTTTTTTAACAATCACAAACAGCATATTCATGGCTGATAAAACTAGCATAAGATCTTGTGACATTCTTTTCATTTCATCATCAACGTAAGATTTTTTCTCAAAAGGGCCGAAGTATTACAAATCAAACGTAATACCTGTCCGCCTCATCAAAGACTACATATTCTACAGACTTCAGCTTTTTTTCCATCTCCATCAAAACATGCAACAGACGTCCGGGCGTGGCTATCACTCTGAAACAGGACTGAAGTATGAATCTCTGCTCAACAATTATTATTTACGATTACATGTACAATCATGCATTCATACAATAATGCCAAGTACATGATATTAATTTTCTTCATAACTTACATGTCAGGATTTTCGTGAAATGCAGCAAATTGGTCATCCATCCTGTAGTGAAAATTTCAAATTCATAAACTCTTTCCAATTAAAAAATATGCGAGTTTAATATACTGTAGATATTCCAACTATAATTGAATTTCCCTGACGGACACTGACAATGTGTACGTACTTATCTCCTCCTAGCACCACGGCAGCCATCAGTCCTGTGTATTTCCCAAGCTGTAACGCAAGGAACATAACAAAATTATTTCATGATATATAATATATACTGTAAACCAACTGTTATTTGACATTTTCGCAAGGTTTACGAATATTACTCAACATGAACCAGTCCTTTAATGTCTCTCATATTTGTTTAAAGATAATCTCAGTCGCGAAAATTAGTACCATAAAGTAGTTTATCACTGATAAATAGCGAAAAAAAGTCGTCGCAAATAAAATGTTGGATTATACAATGCACATTATACATGGCTGTTATGGAGGAAGCAGCAATTTAAATCAATTCATAACATTCCAACCTTTTGTCTTTTAAATGTCTTGTGAATAATAATTAAAAGTCGTACATCTTGCTATACAGGTATGAGAGAATGCTTTGAATATTTATAAAATGAATGGCACCTCTTTGGTGAACTTGAGAGTTTGTAAAGCTAATTCCCTTGTTGGGGATAAGATGAGGCCCCTTGCTCCGGACTTTGCCATGTGAGTTTTGAGTTTTTCAAACATTGGAATGAGGAATGCTGCAGTTTTTCCACTTCCTGTCCTTGCCATGGCAACCACATCTTTCCCCTCCATAATTAAAGGAACAGTCTGCAAGCAATAAATGAGGATTAAACATCAATGCATAGAATTTACATACAAATAATGATGAGGTCTACAGGCCGAAATGGCTAGACACTTGATTTCTAAAAAGATTAAATTATAATTATAAGTGTTCCATATTCTTGTCAAAAATAAGAGTATGCAAAATTCTTATTCTTGGGATGAGTGTGCCAAATTTTTTTTCAAATTGTGAGTGTAACTTGTTCTTCAAAGAGTTTATGCTTACAATATGGGAAACTTAACATTCAAGAAGTCTGACGGAGAAAGTGCTGTTTTTAAACATATTAAAATGATGACATGCTGCTGATGGATAACAAAGATAGGCTGACATCCTAATATCAATGTACAATACTGAATTCATGATCAGTGGTAACGTCTTCTGAAAGGTTAAAGACAATTTATTTGGATGACCTTGATCTTGTTTGGACTGTCTTACTTTGCTTGTTTATTGGTCCATGGAAGAAAAGTCAAACAAGATCAACACTCGTGCTGCAAAATACGCCCATCCAATACATTCAGTAATAGTGTACAGAACCATTCTTTAGTGAAAAAATGGCTATGACAATGTTGTTTTGAAAATTCTTCTAATTTCAGAGAGTATTAATCAAACATTAGTTCTAAGATGGTTTTGTTAGATGAAAAATTTGTTTGATTTCTCTGTCAAAATTTCGTTCGGAGTTCATCTGCACTAAACACCACGCGAGGCTACTTTTCTCTGGAATGTGTCTTCCCCGTTCTAATTTTAGCGCTATTTATAGAACAGGATTTTCCACACAAGCATTATATATAACGAAATGCATTTGTTTGATTTTTGTTTTTCATTGCTATCAAAAATTAGCACAACTAAAGATATGAATAAAATACAAATTAATTTAAAGAAACAACATACATAGGCGATGACGTGGCAGAATAGTCAATTTGATGACGTAGACCACTTACTGGTAGAAGTAGACAGATTACACAAGTTCCCGGTATGAATCGTCTGCTTTACGAGATCGATAACATGACTGAGCAAGTGGCGACTTCTGATCTGGTAAATATCAATGAAATTGAACTGCGTTATATGGGGCTCAGTCAACGAGTGCGTTTTAAACGTTTTCCTCGATATTGAAATGGAGCCGAATTGCATTCCACCGTTTCAACGACATAACCAGTGTTCAACGTCTCCTCCAACACGATGCAGCATAAATCCAGTCACCACTTGTTATCTTCCTTTATATTTAATTCAGCTTTTAACCATTGCACCTTTAATTTGGCGTATAATCCATTTAAATCTGCACAGTAACTGTTCCTGACCTGAACGCACAGCCATGCCGTTTTGTTTTTGTTTTCATTCTTGCCTATATGTATTCCTACGCGCCATTTCAGAAACGTTAATTCAAGCTTTTTGATGGGAGAAACTATTTGTTTTTCTATCTTAAAAACATAATTAAATGATAAGAAATAAAACTTATAATTCTTTGTTTGATGCATGTATCAAACGAAACATTGGACGGAAAACTTTTTCATCAATGCGCTATTATAAGTTTCATTTCTTAATTGAAGGAAATTTCACTCTAATAAATTAGAACTTAAACTGAGATGCAAAATCATCACTTTTTAAAATATACTTGGCACAAACACTACTAGGATCAAGTATGCCATGTTTCATGATCCTAACCTAGTTTTTCCTTCATGATTGCCCATGAAAATAACACCAATGGGAAACATGTGTACCAGCTATCCTAGCCTTAATAGTACTATTGTTATCCTTCCCACAAGGTATTGATGGATGAACAGACAGAGACACAGAAACACTGTACCTTAATACAACCTCTCCATGATGGTTGAATGTATCAAGTTTGAGTATCCTAGCCTTACAAGTACTGTTTTCATCTTGTTTTGTGCATTCATTATTACCCTTGTCAGTTTGATTTTGACCTTGAAAATCAATAGGCTTCTTCATCTATTCATTGAAAGCAAACGTTTCAAGTCTGATGATCCTAGTTGTTTCATTCCTCTATTAATTCAGAACATGTGTACCAAGTTTGAGGATCCTAGCCTTATAAATTTACAGTTGTTATCAGACTCACATGGTGCAGACATATGTGCACACATTGCATCAATATACCATTATATGACCAATCTAATGACTAAATTTAAAAATAGTTCCACACCTTCACACTACACAGAATTTTACCTTCCTCTGTATGGGGGTTGGTATTTTGTATCCTTTTCTCATAACACCTTTGTAAACTGAATGTGAAAGACCTGAAAAAAGAATTACAACAAAGAGTAAAGAATGTGATATGCTATCAAAATCTGTTTACTAATTCAAACAAGAGATGTTTGTAAAACACATATGCCCCCCATGGTGCAAAATTGAAAAGGGTTATACACACACATCATTTAATTGATAGTAGTATCATCAATTCAAATATTGAGCAGACAATATCTTCCTATGTCAAGAGTGAATTGACCATGTGACCTAAAAATCAATCGGGATCATCTACTCCTTATGCCGTACCAGCGCACCAAGTTTGGTGTCAATCAAACAAAAGGGTTATCAAGATATTGAGTGGACAGTATATTACTATGTCCAGTTTGACTTTTGACCATGTGACCTCAAAATCAATAGGAGTCATCTCCTCCTGAATATTCACCACTGTACTAAGTTTGATGTCTGTCAAGCAAAGGGTTCTCAAGATATTGAGCAGACAGTATATTCCAATGTCCAGTTTGACCCTTGACCTTTAAACATGTGACCTCAAAATCAATAGGGGTCATTTTCTCCTGAAGATGTACCAGTGCACCAAGTTTGATGTCTGTCAAGCAAAGGGTTCTCAAGATATTGAACAGAGTCAACAGACAGTATATTCCTATGTCCAGTTTGACCCTTGACCATGTGATCTCAAAATCAATAGTGGTCATCTTCTCCTGAAGATGTATCAGTGTACCAAGATTGATGTCTGTCAAGAAAAGGGTTCTCACGATACTGAGCACAGTATATTTCCATGTCTAGTTTGACCCTTGACCTTTGATCATGTGACCTCAAAATCAATAGGAGTCATCTTCTCCTGAAGATATACCAGTGTACTAAGTTTGATGTCTGTCAAGCAAAGGGTTCTCAAGATATTGAACAGAGTCAACAGACAGTATATTCCTATGTCCAGTTTGACCCTTGACCATGTGATCTCAAAATCAATAGTGGTCATCTTCTCCTGAAGATGTATCAGTGTACCAAGATTGATGTCTGTCAAGAAAAGGGTTCTCACGATACTGAGCACAGTATATTTCCATGTCTAGTTTGACCCTTGACCTTTGATCATGTGACCTCAAAATCAATAGGAGTCATCTTCTCCTGAAGATATACCAGTGTACTAAGTTTGATGTCTGTCAAGCAAAGGGTTCTCAAGATATTGAGCGGACATTATATTCCTATGTCCAGAGTAGATTGACCTTTGGACCTGAAAAACAATAGGGGTCCTCTTCTACTCATAACCAACCCACATATGAAATATCATTATCATCAAGTGAATGGTTCTGAAGATATTGAGCGGACAACATGTGGTCTACCGACCAACCAACCGACCGACCGACAGGTGCAAACCAATATGCCTCTCTTCTTTGAAGGGGGCATAAATATAATAGTGTGGTGATTTGCAATTGTACTGGCCTAAAATAGTGTTCACGGTTTTCAAATATCATGTATGAACCATTTAAGGCTCGGGAAATATGTGCTAAGACCCCAGCATACTGTATACAGGGGTATTGTTGTCCCATTTTTGTGGCCCAGTTTCTATACTTGAAAATTTTGACCTGTTTTAAATTTTCCCGAACACAGCTGAGTTAAAAGAGAGAAAACAGACAATGAGGGCATATGTGGCGAAAATAAAACGGAGTCAAATATTTCCCTGCATACAGTAGTTACTAATACAAGCAAGCACTATGTTTGCAAATATTGATATAATGTTGATTATCTTACCAAACATCGACTTCCCTCTAGTTAGATTACAATATTAGTAGATAACATAGATTGTGTGTTTCAAAATGTCTTGGCTGAATCATTACTTCATCAAACATTTATGAGATTTAGTCTTGATGAGCTACATATTGTTTAGAACACATTTTCCAACAGGTTTTGTCAATCATATGAATATATTTTATTAATTTCTGCTTATCAATAATTCCTGTATTGTAAAACAAAAGTTAAATTCATAAAATGTTAAAGTCGCTCTCATGCCATCTTCGCTAGCCAAGGGTTTTTGGTCCACTCCGTTCCCCAGGAGCGGAGTGGACCAAAAACCCTTGGCTAGCGAAGATGCTCTCATGCCTGCAGGCCTATATAGCTCCCCGGGAGCGGAGTGGCCCAAAACCCTTGGCTAGCGAAGATGCTCTCATGCCTGCAGGCCTATATAGCTCAGTTGATAGAGTGCTTGCAGTCCCAAGATCGATACTGGATCAGGGTGTAAAATTTATTTTTATGTAAACAACTTATGTGCTGCTATTTCAGCATAGCTCAGCTAGTTAAATGAAACGTATTTACAGTTCTATTCCAAAATAGTGATGTAACAAATATATTGTAACAAGCATACAGATAGCGTAATAATGAAACGTATGACAGGACAAACAACAATATTGACTTAGTCTAATCATACTGAAATTACATGTAGCATGGCTCGAATTTCTTGAAAAAAAAATTGAAACTTGGACGAGATTTTACTGAAATTTTAACTGCTCAAATGAAAGAATACTCAAACTCACGTGTAGGTTTGAGATTTTTTCGAAAAATGCAAGCCCAGACTTGAATAAAGTTTACATACCCATTGACTGAAATCCCCCTGATTTCTTCTTTTTTCTGTTCTGTTCTGTCAGCCATTTCCGTGTGTCTTGCAATTCTTGATCTGAATCCGAGTCACTGCTTTCCTCACCCTAGAATCATTAAAATGTTTTTGAAATAATTACCTCTTCATTCCACCATCTCATCCTCCAGTCTAACATACGTTCAATAATAGTACTGAAATTCAGATCTTTTACACACTTTTCTTTTATAAAATATAATTAGTGTTTTTATAAACACAACATTTCACAGAGACTGTTAAAATGCAGTCATTTTGTTAATTAGAAAATTACAATGGAACATATACTGTTTGTGTTAAGCTCTGCAGGCCGCATTGACATTTCAAATGCGCAAACAACGTCTTTCATAAAATTATGGCAAAACATGCACATTAATGTGACACATTGTAGTTTTTATCAAATCACCGGTTCTCAAATAATGTTTCCCTGGAGAGTGTGCCTCCCAAAGCAAATCATTATGTCCGTCAAACATTTCTCAGCCAATCAGATTCAAGTGTTATACATGAAAGTGACAGAGTATATAATGACTAAATGAGCAGGCATATCTAACTGCGAGTTGAAATCTGAGCACTGTATTCATCTTAACAGAAGTGCCATCAACAGACTAGAGTCAGTGAACAGAGGAAAAATCAAGTACTCAGTTGTACATTGATTAAGGAAATCTTAGTGACCACATGTAAAATTCATCTAAATCTCACATGCCAGTATTACACTAACCTGAAATCTTAGTGGTCACATGTAAAATTCATCTAAATCTCACATGCCAGTATTACACTAACCTGAAATCTTAGTGGCCACATGTAAAATTCATCCAAACCTCACATTCCAGTATAAATTACACTAACCTGAAATCTTAGTGGCCACATGTAAAATTCATCCAAACCTCACATTCCAGTATAAATTACACTAACCTGAAATCTTAGTGGCCACATGTAAAATTCATCCAAACCTCACATTCCAGTATAAATTACACTAAACTGAAATCTTAGTGGCCACATATAAAATTCATCCAAACCTCACATTCCAGTAACCTGAAATCTTAGTGGCCACATGTAAAATTCATCTAATTCTCACATTCCAGTAACCTGAAATCTTAGTGACCACATGTAAAATTCATCTAAATCTCACATTCCAGTATAAACAAGATGTACTGTGAGCAATGCTCACTAAGAATACACCCCGCTTACCCCAATCTCCCAAAGGGTTAATAGGTATAAATTACCTCTTTCCTGAATGTCAAAATATGATATGCCTTTGTAGAAGAAAATGGAAGATATAGTCCGAACACAAATCCATGGCATAAACCTATAATGTTGACCTTGAGATCAAAGGTCAAGGTCATAAAGAGGTCATGAATGTACATGACACATAGTCTCATGGTCATACACCCATGTCTTATGGTATGACTCTGTCAAAACCCTATAATCAATTTTGACCTTGAGGTCAAAGTTCAAGGTCATATAGAGGTCATGTAGGTACTCGACACATCGTCTCATGGTGATACACTCATGTGTCAAATATGATATGCCTATGTCAAAGAACAAAGAAGTCATGGCCCTGACACAAATCCATTGTAAAAACCTTTAATTTTGACCTTGAGGTCAAGGTCATATGGAGGTCATGAAGGTACATGACACATCGTCTCATGGTGATACACTCGTGTGTAAAATATGGTATGCCTATGTCAAAGAACAAAGAAGTTATGGTCCGGACACGAATCCATTGTAAAAAACCTTTAATTTTGACCTTGAGGTCAAGGGTCAAGGTCATATAGAGGTCTTGAAGGTACTCGACATATAGTCACATGGTGATCTAGCTGTGTGCCAAATATGGTATGCCTAAGTCAAAGAACAAAGAAGTTATGGCCTGGACACGAATCTACACAGACAGACGGACGGACGGACAGACAGAGTGATTCCTATATACCCCCCAGAACTTCGTTCGGGGGGTATAATTACACTAACCTGAAATCTTAGTGACCACACGTAAAATTCATCTAAATCTCACATGCCAGTAACCTGAAATCTTAGTGACCACATGTAAAATTCATCTAAATCTCACATGCCAGTATTACACTAACCTGGTTCCCTGTCAGGCAGAGGTGAGGTCTCTATCTACAGCTGAGTGAATACTATCTTGATATTGATGTCATAGTATGTATGGCGAATGGTGAACTGGCGGATTCAACTGTGATGCACCTGGTTTTATGCAATCTACTACACCCATCTTAATCGTAGTACTATCATATATCAAACACTTAATATATTTAATTTTTTGAATATCATTAATGCTGTACCTGCACTGTCCTGCAGGCTAGTTATATTCAATGAATCCAGTGTTTGAAATTAACCATAGACCGATAAACCAAGTCTATGTCAAATAACACTGGTCTATGCCAATTGTAATTGAGATAGACCAAATTGTCTATGCCAATTTCTAGATTTAAAGCAATAAAGTTATCCGAAAGGACCTCTACAAGGTCAATCGACGTCTGATAAATGTTATGAGGAAATGAGGACACCGTTATGGAAAGAAAATATGCTTTTTAAACTTGTACATTAGAAGTGAATAACAATATTTTGAATTTGTGTTAGATTTTTTTTTCAATGTTGCGGTCTATGCCAATTCGATGAGGTCTATGAGAGCAGAGCTCTCCTTAGAGGTAACACATATATACATTTCCAAGAGGAAAATATGGAAAACTGATGAAAAGATAAACCACACCTGTCAAACTTGAATTTTTTTGTCAAAATCGCATAGATTCGAATGTAAGCGCAAGGACATGTATTTCTCCATTTTGAATCCCGTGTACCCAAGCTCACGTCATTTTAAGATCAGATGTTACATAAAATACATAAAAGTATGTAAGTTAAACCATATTTTCATAATCATATATAATCATTCCTTGATCAATGTGATTGTACCATGTCTCCTATGTTTGTAAATTTGCTATAATAATTATAACACCGACGTTGAATATGACGTCACAATGCATTGTTTACACCAGTTGCGTTATATTTCCCGCTATCTATGAATAGGCAGATCAAATGTCTAAAGTCGTGTAACAAGGTGTTAGGATACTTTGATAGAGCTCTGTCCTCACATGTTCAGGACCACAATGTAAACTAGTTTTAAACTAATTAAAGGACATTATTATTATTAGTTGCTAACTTCGGGATATTTTTTGTCAGTGCTAGATGTTATGGAGATAGATCCTATAAATACCTGTACTTTTTGCCATAAGACATATTATTCATATGAGAAATCAAAATGTTGGGTGTGAGGATACACACAGCGCCACTAAGACTTGTATTTGCTTTAAAAAAAACAACCTACCTGCACAGTCTGCAGGCTGGTCTGTTGCGGTTTGTTACGGACAACTTCTAGTTCTTCTTCTCCTTCATCTTCTTTCTCTTCATATCTCTTCTTTTTGAAACTTTTCTTCTTAGGATTACTTTTAAATCCTTCTTTGACTTTCCCTCCCGACCCTCTCCTATTTTCCTGTGATGTAGATTTTGAGTTTTTCACATTGTCAGGATTGTTTTTCTTGTGGAACGGTTTGACTTTTTTTGAACTATCTGTTATTTTTAACTTTTTCTTACTCTTCCACTTTGTCATCTCTACAAAAAGCTTGAAAAGTTTTGTCTACAGACAGAAATCCCTGCAATTTCCTTGAATATTATTATTTTACTGTCGTTCGTCACACACTGCTTTGATGGACGCTGACATATTGAAATCGGAACTTGACAACACGTGCGAAAATTAATGGATTTTAATGACTGTCTAAATAAGATAATGTTGTTAACTTACAAGCTTTAAATTGCCCCAAATCTTTGTTTTTAGGGTAATGAATATAAGATATTTACAAATGAAGGAAAGACATAGCACAAATCTATTACACGAATAATTTTACGAACGAGAGGAGAATGACACAAGATGGAGGACTACCTGAACGGGAAAAAAAAGCATTGACACAAAATTGCTCATAAATTCTGAAAAGGACGTGGATATTTACCTTTACTTCTTCTCTTACGTAAGATAATAATATTGCTCCTCTATTTACAATGTGTTGATCCAAGGTTTAAATTTTGTACACACTCAATCTCCTTGTACTTCTGAATCTGATCTAATTTGAAATCTACATCTTTATTGTTTCATTGATATCAGTGCTTTTGCTGTAGAATGAATAGTAGTAGTATTCTATTATCATGATGCAGTGGATTAACTGTTTAGCTCAGTTGCAGTGGTTCGGTGAAATCCGATATAGAATGCTTGGCCCTCAGTCGCACTCCATATGGATAATGCTGTAGATTTCATGATCTGTGATTCATAGTTGTCAACCTCCAACATCTAAAAAGAGGGTCATGACTAGGGGGTGAAACGATGCATCGTGAGGCAGCCGAATCGTGATGTAGTGGTCTCCATTCGATGTTTGATATATTCCGAGTCTTTTGGTTCGTTACGGTTCAAGAATCATTGCACATATTGTTTTTTATAACACGGTTTCTGATTGGCCATTGGAATTGAAAATTGCCCAGTCAACGTACGAGTAAACTTTGCTGTATCAAAATGGACGCAGTCGAGTTGAAAAATGTACCCCCGATGTATAATTCGTGGATATATGGCAACATTTCAGCTTTAGGACAAGTGATAAGAGTGTTGCTTTAATTATGTTAAACATTTCTACATTATGTAGAATTTATTTGCAGAGAGCAATAAATACCATGAAACATAAAAAATCTTAGCATTATAAAGAATTTGGTACATGCTATTGTATCGAATCGAAAATCATCGAATCAAAACTAAAGTATCGAATCGAGAAGGTACTGTATCATTTCACCTCTAGTCATGACCCTCTTTGGAAAGCAAAAAGTTGTATCGTTAAGTTTGATAGCGTCTTATATTGAATTTTGCTGACCAATACGCAGCCCTAGATTTTACTGTCTTCCCTTAAGAAACCATTTCATTTTCACAATGTCATTCAGTGATTTTTTTTGTTTTTCAAACTACCACCCCTCCTTTTGAATTGGGAAAAATTAGCGACATTTTCCTCAAATTGAGAAAAAATCATTCATAGTAAATTAAAATGGTACTGAATTACGCATAGAATAATCAAGTCACAATTTTTTGTTTGAGGTTTATTTCAGATCTGATTTAAAATCATAAAATAAATCATTATTTAACATTCAATATGTATTGGAAGTCACACCTTGTATAGATATTATTTACTTTTTCTAAGAAATACTTATTGTCTAATTTCATAAAGAAAATGATAAATTATTAATTCACCAGCGTTTGTACTTATAATCTTTTAAATATTATATTTAATAATCAAGTTTCCAGAATGTCTCTCCTGTTTGTATTTTTCGGATTTTAGTAAAACCCTATACTTTTGGCCACTTCCTGTTATTAGCCTGACCCTATAATGGCTGTCAAACTAAATTGTAAACAATATGGCTTAATGTGTATCTGGAAACTATGTACTTTGCTGCATATCTCTTTATATGGATGCCTCTATTGTTAAATTTACATATTCTTTACAAAACCATTTGCATGTGCAGTGGTTTGGAGAATAAAACTGAAGAAAAAAACGTATTTACTCTTTGTCAGCAATATATGGTAACCTTTTTTTTTAAATGGCCTAATTTCCCTAAATTTGAAATTGGGAAAAACATATATATATAATTGGGAAAAAATAGCTAATTTTAGTGAGGGGAAACAGCCGAATATCGGTGGCATTTTGGCCCCCAAAAAATCACTGTCATTAATCATCTCTACACCATCATCACTTTATCAGACCTGCCTACCCTTCAGCTTTCGGAGTAATTTTTCCACTTTTTACCACTAAATTATGCCATTATGCCATAACAATGAATTTTGCGCTTTTGAAACTTATGCTTAACAATGATATTATATTTCTTATTTTTTACCAACGATTTACTTTTGAGTAAAAGTACGAAGTACTAATGTGCAAATTGATAATCACTGTGGAAGTTGGCGTCTAAACGTGTTTATACAGAGGGGAAAAAGCAGATATGAACAATAATCTTTGAAGCTCAGCAAATAAGAAACACGCGACTCAGAAATATAAAGCCAAATACCACAAAACATGCAGTTGTTTAAAATCATCTGTCAGAGGCCAGGAATTTGCACACTGTATGGTTTTCCATATCGCATGAAGGCAAATATGATTGTCATAGACTTGTTCAAACATGTGACTACTTAATTGCCAAGCTCTCTCTTAATCGCCCTCTGCTATTAGCAGCAGAAGTAACTGATGTTGAACTTCAATTATTTGATGTTCACTTCTTTATGAACAGATTTCCCTGTCTGTTATAATCTTCAAAGGATATAATTATTGAACAGTTCACAGATTACCAGGCTACAGATGTAACATATAAAGCTATAGATTTGGTTTATTAACATGGACAAATAAAGGGAATCTGAAAGACTGCGATAATACACTGAAATTCAAAGAATTGTCTCAGTTTGTGTCTGGCAGCTGCATTTTAACAATATCTCACAGCAGTTCACAATGTGAAAGGATATTTTCTTGTGTCAGAAAAAAGTAGGACAGAGCAAAGTAAGTAAGTAATTTTTATTTAAGGAAGTTAGCTACTGAGGTTTTGAGCACAACTGCGCAGGATGCTACAACTAAGTATTTACTAGTTCAATACTGATCCCATTGGTGCAAACATATTACACATCTATTGTTGAACCTTATCCAGTTGAAAATGTTTGTGTCAATTCAAATTTTGAAAGGTTTTGACAGGGACTATATTTTGTGGCGGAAGGATTCATTAATTAAAAAGTTCTAAATCTGCATATTACAGTTTCTGTTTCATCCGATGTATCGTCTATTTTTATTCTCCTATACATATATTTCAGTTATATAACTTATGATACAGGTAGCTGAGACTTGGAAGTAGTTCAAATGTGGTAATTTATTAACTTGGTTGATATATTTTTCCAAACAGAACACCAATTGTTAGAAAATTTTTAATTAATTTACTCGAAATTTTGTATAAAAATTAAGTATTTTCACCAATAATTAAAAAATTTGATCTCCAACACTCACTTTTTAAAGGGAAAGGCAACCTAAAAAAGTTTACATGATAAATGATAGGATTAATTATATGATAAAGATTTGTCATACTATTCTTTTGATATACAGCCTATAGCTTCAGTACTAATTTTAAAATGTTAAAAATTGAAATTACCCCATCTATAGAGACATAGGCATACCATATTTGACTCATGAGTGTATCACCATGAGACGATGTGTCGGGTACCTTCATGACCTCCATATGACCTTGACCTCAAGGTCAAAATTAAAGGTTTTTACAATGGATTCGTGTCAGGGCCATGACTTCTTTGTTATTTGACAGAGGCATACCATATTTGACACATGAGTGTATCACCATGAGAAGATGTGTCGGGTACCTTCATGACCTCTATATGACCTTGAACTTTGACCTCAAGGTCAAAATTGATTATAGGGTTTTGAAATAGTCATACCATAAGACATGGGTGTATCATGAGACTATGTGTCATGTACATTCATGACCTCTTTATGACCTTGACCTTTGATATCAAGGTCAAAATTATAGGTTTATACCATGAATTTGTGTTCGGACGATATCTTCCACTTTCTTCTACAAAGGCATACCATATTTTTACACTCAGGAAAGAGGTAATTTATGCCTATTAACAACACCCTTTGGGAGATTGGGGTAAGCGGGAGGGGGGGGGGGGTATTCTTAGTTAGCATTGCTCACAGTACCTCTTGTTCAATAATTAGTGGGGTAAAAATGTTTTACCACGACATCATAACAACAATTAACCAAGGTCGGGATTTGTCAAGGTGGTTCAAGAATGGAAGAGGTTGTAGACAAGGGGATCTGATTTCTCCTTATTTGTTTTTATTATGTGCAGAGATTCTTGCAATCAAATTAAGAGGTGATAAAAATATTAAGGGAATAAATATAGGGGAAGTTACACATCTAATATCACAATTTGCAGATGATACCACTCTTTTTCTAGATGGAACCAAGGAATCTTTGAAGGCTACAATTCATGAATTAAATGTGTTCAAACAAAAATCAGGACTATTCAAAATCGCAAGTTATATGGATTGAAAGTAAAAGACTATATAAGCACAGAAATATTAATAAATAACACAGATCTGACATGGGGAAATAAATCTTTTAAAGTACTGGGCATAGAATTTGACATTAGTTTACAAGATATGGTTAGAACTACTTTTACCGAAAAAATAATAATTAGCATCAAAACTCTATTAAAACATTGGGAGAGACGAAATCTTACCCCTATGGGTCGTATCGCTGTAATTAAGTCACTTGCTATATCTAAACTGGTACATCTCTTTATTGCTTTATCCAATCCATTGAAAGATATTATTCAACAACTAAATCAGATTCTGTTTGAATTCCTATGGAAGAGTCCTATTTCTAAAATTAAGGAAAAAAGTAGTCACTCAGAATTATGAAAAAGGGGGACTGAAAATGATTGATATTGAGAATTTCAAAGACACCATGAAAATATCCTGGGTTAAAATATTACTCAAGTGTTCTGCCAAATGGCAGTCAGTTATATAGGTACAGATATTGATATCAGTCAAGTTATTACTTTAGGGCCACTTTATGCTTTACAGAAAGTGAAGAAATCTAAGAATCAGTTTTGGTTTGATGTATTTCAATCTTGGAATAAACTTGTTAATTGTTATGCGGATGATGATAACATTACTCAAGAACAATTGTCTTCTAGTGTTCTATGGTATAATGAGAACTTAAAGGTGAATAATAAAGTAATATTTTTGAAGGCATGGAGTGAAAATAATATCAACTTTGTTAATTCATTATTAGACAATGATGGAATTAAAAAATAATGGAATACAACAAATTTACATTTATATAACAAAGTTAAAACCAATTTTTTAGAATATTTAAGTGTAACGAAAGTAGTAAAGAAAATAATGTCAGAAACATCATAAGATTGATCAACTGAGTAAATTAACAGAACCTTTTAGACAAAAATGGAAATATAAGAATTTAATATAATACTCTTAATTTGATAATGAAGTAAAACTTACAGGCCGATTAAAATGGAATGAAAGATTTCAAATTTTACAAATTGAATGGAAAAACATTAATACTAATGTATTTTTATTACTTAAAGAAAGAAAAATACAATGGTTTCAATATCGTGTTAACCATGGGATATTGACTATCAACACATTCTTAAAAATTATTCACAAGTCAGATACAGATGTATGTACAATATGTAGCCAACAAAGAGAAAGTATTGAACATCTATTGTATGAATGTGAACTAGTTCAAATATTTATAAGGAACATATATGAATGGATAGTGCAGTGACACGTTTTCTTTTGATGTTGTAACTTGTAAAAAAGAATATATTCTTGGATGTGCTGAGAATGAAATTAGTAACATTATTAATTACCACCTTAAATATTATATATATTGTTGTAGATGTCAGAACAAAACACCTGTGTTAAATAGCTTTAAGCTGACTTTGTCAAATGTATACAATATAGAATTGAAATTTAGCTATAAAAAACAATTACGTTGAAATGTTTTTGAAAAAATGGAAGTTATTTGAGCAACTTAGAATACAATAATAAGATTTTATGAATTTATATTGCTATAGGTATGGATATTGTTAAGTACACAATTTAGTAAATTACCTGCAAAGTCTGTCATTATATGGCTGTCCTATGTAGCCAGAGTATTATACCATTTTTTTCATTCTGTTCTGTTCTGTTTTCTTCTTTCTTTATTTGTGAGGGCTTGTTGTATACATATTGTTTTACATATTAATTACCCCATATCCACTGGTTAGGTTGAGATGTAGGGGTTTGTGAAAATCCTAACCCCATAAATGCCAATAAACAACATTTACTCACCAAAAAAAAAAAAAAAAAATAAATAAATGTGCTGAACGGTAACTAACAGTCAAAAGATGTAGATTTCTTTTACTTATAGGGGTTTTCTATTCCATTTCAGGTACTATCAGTTAATTTATGCATTTCATGGACCTTAGTAGAATGAATTCATTTGGAGTATGAGTAAAGATAGGAAATTAGGCCCACCCCCGCGATGGGTGAACTGCCCTCGGAAAGGACAACTTGTCCAAGGTAAGATACAACCTACAAACAATATACCATGACTGGTCACAGTCCAGTTGTAAACTCTCGCTAATACATATTAACCGTTTGTCAAATATTGATGGCAATAATCTGTAATGTGGTATTGTAGATATGTAATAATTGGGAAGTATATATTCAGTTGATAGGTGCTAAAATATATTTTTCTTGAATATGTATATAATTCATTACCATTTGTTTGAACGGTTACTGTTAAATTATAGGAAAGTTCCTGCCTCTGAAAACTCTGCTTGATGACCGCTACAATGATATGATTCCAGAGTTTAGCGTCTTCAACCTTGATCTTCTCTTTGGATCCTTGAAAACTATGAAAGTAAATGAATTTGAAAGTCTATCAAATGTAGTGTGTATGTACATGGACAATAATCAATTTGGTTTTATAAAGCTCCGTGTATATTGCAATAAAGGTTTGCTCACCTAAAGGGGCATGGACACAATTTGGTTAAAAAAAATTACTTAGATATTTGATAGAACCCTGCTGTGTTTAGATGTTGCGTAACTCAACTATCAATATGGCGCCAAAGTTTACAGCTTTGGTTAAATTTAATTTCTTTCTTCTTTCTGCTTGCTCCCTGAATTGATGTCTATGATAAACCTATGTTGAATATTTTGACATACTTTTCAGAAATCTTGGTGTCCTCACTTCTGGTAGTAGTTTCCTGACTAATGACATGAAGCATTTGTGCATGCTTTCGTCTCACTCTAGATATAGACAAACACTGTGTTTACAAACATCATCTTGAGAACCAGGTTTTATGTGAATACAAAGTGTATCCTGTGTAAAAATATTTTTGATCTACTTATTTACGAAAGATCTTTATTTTTTTAACAAAAGAATTGTCAATTTCAATCGATCAAGAATCATGTCCATGCCCCTTTGAAATATGAATTGAATTTGTAATTGTATTTGTAATGTCATTCTGTTCTAGGTAAAAATGGGATTGTTGATTGATTTGACCAACACAACCAGGTTTTACAACTCTAAAGAAGTAGAGGCAAAATATGACTGCCGATACGTGAAACTACAATGCAGAGGGTAGGGCGTCATGTGTATAAATATAATATTGACATACTGTATGTATACAGAGGGTAGGACGTCATGTGTATAAATATAACATTGACATACTGTATGTATACAGAGGGTAGGGGGTCATGTGTATAAATATAATATTGACATACTGTATGTATACCTAGTGCATGTATTTTAACAGAATTCAGATTTGAGCTTTATGCTCTAATGCGAGAGAACTAGGCTGTGAAATTCTCTAGTTATCCATTACATGTATCATGCATGACAGAAATTTAAACTTAAAGATATCACCAAACAGAAGTGCAGAGCCATGATTATTCTGAATAGTGAAACGGCTCCAATTATGCACAGTTTTAAGTACTCCGAAATAAATGGATTGCCAGAGTATTAGCGCTCTGTGATCTTTTTCATGTTTTTGTCTTCAGTATTTGAAAATGGATCATGATATGTTGCTATTTCAGACATGGTGAAACACCCTCAGTAGATCAAACACAGACATTTATCCAGATGTGTGCCAGATTTATTAACCAGAAACCCCTTGAAGTTATAGGTACATCTGTCTGTCTTAAAAAGAATTTGAACTGTGTAATGTTGTATCACTATTGATATCTGTGGAATGTTTGTTTTTACTGTTGATATCTGTGGAATGTTTGTTTTTACTGTTGATGTCTGTGGAATGTTTGTTTTTACTGTTGATATCTGTGGAATGTTTGTTTTTACTGTTGATGTCTGTGGAATGTTTGTTTTTACTGTTGATGTCTGTGGAATGTTTACTGTGATATCTGGAATGTTGTTATACCCCCCGCAACAAGTTGTGGGGGGGGGGGGGTATACTGGAATCGGGTTGTCCGTCTGTCCGTCCGTCCGTCTGTAGACGCAATGGTTTCCGGACTCTAAAGCATTATCCTTTCCACCTACAGTCACCATATCATACATATGGACTACCCATGGGATGAAGATGTTCCCTATCGATTTTGGGGTCAAAAGGTCAAAGGTCAAGTGCACTGGACATCGAAGTAGCAATATGGTTTCCGGGCTCTAAAGCGTTATCCTTTCCACCTACAGTCACCATATCATACATATGGACTACCCATGGGATGAAGATGTTCCCTATTGATTTTGGGGTCAAAAGGTCAAAGGTCACACGCACTGGACATCGAAGTAGCAATATGGTTTGGTTTGTCATGCCATTTGTTTTTTACACTCAGAAAAGAGGTAGTTTATACCTATTACCAACACCCTTTGGGAGATTGGGGTAAGCGGGGGGTATTCTTAGTGAACATTGCTCACAGTACCTCTTCTTTTTACTGTTGATATCTGTAGAATGTTGTATCACTGTTGATATCTGTGGAATGTTTGTTTTACTGTTGATATCTGTTGAATGTTTGTTTTTACTGTTGGTATCTGTGGAATGTTTGTTTTTACTGTTGATATCTGTGGAATGTTTGTTTTACTGTTGATATCTGTTGAATGTTTGTTTTTACTGTTGGTATCTGTGGAATGTTTGTTTTTACTGTTGATATCTGTGGAATGTTTGTTTTTACTGTTGATATCTGTGGAATGTTTGTTTTTACTGTTGATATTTGTAGAATGTTGTTTTACTGTTGATATCTGTGGAATCTTGTTTTCACTGTTGATATCTGTGGAATGTTTACTTTGGTATCTGGAATGTTGTTTTTACTTTTGATATTTGTAGAATGTTGTTTTACTGTTGATATTTGTGTAATGTTGTACATGTATCACTATTGATATTTGTAGAATGTTGTTTTACTGTTGATATCTGTGGAATGATTGTTTTTACTGTTGATATCTGTGGAATGTTTGTTTTTACTGTTGATATTTGTAGAATGTTGTTTTACTGTTGATATCTGTGGAATCTTGTTTTCACTGTTGATATCTGTGGAATGTTTACTTTGGTATCTGGAATGTTGTTTTTACTTTTGATATTTGTAGAATGTTGTTTTACTGTTGATATTTGTGTAATGTTGTACATGTATCACTATTGATATTTGTAGAATGTTGTTTTGCTGTTGATATCTGTGGAATGATTGTTTTTACTGTTGATATCTGTGGAATGTTTGTTTTCACTGTTGATATCTGTGGAATGTTTACTTTGATATCTGGAATGTTGTTTTTACTGTTGATATTTGTAGAATGTTGTTTTACTGTTGATATTTGTGTAATGTTGTACATGTATCACTGTTGATATCTGTAGAATGTTGTTTCATTGTTGGTATCTGTAGAATGTTGTTTTCACTGTTGATATCTGTAGAATGTTATTTCACTGTTGATAGCTTTGTTTATGACCTCAGGTGTTCACTGTACACATGGCTTCAACAGAACAGGATTCCTCATCATATCCTATCTTGTGGAGCAGTTGTCTTGGGGGTAAGCTGTATACACAGTGAAAGAGATCACAGTCATTTGAGTTTTCTGATACACACTTACTTATTTAAGTTTTTAGCTCACCTGAGCTGAAAGCTCAAGTGAGCTTTTCTGATCGCTTTTTGTCCGTCGTCTGTCTGTCTATTAAACTTTTCACATTTTCGACTTCTTCTCCAGAACCACTGGGCCAATTTCAACCAAACATGGTCAAAAGCATCCTTGGGTGAAGGGCTTTCAAGTTTGTTCAAATGAAGGGCCATGTCCCTTTCAAAGGGAAGATAGTCACAAAAATGCAAAAATAGGGTGGGGTCATTTAAAAATCTTCTTCTCAAGAACCACTGGGCCAGAAGAGCTGAAATTTACCTGAAAGCTTCCTGACATAATACAGATTCAAGTTTATTCAAATCATGGGGCCCCTGGGGTTGGATGGGGCCACAATAGGGGATCAAAGTTTTACATACAAATATATAGGAAAAATCTTCTTCTCAAGAACCACTGAGCCAGAAAAGCTGATTTTTACACGAAAACTTTCTGACATAGTGCAGATTCAAGTTTGTTCAAATCATGGCCCCCGGGGATAAGATGGGGCCCCAAGGGGGGATCAAAGTTTTGCACACAAATATATAGGGAAAAACTTTTAAAATCTTCTTTTCAAGAACCACTGACCCAGAAAAGCTGATTTTTACATGAAAACTTTCTGACATAGTGCAGATTCAAGTTTGTTGAAATCATGGCCCCGGGGGTAGGATGGGGCCACAAGGGGGGTGGGGGGGGGGGTCAAAGTTTTACATACAAATATAGGAAAAAGCTTTAAAAATCTTCTTCTCAAGAACCATTGGGCCAAAGAAGTTGACATTTACATGAAAGCTTTCTGACATAGTGTAGATTCAAGTTTGCAAAGGGTAGTTTGGGCCATAATAGGGACTAAGGTTTTACATGCAAATATATATGGAAAGTCTTCAGATATGGCCAAGGTGACTCAGGTGAGCGATGTGGCCCATGGGCCTCTTGTTACTTTAATAGAACCACGAACCACTGAGTGTATGTTAAAGATTTTCCAGCAAGATGTATTGTGACAAATTCTCGTAATAATTCCGAATTTTAGAGTGGAAGCAGCTATTCAGTGCTTTGCGAAAGCCAGGCCCCCTGGAATCTACAAACAAGATTACCTACAGGAATTGTTCCTTCGATATGATGAAGTGGAAAACACATTACCAGCCCCTCCCCTTCCTGACTGGTGTGATGGTAAGTGAGGAAAACATCTTTTTACCGTAGATTATCACATTTATAACAATAATCAAAAAAAGTTTTGATGATTGTTTTTTATTATGCCCCGTCTTGTACTTGTAAGTGGCAGAGGCACATGGAGTTCATGTAAAGAGTCCATCCTCTGTCCATTCTATTCTACATTTAGTTCAATAGTTCATACCTGGATGAACTATAGAGGATTTCTTACTTAAACTTTATACATAGATACATCTTGGTAAGATGATTGTGATCTTGACCTCACATTCTGCATTTAACTATAAACATTGTGAAGACGCCTTCATAAGACGTCATACACAGGTGTCTTTTTGTAAGAACTTTTGTGTTAAGTTCTGAACAACCATGGTGGAGCATTCATGTCCTATGGACATATTGTTTGTTTATTGATAAATATCTCTGAACAGTATTCTCTGATGGTATAGTAAATTTATTTTGACATTTTTAAATCAATGAAGAGGAAGAAACAGTGGATGACAATGGACGATCTCTAACACAGAGTAATGGTGAGCCGCCCAAACACAGAAAACAGGAGTTCTATAAGAAGGTTAGTGACCACGGACGTCTGGCATTGTTACATGTGTGTGCACTAAATTTATTAGCTGACCCTTACACTCTTATATTCTCTACAAATGAATGTATGCACTGATACATATTTTTGTAATTTTAAATGATTTTGATTTTACTTGTAAAATGGAATTTGATTGGTTCATTTGAATTTTACAACATTTTTTTCTTATTTTGTATGAACTGCATTGACATCATGATGTGTCATATTGCAATTCTGCTCCACATCATATAAAATTTATTAGATTTCTTTAATACAGTGTACTTATTCATCAAATTACATTGAATTCAATTTTTAAAAAATAATCAAATTATAAGGAAAGAAAGTGTTTCAAAGTAGATCTTTAAATGATGAACTATCTATGTGCAAAACTGTTGTGTTTATAGGATGCCAAGTTTATGCTGGGTGTGAAGGGTGTAAGTCAACTAAAATTACAACCAAAGCTGTCCGAAGTCCAACGAAAAGTTCAGAGCATGTGTGAATGGCAAAAGTAAGTCAGATCATATTATCAGCCCTTCAATGACATAACCACAGTTCATATTGCCAGCCCTTCATTGACATACACTGTAACCACAGTTCATATTATCAGCCCTTCAATGACATAACCACAGTTCATATTACTGTATATCAGGTTTTTTCCGCGTGTATCCAATTTCCGCTTTGTTCGCGACGATTTCCGAATTGCGGAAAATAAGTACGCATAAATTTGAAACAAAGTTAGCTTTTATGATAAAGTTATAATGCCGATCTATCCTGCACATCTCAAAGTCTGTCGAAATTCAAAACGTTACTATGAAAACCATGGCCTTGATTCCCCGATACTTGATTTTATTAAATAAACAACAACTCAGGTTTTATTAATTAATCTCATCCGATCCTGTGTAGATTATACGTTAACCAGTTGATAGATTGGGTATAATAATTGAGTCAGGGTGGCGACTAAAAATGATCACAGCCGAACTATTACCTGTGCGTTTTAAAATGGAAAGTGTTAGGGATGATAATTCCCAGAATAGTCATGCTCGACTGAAATCGAAAGTAGGAATCGCGTATAATCGAAAAATGTACAGTCGTTGAATAAAGGTAAAATTTCGTGAAAGCACATGAAAATGTTGTAAAAATCATGGTCGTTGGTCGCGTTAGACAGGTGGTCGTTTAATACAAGTACAATAGATAGGGTAACGCCTTGGGGTGGATTATTACGTTCACATACAGCAGTGAGTCGCTTATTTACTTGAATGTAAAGAAAAGTGCAAAATCGTTGTGTGATCAGTAACTCAGAAATCGTGTAAATCGTTTCAATGATTGAATTTTTTGCATTAAAAATTAAGAGTTATACTTGCACCAGCTGGCTTCTTTTATAAGTTTAAATAATCGTGAATTATATTTTCACGATGACTTTGAAATAGTGAAAATTTGATTCACGTAAATTTAATACACTATTTTAGGTTCTGATTCGCGGAAAAAACATGACGCGGAAAAAACCTGATATACGGTATCATCCCTTCAATGATATATAAACCACAGTTCAAGTGTGTCTTGCAGTTGTATCATAACTCCTCACTTAAGTATGATATTTCAGTGATGTAGGGATGTGTTTTCTCGATAAGTTAAGATATCCCTTCTTTTGACAGGTCAGGGTTTCCTGGATCACAGCCAGTTTCCATGGATATCCGAAATTTAAATTTTCTAAAACAGAAACCCTACAAAGTCAGCTGGAAAGCAGATGGCACAAGGTATATTTGTTGATGAACATTTTCTTTTTAATCAAAGCTGCCTAATATTTGATAGAGTTTATTTCAATTTCCCCATTTACAAATAACAGGCAAGTGGTGGTCAGAGCCCTTGCTGATGGCAGATCCATCGGTCTTCATCTGTCATGCATCATTCACCATTCATAAATTTCTGATCAATTTCTTTGGAAATTACTCAACCAGTTCCGTGTAGGTTTAACATCCTTATGTGTAGAAGAAGAAAAAATAGTGAATTTCAAGGTCAGCATGTCATTGAGGGTATAGGGATGGGACCAGAACTTATATAATTACTGCAGGATTTTGCTTACTGTGGAATAATTAGATTTTTTAGGGGCTCAATTTTCGAGGCTTTCAAGGGTACCCCTATCCCACAGAATTCAAACCACAATGATATACTCAATCTATTTAATGTTTTGATATACATGTACGTGTTTTAATATACAGAAACCTTCAAGGCTTGTCTATGAAATTACGTCCTAACAAAGCTGTAAAATCTCAACAATCCATGGAAATTGTGCCCCATGAATTTAATTGAGTCCACAGTATATTGGATATATATATATGTATGTGTAGTTTCCATCACCACTGCATTTACTTATAATCATGGGATATCATGTGTCATTTACCAGTTGTATATAACATAGTTCTTTCACTTTTGTGAAATAATAAAAATTTGTCCATTGTCTGTTAGCATCGGCATTGTCGGCATAAACTTTTCACATTTTCGTCTTCTTCTCCAGAACCACCAGACCAATTTTAACCAAACTTGGCACAAAGCATACTTGGGTGAAGGGGATTCAAGTTTGTTCAAATGAAGGGTAGATAATCACAAAAATGCAAAAATAGGGTGGGGTCATCTAAAAATCTTCTTCTCAAGAACCACTGGGCCAGAAGAGCTTAGATTTACATGAAAGCTTCCTGACATAGTGGAGCTTCAAGTTTGTAAAAATCATGACCACTGGGCATATGTTGGGGCCACAACAGGGGATCAAAGTTATACATGCAAATATAGAAAGAAAATCTTTTAAAATCTTGAAGATTTACCTGAAAGCTTCCTGATATAAAGTAGATTCAAATTTGCTCAGATCATCAGAACCAAGCTGCTTGTATAATGATAGTTTTGCTCAAGCTTGTGTATTGCTAGGAATTGCTGCTCAGGTGAGCGATGTTCCCCATGTGCCTCTTTTTTTTTATTGCATTCATGTACATGTATCACATGCGCAATTTTTCATTGTAGAAATTCACTTATGGGTTATTTTTATTTAAGGTATATGACATTAGTTGATGGTCCAAATGAAATTTACATGATTGACAGAGATAACACAGTGTTCCATATTCCTGAGCTCAGCTTTCGACGGAGAAAAGATCTCAAATCGCATATTAGAGATACTCTGTTAGATGGGGTTAGTAGTTATATTTTGACTATGTAAACTTTATGTTAAGAGCCAAAAATGTTATTAATTGTACATATTATGTCACAGTACAGTCAAACACGGTTATAGAGTACCTCCATGGCCAGCGAAAAACAGTTTGTTTTAACCAAACTTTGTTATATCTAATCAATTTTTTTTTATTTTCCTCTCATAAAGGAATAAATTTCACTTCGCAATAAACGTGAATTTGATATAAGTGTGTTTGTTATAAGCATGTTTTACTGTACGAGTTCATATCTGTGCTTTATCTGAATTAAATTCTACCGATTAGTATACAAATCTAACGATGGTCAGGACAGATTTAGAAGGCAGTTCTTATGTATTTCAGGAAATGATTCTCGACACGGTGGAAGGGAAGACTGTTCCCCGTTATCTGGTGTATGACATTGTCAGATTTGAGGTTAGTTACTGTGAAAAACTGAGAGGACATAACCAGAAATTCATAGATAGAGGTGAAATATCAGGGGATGCAAAAATCATTATAGTTTATCATTCATATGTTGGTATAACACTGATATTGCCCATTTACTTATGTATACACCTGATTTGCAATTCATATATGTACTTGTTTCCCCCATATGCTACATCCACATGTAGTTTGCAGTTAATGTAGTTAATATTGTAATCTTTTTGAAATTTCTTTCTTTATAAGCTGTCTTGATGTTATGCCCTCTGGGCCCAAAATTGGAAGAAAGTTAATATCTATCATGTTTGATATTATTTAACCAACTGTAATTATAACAGTCCTATAAATTTAAAGATATTAATGTTTATTTATATTAATTTCAGCCATGCAAATACTTTCTGGTATAAATTTTTAGGCCATTGAGAACGTGAACATGTTGCAATATTTATAGGGATACTCTCATTTACAGGGACAGGTTACAATATTTATATGGATACTCTCATTGACAGGGACAGGAGGTTACAATATTTATAGGGATACACTCATTTACAGGGACAGGAGGTTACAATATTTATAGAAATACTCTCATTGACAAGGACAGGAGGTTACAATATTTATAAGGATACTCTCATTTACAGGGACAGGAGGTTACAATATTTATAGAAATACTCTCATTGACAGGGACAGGACATTACAATATTTATAGGGATACTCTCATTGACAGGGACAGGACATTACAATATTTATAGGGATACTCTCATTGACAGGGACAGGAGGTTACAATATTTATAGAAATACTCTCATTGACAGGGACAGGACATTACAATATTTATAGGGATACTCTCATTGACAGGGACAGGACATTACAATATTTATAGAAATACTCTCATTGACAGGGACAGGAGGTTACAATATTTATAGAAATACTCTCATTGACAGGGACAGGACATTACAATATTTATAGGGATACTCTCATTGACAGGGACAGGAGGTTACAATATTTATAGGGATACTCTCATTGACAGGGACAGGAGGTTACAATATTTATAGAAATACTCTCATTTACAGGGACAGGAGGTTACAATATTTATAGAAATACTCTCATTCATAGGGACAGGAGGTTACAATATTTATCGGGATACTCTCATTTATAGGGACAGGAGGTTACAATATTTATCGGGATACTCTCATTTACAGGAACAGGACATTACAATATTTATAGGGATACTCTCATTTACAGGGACAGGAGGTTGGCAAAGTTGATTTTAACACTCGCCTAGTTTGTATAGAGAAAGAAATCATTGGTGCCAGACACAGCGCTATCATG
Source organism: Ostrea edulis (assembly GCF_947568905.1). Taxonomy (NCBI): domain Eukaryota; kingdom Metazoa; phylum Mollusca; class Bivalvia; order Ostreida; family Ostreidae; genus Ostrea; species Ostrea edulis. Next base: position 36,294,905 of record NC_079169.1, read on the forward strand.
CAGGGCTTGTTTGACAAAACCAGGGAACCCTTCAGCGTTAGAATGAAGCCATTCTGGGATGTATCTGTGTGTAGAAAAGTGAGTTCTTTTGGCCTAGAGTATATACATGTATATACAGTATGTGTTTGTGATATACATGTATATACAGTATGTGTGTGTGATATACATGTATATACAGTATGTGTGTGTGTGATATACATGTATATACAGTATGTGTGTGTGATATACATGTATATACAGTATGTGTGTGTGATACAGTATGTGTGTGTGATATACATGTATATACAGTATGTGTGTGTGATATACATGTATATACAGTATGTGTGTGTGTGATATACATGTATATACAGTATGTGTGTGTGATATACATGTATATACAGTATGTGTGTGTGATACAGTATGTGTGTGTGATATACATGTATATACAGTATGTGTGTGTGATATACATGTATATACAGTATGTGTGTGTGATACAGTATGTGTGTGTGATATACATGTATATACAGTATGTGTGTGTGTGATATACATGTATATACAATATGTGTGTGTGTGATATACATGTATATATACAGTATGCAAGGTGAGATAACGAACAGTGATCAATCTCATAACTCCTATAAGCAATACAAATTAGATAGTTGGGCAAACACGGACCCCTGGACACACCAGAGGTGGGATCAGGTGCCTAGGAGGAGTAAGCATCCCCTGTTGACCAGTCACACCCGTCGTGAGCCCTATATGTGTGTGATATACATGTATATACAGTATGTGTGTGTGATATACATGTATATATACAGTATGTGTGTGTGATACAGTATGTGTGTGTGATATACATGTATATTCAGTATGCATGTGTGTGATATACATGTATATACAGTATGTGTGTGTGATACAGTATGTGTGTGTGATACAGTATGTGTGTGTGATACAGTATGTGTGTGTGATATACATGTATATACAGTATGTGTGTGTGATATACATGTATATACAGTATGTGTGTGTGTGATATACATGTATATTCAGTATGCATGTGTGTGATATACATGTATATACAATATGTGTGTGTGATACAGTATGTGTGTGTGATACAGTATGTGTGTGTGATACAGTATGTGTGTGTGATATACATGTATATACAGTATGTGTGTGTGATATACATGTATATACAGTATGTGTGTGTGTGATATACATGTATATACAGTATGTATGTGTGTGATATACATGTATATACAGTATGTGTGTGTGATATACATGTATATACAGTATGTGTGTGTGATACAGTATGTGTGTGTGATATACATGTATATTCAGTATGTGTGTTTATGATATACATGTATATACAGTATGTGTGTGTGATATACATGTATATACAGTATGTGTGTGTGATACAGTATGTGTGTGTGATATACATGTATATTCAGTATGTGTGTGTATGATATACATGTATATACAGTATGTGTGTGTGATATACATGTATATACAGTATGTGTGTGTGATATACATGTATATACAGTATGTGTGTGTGATACAGTATGTGTGTGTGATACAGTATGTGTGTGTGATATACATGTATATTCAGTATGTGTGTGTATGATATACATGTATATACAGTATGTGTGTGTGATATACATGTATATACAGTATGTGTGTGTGATACAGTATGTGTGTGTGATATACATGTATATACAGTATGTGTGTGTGATATACATGTATATACAGTATGTGTGTGTGATATACATGTATATACAGTATGTGTGTGTGATATACTTGTATATACAGTATGTGTGTGTGATATACATGTATATACAGTATGTGTGTGTGTGATATACATGTATATACAGTATGTGTGTGTGATATACATGTATATACAGTATGGCATTCAACCTTATCCAGGTAACGTCCAAGTGGAAATAATTATATGCTTGATTGATGGCATGTATACATCACCACCTTTGAGATATCAAGAGTGAAAAATAAAGAAATGTGTTTAACAGAACCCAAAGAGAGATCAAGAACTTCTGGTCACAGCAAACCTCCAGGGCCAGCCAAAAATTATAACTGAACTTCATTATATCCAACAAAATTTTTGTTATTTTCATCTCTTATGGGATTAATCATCACTTCGCAACAAATGTGAATTTGATTTTAACTTGTTCGTTACAAGCGTGTATTACTGTATAGAGAAAAAATATGGGACTGTGATATCATTTCGAAAGATCAAGAACTTGGAGAGATCGAAGTTTGAGCCATCGAAAATCACCTGTTCATGTATATACACACAGTAAACATGTTTTTCCCATGTGGTACAAATTATGCAAAGTGCCAGCAAAATTTAGTTTATCATAAATCCTTATTATTGTGTCATGGAAATTAAAATACCCAGAAATTAAGTCATTGGCTTTTAAATTCCAAGATACATTTCTTGAAATTTATACACTTTACAATCTACATGTAATTAAATTTAGATGTTAGATCCGCTTGCATACATACATGTAATGTTAAGCCAAAAAAATTAATCATTAGTTACTCAGGCCCCGCTGCATCAGTTGAAAATGTACCGCATGGAATTTTTTTCCAATTTACATGTAAATTTGTTTATTTATGTAAATGAGGTAACTCTATTATGTAATATTTATGTAAAACATTTGGAAGGTTTTAACAAGATTTTAAAAATCTTTCGTTCAAATGATTATTGAATGCAAACTTAATTATATGGAAGTGGATAAGAATGATAGAATACATAACAGTAAGTAATTTGTAAAGCTATTTTTTCATAAAAATAAAAATTCCATACTCCAATGCTTATTGGTATCACACCGGTAATTGTCCAATCAAAATGAACTTAGTCAATTGTAGTTCCATATATCTAAAGAAATATTTTTTTTCCTTGCGCGACTTTTCTCATTTCCTCTTCTTCTTTTCTCTTAATTTTTGTACCCCTGATTAGGAAATTTTGTGTAATTTGTAGAAATAATCAAGTGTATACAAAGGAACTATTTGCTGTTGGTAGCTGAGGCTACTTCCTGAGGTGCACTCCGGCTGTTTACACACATGTGAAAAACACGTGGATTTGAGGGTAGTCTTGTTTGCGGGTAATTTTTTTTCGAAAATGCCGCGTAGGGTGTTGTTTTTCTGGTGTCGGCAGACGAGATAGGTAACATAGAACGTGTCTGACTGCGTTATTCGGCATCAATTTTGTAAACTGATTTTTAATGATTTTTCCCCCTCTATAGTAATATATAGTGAAAATAATTACCGGTGTGATACCTTGAAGGAAGTCGTGAATTTCAGAATTTCCCGTTTTTCTCAGTCCTTTCCCTTTTCATCGGCTCAAAATCAGCACTGGATATCAAAACAAGAGGTTTGAAAAACAAAACGGTGTTTTAATAGGCCATTCAAGAAACATGACGCAATACACAATGCGAAATTTCAATTACATCTAAATACGTATCAACAACGTATTTTTTGTCTTATACAGCTAGAAAATCGTAAATATTTGTATAAACACCCATCTACATAGCATACACCGGCGGTTTTAACACTTAACACATCCAAAAGACGTATCAAAATTTCACATCGATTTTACAATACGCATATTGCACAATAACCCCACCCCCCTCCTCCTGCCCTGCGCAACTGTTAGATGGACTTTCCTTGACATTCATAAGCATCATACATAACTCTACGACTTCTTGATTCAATGTCCTCATTGTAAATTAACCCAATTAAGAGATTTCGTATTTCTGCGTAGAGTTTAGAAATTTTATTTTATTTTTAATTTTATGTCATAAAGAGAAATTCAGATAATTCATGGTAAATGCCCGTCAAGGTCACTCATATGAACATCAAAATGTCTCCTTAACACAGAAGATATCAAATTATTCGTTTTAAGGGCCCAACACGCGAGGTAATATTTCTGGCACGATTTACGACAGTCCCCTCCGTAGCAGGATATCAAGGCTCTGACGACGTAGGCCATAATTCTATTGCCGGCTTCTAAAGCGTTGACCAAAAATTTGTGTTCTGTCCTGCATATCAAGTTTGTCACTAGATATTCTTACCGTTTTGAGCATTTTGAACACTTGCAATTCAACGTCACTATACCTAGCGCCCTTGATATTTGACCTACATCTTCTTTAGAACCAAAATTTAGGAAATGTTTTAGCTTAAATTTTTTGTAATGAACAGTTACATCGATGATTTCTGTATGATTTGTGTACACGTTTAAAAACGTCATATTATCCAGTCAGACTTTAGTCTTATTTATTTGTTTTAATCAGTATTTACTCTTCTTAATGTGTTACCCCTGCTTTGAAGAAAGGCTAAATACGCACAACCCCTGCCAGATTAGGGGGCCATTATCTGAAACACTAATCACCCGTGAGTATCAACTTGGTTTAATCTGTTAAGCGTAATTAATGGGCTCTTCTAGGATACCAAATTGACCAGATGCAGATTCCATTATAGTACCGAAAATTGAATATTTTCACAAAACCAAAGATCTCACTCATATGAAATTTGAAATAATTAGCAATTTAAAAAAATGTATAAATAAATTTAGGATTAATAAGTGATTGAAATAGCAAATTTCATCATTCTTCTTTCCAATGAAACCATTTTTGCGGAAATATCTTGATTTTATACAAAGTTATTTCAATTTAAAAAGTACCACACGCGCCTCATATTTCACTGATGAAACAGGCAGAAATCACGATAGTCCCCAGGGGAAGTAAATCACCAGTTACGTCAGTTATCTTGCTCCGATCGCTGTGTGCATGGGGTATACTATTGATGAATGAAACGGGCACCTGCTGTGCAAATTTGACATTTTTTGATGAAGATTTAGTTGTCTTCAAGGTATCACACCGGTAATTGTCCAATCAAAATGAACTTAGTCAATTGTAGTTCCATATATCTAAAGAAATATTTTTTTTCCTTGCGCGACTTTTCTCATTTCCTCTTCTTCTTTTCTCTTAATTTTTGTACCCCTGATTAGGAAATTTTGTGTAATTTGTAGAAATAATCAAGTGTATACAAAGGAACTATTTGCTGTTGGTAGCTGAGGCTACTTCCTGAGGTGCACTCCGGCTGTTTACACACATGTGAAAAACACGTGGATTTGAGGGTAGTCTTGTTTGCGGGTAATTTTTTTTCGAAAATGCCGCGTAGGGTGTTGTTTTTCTGGTGTCGGCAGACGAGATAGGTAACATAGAACGTGTCTGACTGCGTTATTCGGCATCAATTTTGTAAACTGATTTTTAATGATTTTTCCCCCTCTATAGTAATATATAGTGAAAATAATTACCGGTGTGATACCTTCATCTATGTATGAGAAAGAAAAGGTAACTCTTCCTAAAATCAACATTAAATAAGAAAGATAACTCATGCTACAGCCAATTAAAAAAGAGATACCTGTCCACCTCATCAAAATTTGATGAAATTTCTGGCCTGAGAAACTATTTATTTTATTTTTTTTTACCTGATATATGCAAGTATGGGAGCAGATCTAACATCTAATCTTAATTAGATTGTACACTTTTAAAATCACCTATCAGAACAAATTAATGAGACATGTTTTGTTTGTGTCAAACTGACATTCATGATCAATTGTAATGCATCACAAACACCAAAAGATAGCCTCAAGCATATGAAAAATGAGGACTAACTGCTTTGATCTTGATCACTGAATTGTAAAAGATTTATTCAAATGCATAGAATAAAAACCAATTACAATATTTTTAGAAGCATTCATTTCATATGTGCATTCCTTGTGATAAGACTTTTCTTTTGGTACCACTATTTTTTACCTTGGAGTTTGACCCACATTGAAGAAAAATTAACTTAAGCAATATCTTGTGAACTATTTAAGATAGGGCTTTTGCATTATATATGTAGGTTTCTAATCACAAGACCTTTCATTTGATACCATAATCTTTTACCTTGTGACCTTAGAGTTTGACTTACTATTTAAAAAAGTTAACACAGACAATATCTTATGAACTATTAAAGGTTGGGTTTTCATATGTTGTGTCTAGATTCTTTATGACATTTCATTTGGTCTTTGTTGCCACCGCAGATATAGTTTTTCACAAAAACAACTGGTTATATAAGTCCTATTAGGATGAACCCAATTAAACCCACACCATATATAGGCCTTTAAATGTCTTCCTAACTGTTTTGCAATTTTCAGATTTAAAGGACTAGGGTTGATGATAGGAATTTCTGACTCTAGGATTTGAAATTCATATTAATGTGAAATTCAGGAATTTTTATGTTGAGATAATCATAAACAAAGAATTAGTATTTATTTTGCCAGTCTTAATTTTTATTACACCATTATCATAATGCATACAGTTGTTGATAAATGTCTTTTTAAGCTTTTATTTGAAATTCTATCTTGAGTTCCATTGACTTGCCAATGTCCTTGAATTATTGCCAATATGAGGGCCAAATTATATTCTAGTGAATTATTACCAATATGAGGGCCAAATTATACTCTAGTGAATTATTCCTTTTAAAATTTAAAACCGAATATAGTTTGTTTTATTTTTGTAGTCCTACATCTATTTTACTGTAGATGTGGACATCTAAACATTGTAGTTTATAAATAAACAAGAAGAAACTTTTCCATTAGATGCCATGTATCCTTTGCATGTATTTGCACGTCTGTATTATGTTTCTCGGTGAAATGTTTGATTGTGCAGAAGAAGAAAAAACATCAAAAAGAGGCCACCTACATGTGAAAATTATTGCATGAATTTGTAAAATCTACAATACACAAAAAATTTCATTTATACAGTAAATATATATACATTTTATTTAATAAATTCTATTTCATTTGAACCTGAAAGCATGAATTAAATTTCACATCTGTTAAATATTTCAGATTTTAGATGGCAGTTTTGCCAGCCAAGTCAGTCATGAAGTAGATGGTCTCATCTTCCAACCAGTGCCTGATGTATGTATGAATTGGCCTCAATTTATCATTATGCTAAGAAACAAGCTTAGTACACAGTTTAAAGAGGAAACATCTCCTTTATGCTGATAAATATCACTGGTTTAGTACAAGCCATCTTGTTTCCTATGATACAGTAGCCTATGGATGCACAGTAGTACGTAGACTGATTGATTGATTGATTGAGCTTTTACGCCGTTTTGGCAATATTTCAACTGTTTTATGACGGTTAACTAATTGAATTATGTTTGGTTGTGAGTGTTTGAGTGAGCCTACTCTTTTTCGAACATCAGGGAAACAATCTTTTGTGTGCCAAGGGGGTTATGATCCTTGACACCGGTCACCCTTTAATGGACATAAAAGTATGTAGATTAAGTTCTTCCAAAATATGTTGTACATTAAAGTATTTTATTCCTGATGTTCTAAGATGTGAGGGAGTTGACATTTTAGACCTGGGAGCTACAAAACTGCAGATACAGGCTAAACTAAATACATGTAATAAAGTATATTGATACAAAATCCGTTTCATTATAGTATTACATGTATTTTGACAAGGAGATTGTTATTCTTTTAAATATTAATTTCATTGAATGTTTACTGTTACTTGTTGCACACGAACACACACTTTTCTGCAATCTAAGGTACGGGTACAATGCTATAAAACTAGAAAAGATGGTACATGAGCAACTTCTTTCTCAGTTGTGTCTCAGGCAGGTAATCCAACTGTAGTAACGCCACACCAGCAACAGGGAAGCCTGGGGAACAGTACACACGGAAGTTCAAAAGTTTAAACACACATATTTGTGTCAGAATTACTAATAGATTTTATTTACAGTGGGACTGTTGAGGCAAGATAAGACCCTTAACATTTTGTGACATGTCTTTAGACATTTGATCTGCCTAATCATTTAACGTGGGATATATAGAACACAGTTGATTTAAACAGTGCATCGTGATGTCATTTAGCTTCACTATTTTTTCTTTCAAACCAAGCAATTATCAACAACAATGTATGTATGAGAATACTTGTATAGTTATTAAAATTGCGGTACTTTACAAATAATTATCTATTTTATCTACTGGTTTTTATACGTCGGTTATTAGATGGGACATATTATGTTATGGCACTGTCCGTCCATATGTCCATCCGAGGTAATGTTTTCCAGGCTTTCCCCCCAAAATGGATGCATGTAAAGTGTTGCAATTTGATCACAATTTCTCCCTCAAGAAGTGTAAGTGAGTTTGCATTTCAGCTGGATTGGTGCACTGTGACCTACTTTAAGGCTAAAAGAAGGTCAAACAGTTTTCTGGACTTTTTTCGTTACAGAAAAATGAGTGAAATATTCTCGAGAGGGACGTTAAACAATATTCAATCAATCAATCGTTACAGAAATATATATTGCCCTGAAATTTAGTCACAAGCTTCCTATTGGAGGAATTGAAGTTCTGTTTGCATTTCAGCTGGATTGGGTCACCATGACCAACAATAGGGATTAAAGTAGGTCAAACAGTTTTCCAGATTTTTTTTCTTGTTATGGATACAGAGATTGCCCTGAAATGTAGTCACAACCTTCCTCTCAAAGAAATACAGATTCAGTTTGCATTTCCCCTTAATTGATGCATCGTGACCTACTTTAGGGCTTAAAGTAGGTCAAATAGTTTCCTGGATTTTTTCTCATTGTGGATACAGATATTGCACTGAAATTTTGTTATCACTGTTTAACATGCGCATGATGTACCGTTTGCGGTTCTCTTGTTCGATGAAATATCACAGTGAGAGCACCGTTTTTCCAGAGCTTTGGATAATTCTCTGAGTCATCAGTTTTCAGCTGATGAAGAGCTAATCATGTGACTCACATGTGTAATCATTGCAGTGAGTTGCATCACGTCACTTTGTATCTTAAAATGATCAGAACATTTCAACGAAATGTATATATTACACACTGCAGGATCATTGCTTTTTTTTTTTTTACTTGGGTGTACAATCTTTGGTCAAAGAAAACGTACCAAATACTGATAAATCTTAACACACTACCAAATGTATGTAGTTTTGTGCTAAAGGCTCTAGAATAAATAGCGTACCAGATTTTCTTGCTCTACAGTGTTTTATTGACTGAGTGGCTAAGGAAGAGCAATGATTACCAAGAAAAATTAATTCTATTCCAGGCATATGAACCTGGAAGGTGTTCAAACGTTTTGAAATGGAAACCTCCAGATATGAATTCGATTGACTTTAAACTTAAGGTGGTCAAAGAATGTGGCGAGGGGTGAGTAGGAATGTAATGTAATGTAGTGTTGGGTGTGTGTTATTGTGGAGGAGAGGGGTGAGTAGGAATGTAATGTAATGTAGTGCTGGGTGTGTGTTATTATGGAGGAGAGGGATGAGTAGGAATAAATGTAGTGTTGGGTGTGTGTTATTGTGGAGGAGAGGGGTGAGTAGGAATAAATGTAGTGCTGGGTGTGTGTTATTGTGGAGGAGAGGGGTGAGTAGGAATGTAATGTAGTGCTGGGTGTGTGTTATTGTGGAGGAGAGGGGTGAGTAGGAATGTAATGTAGTGCTGGGTGTGTGTTATTGTGGAGGAGAGGGGTGAGTAGGAATGTAATGTAATGTAGTGCTGGGTGTGTGTTATTGTGGAGGAGAGGGATGAGTAGGAATGTAATGTAGTGCTGGGTGTGTGTTATTGTGGAGGAGAGGGGTGAGTAGGAATAAATGTAGTGCTGGGTGTGTGTTATTGTGGAGGAGAGGGGTGAGTAGGAATGTAATGTAGTGCTGGGTGTGTGTTATTGTGGAGGAGAGGGGTGAGTAGGAGTGTAATGTAATGTAGTGCTGGGTGTGTGTTATTTTGGTGGAGAGGGGTGAGTAGGAGTAAATGTAATGTAGTGCTGGGTGTGTGTTATTGTGGAGGAGAGGGGTGAGTAGGAATAAATGTAAATGTGATGTAGTGCTGGGTGTGTGTTATTGTGGAGGAGAGGGGTGAGTAGGAATGTAATGTAATGTAGTGCTGGGTGTGTGTTATTATGGAAATTAGTTTCCCGCATGTACGTTGTAATGTATTTGATTTACATATATTCAATTTATGATGAGGTGTTTTTTTGTTCACAGAATGTTACCTACCACTAAAGGATACCTATTTGTACTTCATCAGGATGCTCCACTGGCTCAGATGAAGGTAGGGTGTGGAATTCAGGATATCCTTTTGTTTGTGCTGTAACTCATTTTACATGTTATATTTCAAATGTTATTTTCAATAGAAAAACAAATTCACGGAGGTCTGACAGACTAGAAGAGTAGGGTATATAAAGTCTGACTAAAGTCAGCCCCTACTAATTCACTTCGTTACAGTCTGACTAAAGCCAGCCCCTACTAATTCATTTCGTTGCAGTCTGACTAAAGCCAGCCCCTACTAATTCACTTCGTTACAGTCTGACTAAAGCCAGCCCCTACTAATTCACTTCATTACAGTCTGACTAAAGCCAGCCCCTACTAATTCACTTCATTGCAGTCTGACTAAAGCCAGCCCCTACTAATTCATTTCATTACAGTCTGACTAAAGCCAGCCCCTACTAATTCATTTCGTTGCAGTCTGACTAAAGTCAGCCCCTACTAATTCACTTCATTACAGTCTGACTAAAGCAAGCCCCTACTAATTCACTTCATTACAGTCTGACTAAAGCCAGACCCTACTAATTCACTTCGTTGCAGTCTGACTAAAGCCAGCCCCTACTAATTCACTTCATTACAGTCTGACTAAAGCCAGCCCCAACTAATTCACTTCATTACAGTCTGACTAAAGCCAGCCCCTACTAATTCACTTCATTGCAGTCTGACTAAAGCCAGCCCCTACTAATTCATTTCATTACAGTCGGACTAAAGCCAGCCCCTACTAATTCATTTCGTTGCAGTCTGACTAAAGTCAGCCCCTACTAATTCACTTCATTACAGTCTGACTAAAGCCAGCCCCTACTAATTCACTTCATTGCAGTCTGACTAAAGCAAGCCCCTACTAATTCACTTCATTACAGTCTGACTAAAGCCAGCCCCTACTAATTCACTTTGTTGCAGTCTGACTAAATAATAATGATAATAAGGATTGGTTTTATATAGCGCTTTTTCCAGCTGCTCAAATGCGCTTTACAATACATTATTTCCCTGGCAGACCTTATAACCATCGAGAACTTTCTCAGCTTCCTGGGAAGCATACAGTGCAAGCTGCCGTTACAGGCGATAGAGCACTAACATTCTAACAATATCTTTCACTGTCTATAGCCAGGTACCCCTTTTTACACTTTGGTTGAGTGAGGAAATTCATGTAAAGTGCCTTTCCCAAGGACACAACGTCGGTCCTGCCGTGGCCAGGACTCGAACCCACGACCTTTTGGTCGAGAGTCTGACAGCCTTACCACTAGGCCACCGACACCTAAAGCCTGCCCCTACTAATTCACTTCGTTGCAGTCTGACTAAAGCCAGCCCCTACTAATTCACTTCGAATGAACGAAGTGAATAGGGGCTGGCTTTAGTCAGACTGATGGTTATGCTTTTTTTTTATTGCACATAGGGTTTTTTGTTAACTGTCCAGTGCCATGGTCAGAGAAATGGTTTATAGTGATTGTAGATACCTTTACCAGAAGATACTTAATACAGAGACATTTTCATTTTCGTTTCAATTTTGCCCCATTTTTAAAGTGGCTGTAAGAAGAAAAAAAAAGAGCTGGATGTATTTAGATTTATTACTCTGAATAAGCATGAAATGGCTTTGGATGAATTTATGTAATATTTAGAATAGTATTTTTCTGGACGGCATAATGTATAGCCTAGTATTTTTTAAACAACAAAAACATAGATGAAATAAACAAAATAGTAACTGTTTCGATTGTTGAGAATAAAAAATGAAATATCGACATCATATCCCAAAATATTATTGGAACACAGATAAATACATAAGAGTATTGATATGAAATTGATTTGTCAAGAAAAAAATATCAAATATTGGCGCATTTTTCAAAATATTATTTGAAACACAGGTACATATGTAAAAACAGAGCATTGATTTGAAATTATCAACTGATTTTTGAAAAAAGTTAGACAGACTTATAAATGGGTCATTGGCAATTCCCTCCAAAATAACCTAAAAACTATACAACCGACTTGTAGACGAACCGACTTATAGGCGAGTATATTCAGTACTCTAGGAAACAAGAACTTTAAATGACTTGCAGGGCCATTACTGCCTTCAAAGTTAGACCGAATATCAGGTCCACTCACAATGACAAAAAGTCTGACACCCATTTTCCCAATTTTATGAGCAAAATTTCTTTAAAGTTACCTGGCTGGGGAAAAAAATTGATAAATAGAGTCAAGAACTAAAAATATGGTTGTTTTGTTATTTTTTTGTTTTAAACTTTTTTTGATGGAAAAGACTCAATTTATATAAAAAAAAAAAAACTAAATGTTTTTTAATGTGTTTTAATAAAATCCCTCACTAAATCAAGCAATCATATTTCTCAATGACAAGGAGTCACTTTGGTTTCATGCAAGTTCACAGAAAGTGTGGTGTGTTCTGCAACAAGCTAGTAAAATGGGATGCAGGTGATTTCAAGATAAACATTGTTGTAATGGACATTTGGTTTTAGCTCATCAAAGGCAAATGTTCATGAGAGCTTTTCTGATGTCTGTTGTCGGTGTAAACTTTGGGAGTGAAGTTTTACATGGGGATAAACAGGAAAAGGAAAATCTTTTAAAATCTTCTCAAGAACAGCAGGGTCAGATTAGTTATTGATATGCAAGGATTTTCAGAGTATAGATTCATATCATGGCCACTGAGGGTAGGATGGGGCCACAATAGGGTAACAAAGTTTTATATGGAATATATATAGGCAAAAACTTTTTAAAATATTTTCTCAAGAGCAATTGGGCCATGATCAGTCGTATTGATATGTAAGCATTATCAGGAAGTGTGGATTCAAGTTTGTTCAATATGAGGTGGTCCGGGGTAGGGTGGGACTGCAATAGAGGATTGAAGTTTTATGTAAGAATATGTAGAGGAAAAATCTTTTAAAATCTTTTCCTTAAGAGCAGGAGGACATGGAATAGTCATATTGATTTGCAAGCATCTTTTAGGTAGTGCTGATTAAAGTTTGATCAAATCAATACCCAAGAGATAGGTTTGAGCTGCAATACAGACTTAAAGTTTTATATGGGAATATATCATATTAATATGTAAACATTCCCAATTTCTGTGAATTCAAGGGGTTTTTCAAATAATCTCCCTGTTTAAAGTATAGTTTTGAAATTAGTGACAAAGGATTTTTTTTACTAATCAGAAATTATTTTGAATATTTACATTTCCAATGTTTTTGCGTTAGAGATCTTTGCAAATTGTAGTGATGGTCATTTCCTCACAATTCATTGCAGTTGTAAACAATGCATTTATGAATCTTGATAAATATAGTATGCACATGTACGTCAATTTTTACAGCTGAGAATTCTGATAGAAATGAATGTAGAATGCAATAAGAAATAAACATCATGTTTGAAATTACATGAGGGTATGAATTGCAATGCCTCATAACAGCATACTTTTCATGAAATGCTAACACGCTTCATGAAGTATGCTGGCATGAAGCATCACAATTCATGCCCTCATGAATTATGTTGAATAAAACATTACTTACAGTTGACAAAAGAACTGAAAGAATTGGATGGTAAAATTATTGAGTGTTCGTACAATGGGAAGGAATGGATCTTCATGAGACAGAGGACTGATAAATCATTTCCTAACAGCATATCCACAGCTCAAGGTATTGCTTTTTGTTATATTTCATTAACCCCAGAAACCCAGAGAATACTGTATAGCAGGTTAATATTGCGGTCGGAAAAAATCGCAATTTTTTCATTTAGCAACAAATCGTGGTCAGTTTAATTCGCAGAAAAACAAATCTTAATATCCTGAACCCGATTTCTTATCAATATGAAAGATTAATTCACTGAATGTTAAATTCGCGGAAATTTTGTTTCAGCGAATATAGCGAAAATTAACTCCGTGAGTTAATTTCCTGCTATACTGTAATGAGTCTTTACTGTGTAAAAAGCAAGAATTGTTTCATGCATAAATCATGATAATTAATGTTATTTGCTGTGAAATTTTTTATGTCCCCTATCAAATAAGAGGGGCATATTGCCTTGCATCTGTTGGTCGGTTAGTAGACCACATGTTGTCTACTCAATATCTTGAGAACTATTCAATTTATCATAATGATGTTTCATATGTGGTTTGGTTATGAGTAGAAGAGGACTCCTATTGATTTTCAGGTCAAAGGTCAAGGGTCAATCCACTCTGGATATAGGAAGATACTGTCCGCTCAATATCTTGAAAACCCTTTGCTTGACAAACAAGCAAACAGCAGACAAACAAACTTGGTAAACTGGTACATCCTAAGGAGTAGATGACCTCTATTGATTTTGAGGTCACATTGTCAAGGGTCAAACTGGACATAGGAATATACTGACCGCTCAATGTCTAGAGAACTGTTTATGTGACAGACATCAAACTTGGTACACTGGTACATCTTCAGGAGAAGATGACCTATATCAATTTTGAGGTCCCATTGTCAAAGGTCTAGGGTCAAAATGGACATAGGAATATATACTGTCCACTCAATATCTTGAGAACCCTTTGCTTGACAGATATCAAACTTGGTACACTGGTACATCTTCAGGAGAAAATGACCCCTATTGATTTTGAGGTCACATGGTCAAAGGTCAAGGGTCAAACTGGACATAGAAATATACTGTCCTTTCAATATCTGGAGAACCCTTTGCTTGACAGATATCAAATTTGGTACACTGGTACATCTTCTTCAGGAGAAGATAACCTATATCAATTTTGAGGTCACCTAGTCAAAGGTCAAGGGTTAAACTGGACTTAGTAATATATTGTCTCCAATTTTTAAGAATCATTTGCTTGATTGACACCAAACTTTGTACACTGGTACAGCATAAGGAGTAGATGATCCCTTTTGATTTTTAGGTCACATGGTCAATCTACTCTGAACATAGGAAGATATTGTCTGCTCAATATTTTGGCACTACTATCAATTAATTACTAACATTTCTTGTTATACTTAGATGTGCTCTTGAGTATATATATATTTGGTTTTGATGAGGTACAGGATTTTGAGTTCATGAAAATAATTTTGTACTCATTACACCAAAACTTATACTTTTTATGACACGTCACAAGATGGTGATTTTAATATTTTGTGAAATTAATTGAATCAATCAATTTGTTAGTCCATCATAAAGTGTTGGGTCATTGACTCGCAGATCCAGAGTTTAAATCTGCCAGAGTCTTTTGTTCATATTGAATTTTTTTTTTTGAAAATAATATTTCTTATCCAAATATGCATAATTTATGCTTTTTTTGACATATGTACATATGTCAAAAAAGCAGAAATTATGCAATTTTGGATAAGAAAATCCAAAATATTATATTTACATATCATTTCTTTCATAACTAATTCATTTCGTACTGATTTGAGAAACTCTTTTTGAAGAGGTAGTGAGCCACCTTAAAATGTGATGATTTATGTAGCTAAGATCAAATTTGTCATCTTAAATATTAAATTCTGGGGTAGACACTTTGTACTTTAATCATTAATTTCACAGGTGTGTGGGAAAGCATCCGTTCACCCGTTACAAAGGAGATTCTATTTCAAGTAGCAGAACATGAACGTTACAGTCCCCCCAAACCACAGCAAGGCAAAGACTTGATGCCCCCACCAGCAAAAATACCCAAACGATGATTGTCTTCTGTCTCGTCTTCATTAGTTTGGATGTTCCTCTTTAGTGCTCCTGATTTGTGTGCCAGAAACAAAAACATAAAATACCTGTGAAGTATTTCATGCAATTTATTTAAGATTTCATCCAGGGTTGAAACATGTATAAAGGTGACTGTCAGTGCAGATTTAAAGGCATTCTCAGGATGCAGACAAAAATAATCCACTGGAATATTATAATGTGAGTGTAAATTTTTCTGCTGTGTTTTAATGTGAATATAAATGTCAGAAGTAAATTAAAGAAATAGGCACCCTTTTTATCTTTTGAAGCATGGAACAAATAAATGAGTACCAGAACAATTTATTTAGGTGGTTCAGTACTAGTATGCAGTAAGCACAGTACAATGAGTTGTTAAAGGTGACTCTGTTATTTCTGAAACCTTGAAATACATACACATACAGGGGTGGATCCAGAAAAGTTTCAAAGAGAGAGGGGGGTGCAACTCAAGGTTATACCTCTTCTGTCTTAGGTGTTGGATGTTAAAACTCCAAAACATAACATTCTCGTTAAATATTGTTTAACCAAAGGGGAGGGTGCAACCCCCACCTTCAGATCCACCACTGACATAGAAGACTCCCCAAGTTTGTTTCTTTTAAAATGACATCTAGGAGGAAATCATATTCTCATGGATTTCATCAGATGACAATCAAAAATAGCAATGTATGATAATAGAAATCAACAAAACATGAGAAAAGAATAAGTCTGCCTATTATTTGTGAAACCATCTTATTTATTTCAACTTCAAATCAGAAAATTTGACATTGATTGTTATATGTTACATGGAGACAAGGATTTCCTATTGAAGTCTCAAAAGAAAATTAAAATGATTTAAAACTTTTTAAATGTTAACAAGTCTTTGCTTCAATGTTGTGTTCTGCATTCTATAAAATGCCTTTGACATATTCTTTTATGATGAGTTTTGTCACAATTTCATTCAAAATCATTTGACTGTCTTAAAATCTTCAAAGTCCAAATTTGCATGAACATGTAAATACATGGCGTCAAAATCATCGCATATTCTTTTGGTAATTGATGTATGAAACATTTTAGTAGTAAAATATAAGGAACAGCATAGATATTTGGCACATGGTGGTATGAAATGCATAATAGATGAATTGCAAATGATTTAAATTATGTAAAGTTTTATCAAAGTAATTGAAATGATCATCGTGTACTAGTAAATAAATTATGAAACAGTATGACTACTATGTTTTCTGTGTAAACAAATATATACAGAACGTATGTTTTAGAACCATCACCTTCAATGAAGTTGAGTAAAATGAACATATTTAGGTCTGTAAATGGGACTGAAAATTATTACAGTTCTAAACGATCTATTGAGAATATAGAGTCACGGAATATATATCCATCTCTGTCAAAAACACGCGTATTTCTTCAACCAACTTGATGTCCAATTTCAATAATAACAGGCGATGAATAAGTGAATTGAGAACAGTATCCCGGTAAAGAGGGCAAGAATTGCCCCGGAACCGGAAACGTACAGCCCCCAGCCAAGGTAATCTGCGGTTGCCAAGGAAACGTGAGTAACGTCGGTGACGGAGACGCTGGCAGCGCCTATCATTAGTCCAACTACCGCCAAGGTTAGCGTCGCTGAAATAATCAATTATTGATTTGTTTGTAATTCGTATTAATTTGATCTTACATGTACATGTAGCTTGATACAGTGTATTACATTTTTAGGATAGGCAGGACACTGGTCACGTGATTGAAATACCTTATGTCAGATATTCGACGTCATAAGTGTCACCTTATAAGCTTAAGTACTTCATGTTCCCATGATGTATGTTAAAAGTGCATTAAAATATAGTTTATTTCATGCGTGTTTTGTTTTTTTATATTCTTTTTAAATTCATTGACACGTTATCTCATAAATTCGATTAAATGTGTCTGTAACAAAGTTTTGCGTAGTGAATTCACGCATCATTGATTATACTTTTTCTAGACCACAAAATTTGAATAGTTACTGGGGGGAAAAGATATTGAAAGAGTATCGATTTTCTATATTTCGTGTGAATTTCAGACTGAAATTAATTTCGGAAAACGTTTAGCGGAACTTTAAGGCACTGCATCGTCGGATACCCACGGCTGATCTCGTCTTCTACTGATGAATAGAAGACGAGATTAGCCATGGGTATCCGACGATGGAGGTAATGTAACTACAGCAAACAATTTTCTGTGAAGGTAATTCTTCCCTGACAAGAACCCTCCCATGATTTGGACATATTTTGTATTGAGGGTCCCCTATAGCAAGATTTCACTTAGTAAGAGGGAAATTCATTGAGATTTTTTTTCCATGCCACTGTCCTGCCTATTTTTAAGAGAAAAACAGAAATATATCCAAACAACAATCACAAGCAACAGTGTTTGTGTGTGCGTGGTTGTTTTATGTGCTTGTTAGACTGAGAAGGGGGTACTACTATTCTCTTTGAAGAAGTGGACAAACATAGCCTACATTCACTTTGAAGTAAATGTAGGCTATACCTGTCCATTTCTCTAAAGAGAATAGGGGTACTACACGTAACAGTTTAACTCATTTCCAAATAGATAAGATTCTCAAGTGGGACGTTAAAAAATATGCAATCAATCAATCCTAATAGACAACACTTTCAGTCCCATATATCTTTCGTTCATCTAAAGATTGCAAATTTGTATATAACTTTGAACTTACCTCCCAGAATACAAAAGAAGCACGCCACTCCACCGACCGCCAGTTTACCGTGAGATATCACTTTCTTGCAAGGATAGATAAATATCATGATTTCTGATAGGAACATGAATAGAGCCCCAACAATTGCCAGCGAGATCATAATTTTCCAGTACGTTACACCTGAAGAAAATGTTTTAATTTATCAAATAAAGAGATAATGGAAAGGCTGTTTCTACAGGTCGATAAGGAAATGTTCTAGGGTTATAAAATACTTACTGTCCGGATGGGAAGTCGTAAGCTTGGTAATAGAAAATGAACATGACGTAACAGACGATGTGCAGATCTGAAAAATTCCATACGAGGTTCCCCCGAATATTAACCAGTATGGTAACCCGATTCCGACCAGAATCATCACCATAGCTACAGTCTGGAACAAGGGGGCCAACATCCCAAGCACCTGCGCGCTCGTGGGAATGTCATAGGTCCCAAACATTATAACGTCAAAATGGAGCTTTGATTACGTTGTTTCACTGACCATTTTGTGGAGAGTTTGACAATCACGAAAATCATTCCACGTTCTGCTTTACTTTATATGTTTTCCTTTTCTACATCATTGTCTTGCACAACGACATATTTGACGACCCGTTATGAAAGATTTCTTTCTTGTGTGCAATTTCCACTAAGTATATTGTTGACTATAAACGGGTGTTTTAATGTGTACCAGGGAATTCTTCCTAAATGGTATTAGATATTCAATTATGAGTAACAAAGGGGAATTCTCACCATTGCGTCAATTTATTATTTCCCATTTTGTGTTTGGTGAGAATTTCTATTGGTACTCAGTGTTGCGAGAGGGGCGCTCAATGGTGTGTGCAGATCACATACGAAATCTTTTATGACAGAAAAACGAATTTGTTGTCAAGGAACAAATGAGACTTCAAAGGGCTTTTAACTTTTCATGTCTGTACACACATGCAACACACATATAAAAGTACGAAATTATTTTGCTAACAATACCACATTTGGAACCTTATTTATCTAGTTTGTCTACTCGTAACACCGGAGTAAATTATCATCTATGCCCAGGGGAGGTACATATGTATGATCAGAAGTTTGGATTAAACTGGTTTTTTTGTGATCCCAAGAACTTTAAATTTTGTGATGATAAAAATAAATAAGAAATATATCTGTTAGATTTTTGCCCATTGTTCAATCGGGTGAATTGCACTTGTTCATTATAAATACCATTTTACTAAATAAAATTTCTGAATTCAGACAGCGAGAACTGACACGTGAGTATTGAAGGGCTGAAGAGAAATTGTATGCCATCTACTTATAGGACACTTGATAAAACACACACACACATACACACAGAGAGAGAGAGAGAGATGCATATGTTGATGCATAGTTTTTGGTTGTAATAAGTACAAATATAAATTCTTAAGAAAAAGAAAGGGGGGGGGGGACTTGTAAATTCTCTATGATGTTAAAAAGTTGATACATATTATCATTTCCTATACAATTCTGTACAAATTTTCCCCACGGTTTTTGGACCTCATTGAGAAATCTTGGGATTAAGTTTCGTTCCATATTTATTTTACTTATATAAACATCAATTCAGTTTCCATTTTCATCATTTTTTTTAAAAAATTTTGGTAGCAGAAGTCGTTAAATAATTTGAATATTCTTTGGCCAAATTTTCTTTTTTATATAAAAATTTTCTTTTCATTTTGACATCAACAAGAGCAGATTTTGCAAACATGTATAGTAAGAATTTTAAGAACAGATTATCTAGTTGTTCACCAAGGCAATGTATTGTCAAAAATATTTAATTTCTATCATCAGTCAATGTGACTACTATCATCAGTCTATGTGACTACTAACGTCAGTCAATGTGACTACTGACATCAGTCAATGTGATTACTAACATCAGTCAATGTGACTACTAACATCAGTCAATGTGACTAATGACATCAGACAATGTGACTACTAACATCAGTCAATGTGATTACCAACATCAGCCAATGTGATTACTAACATCAGACAATGTGATTACTAACATCAGTCAATGTGATTACCAACATCAGTCAATGTGACTACTGACATCAGTCAATGTGATTATTAACATCAGTCAATGTGATTACCAACATCAGTCAATGTGACTACTGACATCAATCAATGTGATTACTAACATCAGTCAATGTGACTACTAACATCAGTCAATGTGATTACCAACATCAGTCAATGTGTCTACTAACATCAGACAATGTGACTACTAACATCAGTCAATGTGATTACTAACATCAGTCAATGTGACTACTGACATCAGTCAATGTGACAACTAACATCAGACAATGTGATTACTAACATCAGTCAATGTGACTACTAACATCAGACAATGTGACTACTAACATCAGTCAATGTGATTACTAACATCAGTCAATGTGACTACTAACATCAGACAATGTGACTACTAACATCAGTCAATGTGACTACTAACATCAGTCAATGTGACTACTAACATCAGTCAATGTGATTACTAACATCAGTCAATGTGATTACTAACATCAGTCAATGTGACTACTAACATCAGACAATGTGACTACTAACATCAGTCAATATGATTACTGACATCAGTCAATGTGACTACTAACATCAGACAATGTGATTACTAACATCAGACAATGTGACAACTAACATCAGACAATGTGATTACTAATGTCAGGCATTGTGATTACTAACATCAGTCAATGTGACTACTAACATCAGACAATGTGTCTACTGACATCAGTCAATGTGACTACTGACATCAGTCAATGTGACTACTGACATCAGTCAATGTGACTACTAACATCAGACAATGTGACTACTAACATCAGTCAATGTGACTACTAACATCAGACAATGTGATTACTAACATCAGTCAATGTGACTACTGACATCAATATGACTACTACCATTAGTCAAGTGACTACTGACATCAGTCAATGTGACTACCAACATCAGTCAATGTGACTACTGACATCAGACAATGTGATTACTAACATCAGAGAATGTGACTACTAACATCAGACAATGTGACAACTAACATCAGACAATGTGATTACTAACATCATTCAATGTGACTACTGACATCAATATGACTACTACCATTAGTCAATTGACTACTGACATCAGTCAATGTGACTACCAACATCAGTCAATGTGACTACTGACATCAGACAATGTGATTACTAACATCAGAGAATGTGACTACTAACATCAGACAATGTGACTACTAACATCAGACAATGTGACTACTGATATCAGACAATGTGATTACTAACATCAGTCAATGTGACTACTAACATCAATCAATGTGACTACTATTATCCGTCAATGTGATAACTAAAATATGTCAATATGTCTACTACTACTATCAGTCAATGTAACTACTACCATCAGTCAATGTGACTACTAACATCAGTCAATGTATCAACTAACATCAGTCAATGCGACTACTATCATCAGTCAATGCAACTACTATCATCAGTCAATGTGACTAATATCATCAGTCAATGTGATTACTAACATCAGTCAATGTGATTACTAACATCAGTCAATGTGACTACTAACATCAGTGACTACTAACATCAGTCAATGTGTCAACTAACATCAGTCAATGCGACTACTATCATCAGTCAATGTGACTACTATCATCAGTCAATGTGACTACTATCATCAGTCTATGTGACTACTAACATCAGTCAATGTGACTACTGACAGCAGACAATGTAACTACTGACATCAGACAATGTAATTACTAACATCAGTCAATGTGACTACTAACATCAGTCAATGTGACTACTAACATCAGTCAATGTGACTACTAACATCAGACAATGTGACTACTAACATCAGACAATGTGACTACTAACATCAGTCAATGTGACTGCTAACATCAGTCAATGTGACTAATGACATCAGACAATGTGATTACTAACATAAGTCAGTGTGACTGCTAACATCAGTCAATGTGACTACTGACATCAGTCAATGTGATTACTAACATCAGTCAATGTGACTGCTAACATCAGTCAATGTGACTAATGACATCAGACAATGTGATTACTAACATCAGTCAATGTGACTACTAACATCAATATGACTACTACCATTAGTCAATGTGACTACAGACATCAGTCAATATGACTACTGCCATCAGACAATGTGACTACTAACATCAGACAATGTTTACTACTAACATTAGTCAATGTGATTACTAACATTAGTCAATGTGACTACTAACATGAATGACTACTAACATGAATGACTACTACCATCAGTCAATATGACTATTAACATCAGTCAATGTGACTACTAACATCAGTCAATGTGACTTCTGACATCAGTCAATGTGACTGCTAACATCAATATGACTACTACCATCAGTCAATGTGACTACTAACAACAATTGAACATTTTTAACTTCTTCTTAATGACTACCAGTCCAATCCTTTTCAAATTTGGTATGGAGCATCTTTGGGACAAAAGGGACATAAATTGTAACTTTCATGACTCCAGCACCCCTGGCACCTTAGGGGTGGGGCAAAAACTGCCCAAAATTGACCAATTTTCAAAAGTCTTCTCAGGAACCTCACACGTGGAATAAAAACTAAATACGTGGTGGTGTAGAGCAGGAAGGCCTCTACCAAAATTGTAAATTTCATGATCCCCGAGATAGGGGTTCTGACCCCAGGGCGGGGCCAAACTTGATATATAGTGTCCATGTGTAAAACATTTAAATAATATCTTCTTTAGTGTTATTGATACTAAATTGAAACTAAATAGATATTTAGAAAGAATAAGTAGTCCTTTAACAAAATTGTAAATTTGATGATCACAGGGGAAGGGGTTTTTGGTATCGGGGTGGGGCCAAAATAGTCAGTTAAATGTGTGAACAATAGAGATTTTTAACTTTTTAGCTCACCTGAGCTGAAAGCTCAAGTGAGCTATTCTTATCGCCTGTTGTCCGTCGTCTGTCCGTCTGTCTGTAAACTTTTTACATTTTCGACTTCTTCTCCAGAATCACTGGACCAATTTCAACCAAACATGGCCAAAAGCATCCTTGGGTGAAGGGCTTTCAAGTTTGTTCAAATGAAGGGCCATGTCCCTTTCAAAGGGGAGATAATCACAAAAATGCAAAAATAGGGTGGGGTCATTTAAAAATCTTCTTCTCGAGAACCACTGGGCCAGAAGAGCTGAAATTTACCTGAAAGCTTCCTGACATATTGCAGATTTAAGTTTGTTCAAATCATGGCCCCCGGGGTTGGATGGGGCCACAATAGGGGATCAAAGTTTTACATACAAATATATAGGAAAAATCTTTTTCTCAATTACCACAGAGCCAGAAAAACTGATATTTACATGAAAGCTTTCTGACATAGTGCAGATTCATGTTTGTTCAAATCATGGCCCCCGGGTGTAGGATGGGGCCACAAGGGGGGATCAAAGTTTTACATACAAATATATAGGAAAAATCTTTTAAAAATTTCTTCTCAAGAACCACTGAGCCAGAAAAGCTGAGATTTACATGAAAGCTTCCTGACATGATGCAGATTCAAGTTTGTTCAAATCATGGGCCCCTGGGGTTGGATGGGGCCACAATAGGGGATCAAAGTTTTACATACAAATATATAGGAAAAATCTTTAAAAATCTTCTCAAGAACCACTGAGCCAGAAAAGCTGAGATTTACATGAAAGCTTTCTGACATAATGCAGATTCAAGTTTATTCAAATCATGGCCCCGGGGGTTGGATCAAATTTTACATACAAATATATAGGAAAAATCTTTAAAAATCTTCTT
Organism: Ostrea edulis; assembly: GCF_947568905.1. NCBI lineage: Eukaryota > Metazoa > Mollusca > Bivalvia > Ostreida > Ostreidae > Ostrea > Ostrea edulis. The sequence goes on from NC_079169.1 coordinate 36,319,209, forward strand.
CTCAAGAACCATTGCGGCAAAGAAGTTGACATTTACATGAAAGCTTGCTGTCATTGTATAGATTCAAGTTTGCAAAAATCATGGCCTCCAGGGGTAGGTTGGGGCCATAATAGGGACTAAGGTTTTACTTGCAAATATATATGGAAAGTCTTAAGATATGGGCCAAGGTGACTCAGGTGAACGATGTGGCCCGTGGGCCTCTTGTTCTATAAGCATTTTTGGAACGAAGGGGACTTAAATTGGAAATTTCAGGATTCCTGCACCCCTGGGGCCTTATGGACTGGGGCAAAAAGTGCCCAAAATTGACCAATTTTCAAAAATCTTCTTCTCTAGAACCCCACATGTTTAAGAAACGTTATGTAGAGCAGGAAGGCCTCTACCAAAATTGTAAATTTCATGATTCCCGGGGTAGGGGTTCTGACCCACTTACTACATGCTGTATATAGTGTCCATGTGTAAAACACTTAAATAACATCTTCTTTAGTGTAATTGATACTAAATTGAAAGTAAATGAATATTTAGAAAGAGCAGGTAGTCTTTTACCAAAATTGTAAATTTGCTGATCGCCAGATTAGGGTTCTGATCCCAGGGTGGGGCCAAACTTAGTATATATAGTATTTATGTGTAAATTTGCTGATACTGTATAAAATCTAAATGCATACTTAGGAATAGCAGAAAAGGATGTACAAAAAATGGTGAATTTCTCAACCCTGGGTTTTGATGGGTCCAAATTAGTCATATATGTTTTGATGTTTTAATGTTAATACACCTATTATATTATGTAAAACCTTTCATCAGTGTATGCACTTTTGAGGGCAGTGAAGTTTTAAGAACACATCTTGTTTTTTACTGTTGCTGAACATTAGAATTTAGCTTAGATATTCAGAATAGGAATTGTTTCTATATTTCATAGCCCTTGGGAGTGTTTTTACACAGTAACGATATGCATTTCATTACATATTTCTCTACAGGTTATACACTACACACGTCAAAATATCATAAGTATATACTCTACAATGATAAAGCTTTACTATATATCGACAATTACTTCTGAAAGTAATAAATATATATCCAACCAGTTCTTCCATATTTTTTTCCGACATCTAGTAAATACAAGTACATAGAAAAGTAAGATATTTGTACTTGTTCATCTGTCAAATAAACTCCGTGCTCTTTTTCTAACGTTTACAAACAAGTGGAGTAAAAGTGATTATTGCTTTTAAACATTTCATGTCGAAGTTTGAAGAATCTTTGTGTATATAAAATGACCTTCCTCCTTTGATAGAGCAATTCGCCAGAACAAAACTATTCATTCATCCAATTAAAACTTATAAAATTATCTAACTCAAAGATCTTGAAAACTTGATATAATTCAGATTGTAATGTTGGATTTGAAATTGATACATTTATTTAACGAATAAAACCTTGAAATATACACGCGGCTGGAGGACGTCGTGGTGACGCGTACTATTGATCCTGTACACTAAGGAACCTCGTGCTATTAAAATCATTCTTTGGTCTACTTCAGGAATTCAATTCGACTTCTGTTGTGTTAATTTCCCGACCAGGGAAATATGTTTTTCTATAATATGCCCGTCTTCTTTACGGAGTTGTTGAAATTAAATTGAAGATAATATACACTTGTGTTTGTACATTTAATGAATGCAGTTTAAAAGTTTGAAAAATAGAGTCCAAATGTATTTGCAGCCCATAAGAGAAATTGCCAAAACATGCATGGAATGCGCTTAGATAATAAATATTCACAAACACTGACATAATGGTGTCGGGTATCACAGAATGCTTTTAAAATATCTTGGAACACGATGGTATGGAGATAAACATTTTCAATCGGCGAATGTTAACAAAAACACATAAAGGATGTAGAGACAAAAAACTAAGAAAGAAATTCCGGACCCCACGGCATTAAGATAGAATGACCAATCAAGTGACCACGTTTGTAGATTGGTGATGTAGTATGATGTCATTAGTACAGTCCCGCTAACAGCACATCCCCCTGAAAACGCAGTAAAAGTACATGTATTAGTAATAGAGTAATTGAATCGACATAATACACAGGCATATTTTCTATTAACTATAGACTTTCAGCGGTATCATTGGACTTTAAGATTCAGAAACCAACCTCCTAACATGATGACGACAGAGATCAGGATGCCATAGCTGGTTTTGGAGTAGTCGATTTCTTTACACGCTAGGTAACAGCAGGAAAACAGGGACCCTAGGAGTAGTAGACACGCCCCGGACAGACCTAGCCCGGTCACCAGCTTCCACGTGAAGTTCACTGGAAAAAAGAAGGGATACTTTATTCTACCCACCCTGCACTTAAAAGTTATTATCATTATTTTCTCTCACAGTAAATGAATTTTTCTGCTACAAAATAATTGAATGTCTGAATCAGAAATGTCCATTGCTTGGCGAAGAGTCTGAAAATTCACAGAACATTTTCTATTGCCACTGCAAAACATTACCGAATAGAGCACTAACGAACAGTATGTAGACAAATAAAGCCAGCAAATCACGACCTATACTTTCATACAACTTGTTGTGTATTTGTAAGTTTATTTATTTTGGGGATTTCAGTACATACTCAAATAAATGCCGTATCCGTGTAACTAGTGTTAACAGAGAAATGAGTGATACGCACTGTCAGAGGAAACAGTGGAAAGGTAGGTATCAATGTATTCACAAGTAGTCGTCGATTTGTCGCATCTCTGAAATAGTCCAAGACTGTGTGTTCCCGCCGTATCATACCAATAGGGGGTGGAGACCGCAACAGCCACCAGAATAGCACTGATCGGCAGGAAAATAACACACAATACCCCTAAAACCGTGACACAGGTACTCAGATCCTGTGTTGTCCGTTTGTCTGTGGCTTTCTTTGGGACATCTTCCTCATAGTCGCTGGCACTGTCGTCTATGTACAGGACATCATCTTTTTTAGCATAGGACTCCTGTGGGTGAACCGTGTAGCCGTTTTTGAGATCCCAGTTGTTGTTCAGTCTGTAGGATTTCGTGAATGGGGTCACAAAATTAATTTTGTTGATTTTCTTAGAGTAATTGGAGTCTCCGACTTTGTTTGACATCTTCTATATAAAACTGAAAAAGAGGAAGACAAATTCATTGTTTTCAAATGAAAAAAAAATACTACCACAAGTACATGACATGACGCTCAGTAAATACCGTTGAAGGTAAAATTATTAACAATATTAGTAAGGCGATAATTCAAATTCTCGTCGGAAAGGTTTGATTCTTAGATCTTTTGTAGATAATTGTTCAAAAGTACTGATTATTGGAAATACTCACCAATGAAAACAGAAGTTCCGTACGTATTTTTCCTAATTAAAGAAAAATCAAGAATTTAGAAAGCGAAAACTTCGTACGGTAATTTTCACAATCAGTGATTGATTGTATCTTGTTTAACGTCCCTCTCGAGACTTAGGTCTGTCGTCCAGTAAAATAAATGGGGATCATTGCAATTTGACGCATTTTATTTAAAGAAAGTTTACTATTAAAAAACTCGGTTAAATCACTTTCATTCAATGCCTTTTATCTTCAAGTATAATGTCTTCGGGATTTCTATGGATGAGAAAATTAATGCACTGCATTTTATAAAACCTTATGCGTAACTTTTTTGAAGATTTTGAATCTTTGTTTTTTATCCGGTGTTTCTGCATACTTACTTACCCTACTTTAAGTGAAATGTCTCGTTTTTTGTTTCCGTAATTCCGTAATCAAAACTATAAAACTACACGGATTGATTATGTGTCTCCCTTTTCGATCTTAAATCCAAATGTATTTTAAATTCACTCTGGATTTACATTCATTATATAATTACAGTAGACCCTCTATATACCTTTTCTTAACATGACGTTCAATGCGCATGACAAACCAATTCTACGAACAATGCTCAAAATTTTGAAATTTCGGATAAACAGAGTTTTTATTGTTGGGTATGAAAGGAAGTTCAAACATTTTTTCTATGTATTTCTGAATGTATTCAACAGACGTGGAATCAAATTTGAATACGAAAAGGGGATCAATTATTCGTAAGTTCTATACATCGCACAACATGGCACAATGTGTTGGATTGTGACGTACACCATCGCATTGTGAAGTTGTTGTTGCTTATTTACCAACGACATTTTTATTACCAACAAATTAAAAGGACGGTTACGGAAGAAAAGGAGTTCTTTAATGACATCTTTCAAACCTTTCCTTAGGCAGCATTTTATACATGGACGTGATTTAAGTTCATTAATCACTGTTCCTTATGACGTGCCATGACACTGTCGGTAGTCAAGTTTGCGACCATTCCAGAATATTTTTGTTTCGTTACACTACAAAATTTATACAAAAATTGTTTTTGTAACCACTACGTAATTAAAAAAAAAAAAAAAATAACGCTTTGCTTCAATCTCAACCAGAAGACACTAAAAGTCAATAAAGGAGAAATATTTTAGATGTTATAAGGAATAGATAGATGGAGAGAGAGAGAGACTGTCAAAAACGTTTCTCAATCGCTATTTTTAATACCTTTATCAATGATATGTTTTCCTCATTGTTACATAGCTGACAACGCTTATTGGCATAACAATTTTGATACACGTACACTTGAAGTGAAACTTCAAGAAGAATTACCATTTTATTACACGGGTTTAAAGAAATCAATACAAAACTGAGAGCAGGGCAAACATGGACCCTGGACACACGAGAGATGGCATCAGGTGCCGAGGAGGAGTAAAACCCCTTTCACACATTTACGGACGAAATGCCGGACCATCCCGGCGACGACCGGCTCCTGATCCATTCGATGAATGTGTGAAAGGGGCTTATAAGCATCTCCACTGTTGACCGGTCACATTCGCTGAGAACTCTCAAATCTTAATTAGGTAAACAAAGTAATCCGTAGTCAAAATCAGTATGTAAAGAACGACCTTGCATTTGGTATGAAACACGTCAGAGAGTATCCAACTTAATGACAGGTTGTATTTGCAAATAAGATTAAGATAACGACCATAGACTATTTGTGTAATGCTGACTTTAAAAGAGAAAAGTAAATACATTGTAACACCAACTTCATTATCGGTATTCTGTCCCGGTTTAAAAACTGACTATAAATTCTTACGTATCGAATCAATAGACTATTGCTACACAGATTATGGAAAGTTAAGGAAATTCCACCCCTCCAGAATTATAGGTTCAATCTTATATTTTATTGCTGATTCTTCAACTAATATATCTTAGTAACAAATAAAAATTATGTAACGTTGCGGTATTAATAAAAAAAAAAAAAAGCACACATGTACCCGTTGATTGAACATTTCTAACTTTTTCTTGATAACTACCTTTCCAATTCTTGTGAAATTTGGTATGGAGCATCCTCGGGACAAGGTTGACATAAGAAATCAATTTCAGGACTCCTGCGTCCACTGGTCTTAGGGCGGGGCAAAAACTGCCAAAAGTGGCCGATTTCTCAACTTTTTCTTCTCTACAACCGCGTATATGTAAGAAAAACTAAATGCAGAATCATGTAAAGCAGAAAGACCTCTACCAAAATTGTAAATTTCATGATACCCGGGGTGGAGGTCCTAACTCTGGGGCGGGGTCAAATTCGGCATATAGTTTTTATGTGTAAAACATTTATACATGAATAACATCCTATTTAATATTAGTGATACAAATTGAAACTAAATGGATATTCTGAAAGAGGGTTTTTTTTGTACCAATGTGGAGCCAAAAATGGTCATAGTGATTTAAACTCCCGATCTTTAATCTTCACGTACTATACTCCCTTGAATATTGTACATGATCGTGTTTATACTTGTCTGGTCTCCATGTATGCCCGGCTAACCTCGGCCGATTGCGCTACCCTTCAATATTTCAATGTGATCCCACCTCTGGTGTGTCCAGGGGTCCGTGTTTGCCCAACTATCTATTTTGTATTGCTTGTAGGAGTTATGAGATTGATCACTGTTCGTTATCTTCACCTTGCATTTAACCATCGAGTTTGTATCTCTGCTGGTGGACAGTTTGTCCCCGAGGATACTTGTCGCTCGATATATGTTCCTTCATGAATATACACAATAACGAAACAATACTGGCTGACACGTCGCCCAGTATAAAAAGGTGTCACTCTGTGGAGTCTATACGGGACACAGACTCCTACAGATCGGTTGGTGTCCCTCGGATTATCCTTCGAGATATCAAAGATTTGTCGTATGTACAATCGTCAGATTGTCAGCTTTGGTACAGAAACCAAAATTCTTATACCCAAATTAACATGTGTTCAACCTCAAAATGTTCTGCAAAAAATTGCAAAACTTGTGATATACTGATCACTAAAAATTCATTTAATAGTAATTTAACTGGACGTAGTTTCTGTACGGAAACGTTTGATAATCTGACTTGTAAATCTTCTAACGTTGTCTACGCCATTGAGTGTAACCTGTGTGGCTTAATTTATGTTGGAGAAACCAAGGGTTCACTTAATAAAAGAATATCGGGGCACAGATTTCTAATTAATAATGGTGGTAACCAACTTCTTTACAAGCATTTTAATGCACCGGACCACTCCATCTCGCCCATGAGGGTAAGGATTTTAGAAAAAATTTACCATCACACAAACAATCCTACATTAAGCACCCCTTTTCGTAGACAACGAGAAGATCACTGGATCAGGACCCTAGGCACTGCATTTCCATATGGATGCAATGATAATGTATATGATGTGGGAAATTTGACTAGTCCACAAGGAAATAACGTTAATGTGATGGGACTCTTTCCCAATACCCAAAGACGAAAACGCAGTCACGGACATCGTTCATATAAAAGACCAAGTATAAATGATGTCACGTTTGATTCACTTTTGCCTCACGTCAACAGACAATTGGGTCCACATCATATTCGTACAAAACTTTACTCTATTCCATTGAGGGTTTTACATACGTTATTTGAAGAAGCTATGGCTAGTCTATACTTGGATTTTTCAACACCTGAATATAGACTGAACTCTATGATTATGGATGTTGCCTACCACAGGCTCTATAAACCAGCACGGACCATGGATGATATTCCTTCCAAATCATGCCGTCAGTTTCTTAAGCTCAAATTTACAAACAAAGGAATAGATGCCGTCAACATAAGCAATATTCTTCGTCATGAAAGGGTTCAGTCGTGTATTCCAACTTATTTCAAGTTCAAGTCTACACCCTGTATTTCCTACAGCTATACTTCTACTATTGCATCTAAACTTTTTAATTATAAACAAACTTTGCAGTGCATAGATATAGACCATCTTATACGTAATCCACCAACATGTTCTTGTTCTTCATCTTCTTTCAACTACAGTCCAGCTGGACTTGTCATTACTGGTGATGTTGATATAGTTGAAAATGAGGACCTCAAATCACTTATTCTTAAAGGTCCTAAATACAGAGAACCTCGGTCTTTTAATTGGCGGCAGAACTTCATCTCTATTATGAGTTCTGTCGAAGATTATGCCAGAAGATCGGCTAAATATGAAAAAGAAGAACTTGATACATTGTCAGAATGGGTTAAAAGCATAAGAGGGATTAATAGAATCCTTCATTAGTACGAGTGTGGGATAGGGAAATTCCACCGAGGGGACAAGATTCGCAGTCTAGGACGAGGCTTTGCCGAGTCCTAGACAGCGAATCTTGTTCCAGAGGTGGAATTTCCCTATCCCACACGAGTAAATAATGAAGGATTATTTTTCTCACATTTTACCTACAGTTAAGTGTATAAATTTAGGAGCTTTGAGAAAATTCTAAATTATCAAAATCCTCATTTGAACTTCGATGCAAAAACTAATTAGATAGGCAGAAAGAGCATACCCGAAAATGGTTTACACTGTAAGTGTAAACTAAAAACCCTAAGGTTGTCCGCCAGAAAGCTATATAAATTAAAATTCAAAGATAACAATGCAAAATATTTTTACTTCACCGTGTAACGTAAATCTTCACCGTGTAACGTAAATCATAGAAAATATATGACGTCACAATCAAATGACGTCGCAGCAGTGTGAGACAGAAAAATCTCACATGGCTGTCTCACATGGGTAAAGTCAATCTCACACTGGTGATTATGTGAGAAATTAAATTCTCTCATATCTACGTATGTAAGATACAGATATTCTATGAAAGAAAGGTATGTAAGATATTTCTATCTTTCATATCACGTGACGTTTATCTTACATATCCCGTGACGTCATAATCAATACACAACTAGCTTGCAACTTACCTCGCCTCAATTGACGAACACCTCTTGTACAAAAAATGACAGATTGTAATGTCCCTGATAATCTCTAGGTGTATGTGACCGGACACAAAAATACACATTCCTTGAACAATTAGTGCACACTCAACAACAGTCACAAATTCCTCATACACCTATGTCATCCTGTGCATTAGGCCCTATGCCAGTTCACAGAAACCCAGCCCACACGGTCTATTAGTTCTAGGTCTACCTCCACATTCACTCTGTCAACGTCTACTGTCCGTGTCTCAGGTGAAATAAGTGCCTCCAATGTCTATGAGACTCGAGTCCTTGCACGCGTGGAAAACGAAAGTCTAGCCATGCCCATATTCACCAACAAAAAACACTTGGAATCTCTCTTCACACACTCGTCATTAAATAACTGCTCAATTAATATCAATATCAATGCTCCTCTAAGAAAAAAAATGTGCAGTTGTGGATTCATATTCTGATTAGGTCTGTCAAAATGTTTCGCGCTGATGGACTGTCGAGTTACGTCACGCATCACCCTGATTATTGATTTATTCAAAGAGGAATAACTCTAATATCATTCACTTATACACTCGTCGCCGAGTTTTTGTCGGCAACGTAGTTGCCAAAAGGAAGGTCGTAGAATTCAATTCTGGTGTAATTTTTTATGTACAGCGAAAAATTAATTAATTGGAAAATTCTCAAAATGGCGTCGCTTGGCACAAGGAAAACGGAGAACTCTAGAAATATGAGAGAAAAATACTCTCTTATGAGTTGCCATGAAATATTAAGGTGATTCCACCCTCGGGGTTGCAAAAAAGCGGTAAAACCCTCGGCAAAGCCTCGGGTTTCACAGCTTTTTTGCAACCCTCGGGTGGAATCACCTTATATTTCATGGCTACTCATAAGAGAGTTGTATATGGTTCCAGTTGACAAAGCTAGTAACAACATTGTCTTTGTTTGTAAGGCTCATTATTACAACTGTATTTTAAACGAACTTGGCATTAATTCCACTTTTGGTAATCATACTTATACTCCAACTGCCCTTTCAAAAGACGAAATTCTTCAAAACCATGCTTCAGTTTTAGACACATTTAATATTCCAGTCAATGGGTCGAATGAATATGAGTTACCGTACCTATACTGGATTCCTAAACTACATAAAAACCCTTACAAACAAAGATACATTGCTGGATCCAGTAAGTGCTCTACCAAGCCCCTATCTTTGCTCCTCACGAAAATGTTAACAGCTGTGAAGGAGAAACTTCAAACTTACTGTGCGACTACATATGCCAGAAGTGGTGTTAATCAAATGTGGATTCTAAAAAATTCTAAAGAACTTTTAGTAAACTTGAAATCACAGAATTTTTCCCAAATCAATAGCATTAAAACCTATGACTTTTCAACACTATACACGACCATTCCTCACGATAAATTAAAGACTAGACTTTTTGACATCATAGACAGTTGCTTCTTCAACAAAAACGGAAAACGGAAATATTCATATCTAGTGATCAGTCATTCAAAAACTTACTTTGTTAAACACCACTGATTCCACGCACAAGTACTCTGAAGTTGAAATAAAAAATATGCTAGAGTTCCTCATTGACAATATCTTCGTGGTCTTTGGTGAACAGATCTTCCAACAGTCTGTTGGAATTCCCATGGGCACGAATTGTGCTACTTTGTTAGCTGACCTGTTTTTATATTCATATGAAGCAGAATTTATTCAAAAACTTCTACGTGAGAAGATAAAATCTCTCGCTGTGACCTTCAATTCGACTTTTAGATATATCGATGACGTTTTGTCTATTAACAATGATATCTTTCATTCATATGTCGATTTGATATATCCCTGTGAGCTCGAAATAAAGGACACCACAGAGTCGTCCACTTCTGCTTCATACTTAGATATTTTATTGAAAGTAGACATTAACGGCAAACTGACAACTCAGCTGTATGACAAACGGGATGATTTCAGCTTCTCCATCGTCAACTTCCCACATTTATGTAGCAATATTCCATTATCACCTGCATATGGTGTTTATATATCTCAACTGATTCGATATGCAAGAGCTTGTTCTGGGTATAGTCAGTTTTTAAATCGAGGTAAGCTACTGACAAACAAGTTGATGGTACAGGGATTTCAACAGTCTCGATTGAAGTCAGCATTTCGCAAATTCTATGGTCGTTATAACGATCTAGTTCGTCAATACAACCTCGCATTGGGTCAAATGCTGTCTGACGTGTTTCATACCGATTGTTAAGCCGTTCTTGGCACACTGATTTGATTGCGGATAACCCCGTTTACCTGATCAGGATATGGGGCTCACGGCGGGTGTGACCGGTCAACAGGGGATGCTTACTCCTCCTAGGCACCGATCCCACCTCTGGTGTGTCCAGGGGTCCGTGTTTGACCAACTATCTATTTTGTATTGCTTGTAGAAGTTATGAGATTGATCACTGTTCGTTATCTTCACCTTGCATGTAATCAGTCGAGTGGTGTTTATACTTGTTCACTGTCCGTCTGGATGTATGGATACTGATGATGGAGATCATCAGACTGCGTGGATAAATGTGTGATTTTTACAAGAGTATAGCGATCTAAGTACATCAGTCATGGCTATTTATAGAATATGTACCTCTATACATCTAGACTACGCGAATGTGTGTAATATTTGTCGTGAAATTAACAAATGTGATACCATGCAAGTTTTGACTCCCAAGATCAGCTGATTAAACATGGGATATGTTGTCTTGAGGTGAATTGATCACTGGCTAAGACGCACACAGGCACACACAGATCACTGTTTATAAATGGAATTTGAATAGGGGATTTTTCAGTTAGATTTGATGGTATCTTTTAAAACATATGACTCTAATTCTCCTAACATTTTAGAATGCTGTACATGGATATACTAAGCAGAACATCTTATTATAATTGCATCCTCTGTCTGCGCGGCTTTACTCCACAGACGGGGGATTCTACTCATGTCATCCTAAAGGGGTCCAATCTACTCTTGGGACCAACACTTTGTAATTTAAAATGTAAACTCCGTAATATAATTTGTTATGTCTGTTTTTATTTTCATTTGTCTGCCCTATATTAAGCTGAATCTTCTTTAGTTCCTTTGTGAGTCAATCTAGATCAGGTTGCAATCATTCATTTGTTTTAAATTCACTTATCGTTAGACAAAGGTTTTTAGGTAAAGTGATGGCTGTCTATGCAGTTTTCAAGCTATGACCTTTTTAAAGCTTATATATATGTAGATTATATATATATATATATATATATATATATATATATATATATATATATATATTAAAAGAAATAGAATAAACAGTACACAAAGTTAAAAATTTAACGCAAGCGCTTTCATTTTATAATCCTCAGGCGTTACATTTTAAATTTTTAAAATGTACGCCTGAGGATTATAAAATGAAAGCGCTTGCGTTAAATTTTTAACTTTGTGTACTGTTTATTCTATTTCTTTTAATATTTTATACCGGACACTGTGATTTTTTTTAAAACACAATTTGGATATATATATATATATATAAAGCACTAAATAATCACAACTAGGTACTGAAAATTTTCGCCCCAGCCCGGGGTCGAACCAGCGATATATATATATATATGTATATTTAAGGAATGACTTTAATTCTGGGGCAAGTTATACGAATATAACCTGGTTTGGGTCAGTTTACGCTTTATAATCCTGTAAATCAGGTTATACTCGTATTTGCCCCAGAATTAAAGTCATTCCTTATAATTCAATGCAAGAGACAAAGATGCTAGCCTTCGTTTATCAAAATGTACATAAACTCGAAAAAATACAAGTCAACTGAGCCGTGCAATGATTCACTTAGCAACAACGACACGAAGCGTCATGCTGTGAAGGTCGCCAGCTTTAATCTTAGTTCTACGGAGCCTAGCCATTTATCAAAATAATGTATCGAAAGTGAAGTTTGTCATGATAGAAAATATGTGTGGAATATGCATGCAATGCGTATTTCGCTGCCCTTTAGAGATAGAGATCGACTTCGAAGTCGTTCATCTCCGACAGATTGAGAAAATACGGGAAACTGCATTGTTTAGGCCTACCCAAAATAAATCTTCAAATATCAGAAAATGCAATAATTTGCGGATTTTAACTCTGTGAAAACTTCTACTACATGAAAACTTACCTTTGTATGCAACGTTATCGCTAATACTAACTCCGACACAAGAAAATATGTAACATATTGCAATCCACATGTCAATGTGTCTGACGTCATGTGATAAAATGTAACGTATGAATTTTTGTTTGCTTTGTTGAAAGACGGATCAAGCAATGACCCCCCCCCCCCCCCCACCCCCAGTGATAAATGTATTTCAAAATGAACAGGTTAATGCTTACTTGGGAAATCAGTAATTCGAATAAACATCCTTGTTTTAATCTATTTTTCGACCATACATACAGAGAAAGATGATTTGCGTACAAGTAGATGCTAATATTGACAACGACAAAAAAAACATGTGTATCAAACCGAAGTATTTTATTGTACACGTTGATTTTCTATTCCATAGAAGGCTGACAACGCAGACAGCTTGAATTATTTTCGTTTATAAAACTCATTAAATTAAATATGAAAGAATAGGACTACGTTGAACTTATATTACGAGATGTTTAACACCCTTTGTATAAGAAAATTCGATCTGTTTCTTGTAACTAAGGTGATTTTAAGCTTTGTTTACAACCGATATCCTATTTTCGCGTCATCCCTTGTTAGATATTTATATATAGATTGAGAACAAAATGGATAAGAAGCCCCTGTGCGTATATCATATGTGGGGCAGAAATATTCGAGAAATATTCCCTCTTTATATTAGAGACAAACTGTTTAAAACTTTTAAATTTGGGGAAAGGAGTAAATACATGTATATAAAGATGGGCGTAAAATAATCAGCAATATTTGTCAAATCAATCTGACATTAGAGCACGAATGTGCACGAAACGCACAGTGTAGCATAGGTTTTTTTTAAGAGAGAGAGAGAGGGGGGGGGGGTAAGAAAAATGATAAACTTATATAGAATTCTTGTCAAGCGAGACAAAATATGATAAATTGTGCTTTTGTCCATACTTGAAAATATTAAAATGATAATTCGGGTGGGTGCGAGGTATTCATTAACTGAAACTGCCTCATTTTTGTACACGTACCAGCGCGCGTTGCTTGTTCTTCGCTATATGCATAAGAGTGAAATTCATAACTGAAGGCTTTTGCATTTTTCTCTCATTCAGAACTTCTCCCACTTTTTACCCAAACAATACTTGTGTTTGTAATGATAATAATAATGATTTATTCTATTCTTTGATATTGATGAGTGATCCGCAGTTTTCCTTGAATTTTCGCAGTTGATAATCCTGATACTTGTACTTGTACTTCATAAATTAAATTTCTAATATAATAAGAAGTTTACTTTCACTCTTATGAACAAGTTCCTTTTTCATTTTTGCCTTGCTATGAAAATCGATCCTTTGACTGGTGTTCCGAATGAAAGTGAACGGTGAACGCTTTGTGAACGATGAACGCATGAACTCCATTTATGCTCGGCTAACCTCGGCCGATTGCGCTACCCTTCAATATTAGACGTAATCAGCCGATGTGTGCCGAGTGGTGTTTATACTTGTTCAACCACTGTCTGTCTTGATGTATGCATACTGATGATGGCGATCATCAGGCTGTGTGGATAAATGTGTGATTTTTACAATGGATCCACGGTTTGTATAGCGATCTAAATACATCAGTCATGGCTATTTATAGAATTTGAAGTTCAAATGACAAAATGTTAAGTAATAACAAGTCAAGAGTACCACAAACGGAACAATACACGCCCGTCAGGCAGTGAAATTCAACAAACTGTACAATATACGCCCGTCAGACAGTGAAATTCAACAAACGGTACAATATACTCCCGTCAGACTGTGACAATCAACAAACGGTACAATATCCTCCCGTCAGACAGTGACATTCAACAAACGGTACAATATACGCCCGTCAGACAGTGCAATTCAACAAACGGTACAATATACTCCCGTCAGACTGTGACATTCAACAGGGGATGCTTACTCCTCCTAGGCACCTGATCCCACCTCTGGTGTGTCCAGGGGTCCGTGTTTGTCCAACTATCTATTTTGTATTGTTTGTAGGAGTTATAAGATTGATCACTGTTCGTTATCTTCACTTTGCATTCAACAAACGGTACAATATCCTCCCGTCATAGTGAAATTCAATAAACGGTACAATATACGCCCGTCGGACAGTGAAATTCAATAAACGGTACAATATACGCCCGTCGGACAGTGAAATTCAATAAACGGTACAATATACGCCCGTCGGACAGTGAAATTCAATAAACGGTACAATATCCTCCCGTCAGACAGTGAAATTCAACAAACGGTACAATATACGCCCGTCAGACAGCGAAATTCAACAAACGGTACAATATACGCCCGTCGGACAGTGAAATTCAACAAACGGTACAATATACGTCCGTCGGACAGTGAAATTCAACCTGGAAGCATATTGTGCACTCTGAATTGATACAACACACATTTTAAATAGAAAAGCCTTAAAGTGGGTCATGGTGCACCAATCCATCTGACATGTGAACTGATTATGTATTTCTCTGAGAGTGATGTTGAAACAAAATGTTGGTGCAATATTTATCTATGATGATAAAAAGTCCAGGAAACATTTGATCTACTTTTAACCCTAAAGTAGGTCATGGTGCACCTATTAAGTTGAAATGTGAACTGATTATGTATTACTCTGAAATGGAGGTTGTGACTAAATTTCAGAGCAATACCTGTGACCATACCAAAAACAATCTGGAAAACTGTTCTTACGTCTACCCCATAAGTACTGTAGGTCATTGTGCACCAATCCAACTGAAATGTTAACTGCACTTGTCTTCCCCTGAGAGGAAGACTTTGACTAAATATCAGGGCAATATCTGTATCCATAATGACCCCCCCCCCTTCCCCGGGAAAACTGTCTTTCCTATTTTCAGTCCAAAAGTAGGTCAAGGATGGACAGTAGGTCATGGATTGACCAATTCGGCTGAAATACAAACTGAACTTGTATTCCCCCAAGAGGAAGCCTTTGACTAAATTTCAGGGCAATATCTGTATACATAATGAAAAAAAAATCCTGGAAAACTGTTTGACCTACTTTTAGTCCTTATGTAGGTCACGGACGGAAGGACCAATCCAGCTGAAATGCAAACTGAACTTGTATTCCTCTGAAAGGAAGGTTAGACCTACTTATAGCCCTAAAATAGGTCAAGGATGGACCAATCCAGCTGAAATGCAAACTCGCTCTTACAATTTTGAGGGAGATATTGTGACCAAATTTCAAAGTTGTACATGCATCCGTTACGGAAAAAAGTCCGAAAAACATGACCCCGGACGGACTGAAGGACGCATGGACAGCGCCATAACATAATACGTCCCATCTAATGATGGGCGTATAAAAATGAACTTAATTTGGGGTCAATGTTCATCAACTTTAATATTCTCTTCACAGTCAACTTCAGACGGTAGTATATAGCGACTATTGTGCAGCTTGGCAACAATGCTGTTTCCTTCAAAAGTGTTATTTGTTTATTTTAAAATTAACTTTCTATCCCTATCAAATGTCCATTGTTTACTGTTTAGTTATGTAAATTCCAAAATAAAAGAACCACATCGTTTTTCCATTGAAAATTTGGCATCCATGACGTATATAGGGCACTAATCACCTGAAGTACTACAATCCTGACTGGTCTTACCAGGCATATATTTTGTCTAAGTATTTACAAAACATCTTAATGCATTATTATTTACAAGCCGTTAACGTGATAATTGGTTTTTTGTCGATTAAATCTAATCTGTTTATGAAATGGCTAATAGATGTTTTCAAACCCGAGGGCGCATATGACGTCACACATAATGGCGCGTAAACTAGCGAAAGAAAATATGCATATCGCAAGATTTGAATTTCATCGCTTTCAAACTCGAAAACTATGCAAATATTTCATTTGAAACACATTTAAAGTAGTTTTAGGCATAAAAAGAATTAATTTTGCTGAAAAAATAAAAAAGTTTACAAACATGCGTTGTGTCCTTTAAGTTTTAAAGTCTTATTTATGAAGTTAAACAAGGTTATAAATAAAATTCATAAACCCTATCAACTGTCATTAAAAAATTATGAATTTTATTTAGGTCAGATCAATTCATCGTTGGTAGTCGAATTTTCATACAGTGAATGAATAAATTAATGTTAAAAATGGTTTCAACCTCCTTCAATATATGAAGAATTACACATAATTATGAAGAATATATCTTTAAAATTCATAAATGAAAATTTGAAAGTGTATCCTCGGCAAAATGTATGTTTGGTAAGGTCAGGTAGGGTTATACTTGTTTAGGTGATTAGTGCAGCCCAACGTACATCATGGATGCCATCTGAAAACAAGTGTTTGTTTTTATTTTGGGATTTACATATCAAAACGGTATGCAATGCATAACTAATGCTAATCAGAAGTTAGTTTCATAAACAGCTAACTTATTAGAAGCAAATAGCATTGTTACTAAGGTGCAGAATAATTGTTAACACCGGCTGAAGTTGACTGATATTCCACACATTAATAATATGAAGGACTGTCCCGAGATTCGTCGGAAACGTCTGTCCAAATATCCAGCCGAGCAGAATCTATTTTTTCCCCTTTCTTTTCTTCTCTCTCTTATTATTTTTTGTTAAAATGTTGGTGTGCGCATGCGAGGACGAACAGAGGAAATTTTGTATAGCTGCATGAAAGTTCCACAAATATCTGTAATTAGTGATAAATTCAGCCAAATATGTGTCAAATAGTAGTTGGTGGGTAAGGTGTATGATCTAAGTAAATTTCTGTATATTAGTGGGGTACATGTTTCACACATTTACGGAAATGATGTATAGACTTTCTCCAGACCAGAGGAAATTCGAGCTAAAACTACTCGGGGTGCATTTCCATCATTGTAAGTAGAACAGTCACGATGATTTTAATGGTAGCTTTTCTTGTTCAGATGTTGGGTAAATCTGCTGACCACCAGAGAGATTCATCGGAGGTTAATTAACAGTGGCATCGTGAATGGGTCACATACATTTTCCATGCATTGAAGCCAAAGGAAAACGTTTAACAGACGGCAAAAGGTTTCATCATATACACATATCACTCATTTTATCATTGCTGTCAAATGACATTGCACTAAATCCGGGGCCTACATGCAGTAATTATGTTAGTGAGGGCACACATCAACATGCATGCGGAACATGTGACCAACCAGTAAACGGGAGCCAACATGGCTTAGTTTGTGATACCTGTAATCAATGGTACCACAGGACATGCCAGTCAATGACATCAGGATCATACCAGCAACATGTAAACGACTCGGCCTTAGCTTGGGACTGCATCATGTGTGGGTGTCCGAACTTCTTAACTTTCTGTTTTTCTATGGTCTTCAGTACAAGCAATAACGTTAGTGCTCTCAGTGATCTACCAGCAGAGAGTCCGGGCTGCGACCCAGCTATGCGCCCCCTATACACTTCCACCCTTGAAAGAGGAAATCATAACCACAGTAATGGGAAGTATAAGAAAAATCTAAGACTCTTAAATGTTAACTCTCAGTCAGCTAAAACGAAACAGGGAGAATTACTCAACCTTATCGAAGCACAAATCCTGATGTAATCGTTGGAACTGAAACTTGGATTCACCACTCCATTAAAGACTCACAATTTTTCCCGACAGGCTTTACTACCACAGAAATCTTAGCGGAGGAGGTGTAATCATTACAGTTAAAAATGATCTTCTCACTTCATCAGTGCCTGAATTCGAAACGGAGTGTGAAATTGTGTGGTGTAGGCTAAACCTAGTCGGTCATCGTTCAATCTACTTATCCAGCTTCTACAATCCAAAAACTAGTAATGAAGAAGGCTTCCTAAGTTATTACAAAAGTATGGAAAGAGTATGCAGGGTAAACAATGCAGTCATTATATCAGAAGGAGACTTCAATCTGCCTGGAATAAATTGGGAAACAAAAAGTATTAAAAGCGGAACTCAGTATGTGAGGATACACAATAAATTCATAGAGACTCTTGATGACCTTGGACTATCTCAGATGGTCGTCACTCCAACAAGAGGTACGAACACACTCGACTTAGTGGTAACGAACCATCCATCCACCGTCAACAGGGTAGAGACCATGCCTGGTATTTCAGATCATGATGTAGAATTAGATGATGTCATACCAACTAGAATACAAAAACGACCTTGTAAAACCATTATACGGAAAGTCAAACTGGGACGAGATCAGGAAAGATATGAAAGAAGTATTATCTGTCATTGAATCAATGAGGGACAGTGCATTTCCAACAAACAACCTTTGGAATCATTTTCAACAGGCACTGGAAGGAAGTATCAAGAAACATACCATCCAAGCTAGCCAGGAATAAGGATAGTAAACCATGGATTACACGAGATGTCCGTGGATTGATAAGAAAATGGAACACATGTTATAAGAGAAAGAAAAAGTCAGGAAATATAAAGGATGTTAACACCTACAAGAAACTGAAACGAAAAACACAGCAGGAGATACGACGCTCATATTGGAAGTATCTAGTCAACATGATAACATCAGAACCAGATGATGCGAACCAAACCAGAAATAAACGTTTCTGGACTTTCATCAAACATAGGAAGTCGGACGGTAATAGTATACCGCCCTTAAAAAAAGACGGACTTCTTCACCAGGAATCAGTAGGCAAGGCAAATATTCTCAACAAACAGTTTCAGGAAGCCTTCTCAGAAAAAGTAGACATCACAGTTGAGGAGTTTTCTAAGCGATGCAACATGAAGGGTGGATATCACAGGATTGACATAACAATAAACGGAGTCCATAAGTTATTCAAGGGGCTGAATGTAACCAAAGCTCAAGGACCTGATAATATATCACCAAGATTCCTTAAAGAACTAGCAGATGTTGTGGCGCCAATCCTTACCGTGATTTCCAATCACTCTTACCAAACAG
The DNA here is from genome assembly GCF_947568905.1 of Ostrea edulis. NCBI lineage: Eukaryota > Metazoa > Mollusca > Bivalvia > Ostreida > Ostreidae > Ostrea > Ostrea edulis. Next base: position 36,338,561 of record NC_079169.1, read on the forward strand.
GAGAGATACCCACCTTATGGAAAACAGGCAACATCTGCCCTATATATAAGAAAGGGAAGAAATATGAGGCAGTAAATTACAGGCCAGTGTCATTGACGTGCATCTGTAGCAAGATCATGGAGTACATCGTGACTAGTCACATCATGAACCATGCAGGTGACAATAACATCATGTACCCACTACAGCATGGATTCCGTAGAAGCCTCTCATGTGAAACTCGACTCACAGAGTCATAGAGTTTATTGACGACATCTCAATCAACATCGACAAGGGGAAACAGACTGGCTGCCTTATTATGGACTTCTCCAAAGCATTTGATAAAATGAGCTACAATCTTCTAATCCATAAGCTCAACCATTATGGTATAAAAGGGAAAACAAACCAGTGGATCCAAAGCTTCCTTACAAACCGCAAAGTGTAGTTGTGGAGGGGGAATCATCTGAGGAGGTTCTAGTGGACTCCGGTGTGCCACAAGGTTCAGTTCTAGGACCGAGTCTCTTCCTACTTCTTCAGTACGACTCTTTGCTGATGATACCGTGACATACATGACTATCACTTCAGATGCGGATGCAGAGAAGCTCCAGGACGACCTAAACCAACTAGCAATCTGGGAAAACAAATGGTTCATGCGATTCCATCCAGAAAAATGTAATGTGCTTACCATCACCAAAAACCGAAAAATCATCAAGACATCTTACACGGCCACCAGTTGGAGCATATTCCATCAGCAAAATATCTCGGTGTTACAATCTCAACAGACTTGAAATGGACCCAGCACATAAATAACATTTGTGCTAAAGCAAACAGCATCATTGGCTTTCTCAAAAGAAACATCAACATCAGCAATTTTAACATCAAGGAGAAAGCCTATATATCATCAGTACAGCCAACAATGGAGTATACCAGTGCGGATCCTCAACAAAAGTCAACCATCTAAAAGATTGAAATGATTCAGCGTAGAGCAGCCCGGTATATCCACAACAGAGACCATAACACCTCATCTGTAACCGATATGCTTAATCAGCTTGAATGGACATTATTAGAAGAGCGACGAAGGATATCTAGCCTCTGTGTTATGTACAGCTGATCACCAACAAACTTCAGATTGACATTGGCGAGAAACTAAAAATCCAAGAACATCCAGGAATAACAACATTATGGCAGTGCAAATTCCATCATGTCAAACATCAATGAGGAAGGAATCATTCTACCCACGTACCATCAAAGAGTGGAATGCCTTACCTGAGGTACTGTGATGGTTCCGAGCCTTGGATGCTTCAAGGCTCGTCTCCGTCAATAAGCCACGGGTTTCGGTTGTTTTTAAACTCACCTGTAAATAGACCTTCACCAATATATTTGTTTTTAACATGCGCACACCCAACAGTGGCATAATAGTCATCATTTTGACGGTGGCCGCTTACTGGTAGAAGGAAAAATATCATTGTCGGGAATATAAAAAGCGTACAAAAGCCTATTAGTATCATATAAAAAATAAATTCAAATTCCCCTATCTCTTAATTACGAGAAAAGATCTCGTTATTACGAGATATTATCTCGATATTATGAAAAAAAGATCTCGTAATTACGAGAAAAGATCTCGTTATTACGAGAAAAGATCTCGTTATTACGAAATAATTATCTCGTTATTACGAGATAATTATCTCGTAATTACGAGAAAAGATCTCGTTATTACGAAATGATTATCTCGTTATTACTGGAAAAGATCTCGTAATTACGAGATAAGTATCTCGAAATTACGAGAAAAATATGTAAATAATGGTCACATGATATCTTTCTTTATATGAGCTCTCCTCATTCCGTCAGTGTGTTTTGGATACTGTTTTAAATACTAAGTATAAGAAATCCCTTTCCATTCAAAGCATGCCAAGTAGACCAATATAATGTTTAGAAAGTTAACTTACCGAACAAAAGTTTATTCATGCATTTAAAGTACACGTACAAAGGAAAGAAAACGACGATTTATTATTGTAGGTTTCTGCACTATCAATTAATTAAATCAATTATATTTTACAAGTTTTACGATAATATACGCTAATAATGAAGTTAAACTATCATAATGCTTAATGTAACTGTGTATGAATTTGAAAGTTCAAGATTCTTTTAATTCCACCGTTAAGAACACACTATGATAGTACATATTGTTGTTTAGAACATATCATCCTCGGCGACGATATGCATGTACCCTCACGGTACATATTGTCCGTTGATACATATGCTACATATTGTCGCCGACGATAATATGCGCCGAGAGAAGGCATATTTTTTGCATCACGGTACATACTGTCGTCGGAGACAATAGACCATTAGAATATAATGTCGTCGGCCGCGATAGATGGGAAAGGGGGGGGGGGGGTAAGATAACTATGGTTTAATGCGAATGAATATTTGGAATTCTTGTACGATTCCAATATCATTTACAATGGAGGCCGTGATCGCCTTTTTGTTAATCTCATTAAATGATTACATGTTTTACTTGTTTCATTTTATATATTGATGAATTTCATAGAATATCTATAATATGAAAATATCATTATTTTAACAAACCACTATCTAGCGCTTTAAGTGTATGCATCTTTTGTTTTTACTTCCTTAGTAACATGCATGTACAGGACTAGGGCAACCTCTCTCTCTCTCTCTCTCTCTCTCTCTCTCTCTCTCTCTCTCACGCGTACTCAATATATTCAGTAACAGTAAGAAATATGGTTTGATCATTAAAGATATATGATGACACTGTACAAAGAAAAAAAATATTGCATACATTTGTGTACATATATATAGTATAGATTTGTAAAAATAGATGAATAAAAATCCAAACCGAGTTCAATAAGTCCCATTCCTAGATGTAGAACAGTACCTGCTGCTACATGTACATCTAATAATGGTGAGGGTTTGTGTCGGTACATATTGTAGAAGGGGTCATGTAACAACTCTATCTACATATATACAGGTTTCACACCTCCAGTTTACAATCATTTGTATTGGAAATCAAACCTTCGTAATACAACAAGAATAAACACCTGTTGATCTGACAAATTTTGAAAACATGCCTAAATATATGTATTTCATATTTCTAAACGTGTGGTTATGACCGGAACTAAACTTACGTGGACTGGTACGTAAATTATAACCCGGAACGAAAACTATAGGTATTTAGCGTTCCTAAATCGTGCGACACCGGACGACAATATGTACCGTCACACACACTTTGAATAAGATCATTTCAATTTGTTGACCAATCAACAAAGAGGAAAATAGTATCGAACGTTTCCAAGATTATCCATAAGTTGTGCAACTCGGCTTTATATCAATATTTTCTCGCAATTACGAGATATTTCTTTTCAAGAACCACTGCGTCAGAAAAGTTGAAAACTTGAAAGTTCCTTGATATAGAGTAGATTCTAATTTGTTCAAATCATGGTCCCCAGGGTTAAGGTGGGGCCACAATACGGGATCAAAGTTTACATTTAGATGTATAAGGAAACTTTGAATTATCTTCTCAAGAACCACTGGGTCAGAAAAGTGGTAATTTACATGAAAGCTTCCTCACATAGAATAGATTGAAGATTGTTCAAACCATGGTCCCCAGGGGTTAGGATGGGGGTCACAATAGGGGATCCAAGTTTTATATGCTGATATATTTAGGAAAATTCATTACAGCTCTCTTGAACTACATGTATTTAAGCTATGTCTTTTATATTTTGTATTTGCATTCTTTACAGAAAGACCTTTCATGTGATTTCATGGTGTGTGATCTTGTGACATTGACCAGGAAGTTTGAGATACTTTTTATAAAATTCTGACCTATACAATATTTCCTGAACTTTTAAGATTGATCTTTCATATCTTATATACATTTCTTATGGTAAGACCTTTCATTTCATATCATGTCCTTTGATTTTGTGACATTGAACTCTTAGTTTGACTAACCTTTTAGAAGATACTAACTCGTTATAACGAGATAAGTAACTCGTTATAACGAGATACTAACTCGTTATAACGAGTTAGAATTTTTTTCTTTTCAAAAAATGAGCCTATCCGGCTTTCGTAGCAATTATACCTAACTGATTGAATAAAAAAAATATATTAGCCTACCAAACTAACGTGTAATTTCAGTCAAGTTGTACCTCGTAAAATTCGTAATATTATTAGATATGTATGGCATTTCGCAAATCCTACCATCGTTAAAGCAATCTAGTGTGCCAATATAACCTATCATGGGGTCAAATGCTGTCTGACTTGTTTCATATTCGATTGATAGGCCGTTCTTGGTACACTAGTTTTGACTACAGACAACTCCGTTTACTTGATCAACATATAGGGCTTACGGCGGGCGTGACCGGTCGACAGGGGATACTGGGCACCTGAAACTCATTTTGAAAATTTAAAAAATAAGATATCAGTAATTATATTAGAGATAAATTGCTAAAAGTTCTTACCTATCTAGCATTGGAGTGCTGGGTCAATAAGTCTCTGTTGGTTAAAAAATGACTTCTTAGTTTAAAAATGATCAAACACAAGATGCTTAACTACCACCGTGGTGGTCTAAAGGTAGAGCGTTCGCCCCGCATATAGAAGGTCGGGGTTCGAATGGGGCGGTCCTTCGGATGAGACCGCAAAAACCGAGGTCCCATATCACAGCAGGTGTGTCACGATCCCCCTGCTCAAAGGCCATATACGCCGAATTTGCATCCCTTCACCAGCAATGGTGACGTCTCCATATGAGTGAAATATTCTTGAGAGGGACATTGAACAATATACAACCAACCAACCTTATTCCTTCTACATTTTTCGACACTTTTGCAATCCACTTCTCGTTTCGACTTCGTGCTCCACAGCGCGCTCAATGTAAGTCAAGTTATCCTGATATTTACAAATAATGTGTCATCAGCCCTGAAAACTTAGAAGTTCTCTACATCTTGGTATACTGGGTCCCCCGGGAACAAATCAACCATAACTTCTTTTTCCACAAATTCATGACACCCAAGTTTGAATTACACATGAAAGGTGAAAATTAAAAACGGATGTCTCGTGTCACAGTAGGTGTGGTGCGCTAAAGAACCCTCATTGCTCAAGGGCCGTAAGCGTCGAGAATAGACCTAATTTGAAGCCCTTCACCGGTATCGATTACGTCTCTTCATGAGTGAAAAAGTCTACAGAGGAACGTTAAACAAAATACAATAAATCAATCATAAGATAATGAATTATCGTTTTTGATGATATGTAATGGTGTAGGTTAAAAAGGTATAAACAACAACACCTATACCAGGGTTCAAAACACGAGATTTATATCTATGTGTGATCAAGTCCAGAAGGATGCTGGTTATATGCTGATATTAATAGACAAGATGTACTTCTGTATTTTTGGATGATCAATTCAAATATGGACAGTAGTAAAACAGGAATTTAAAAAACGAATGAAATTGGAGAATTCTATATACTATCGCTACAGCCCTGTAGCTAAGTACTTCGTTACTAGCTTGAAAATACGGATGTATATTTAATTGCTGTGATAAAATTTAGAAATTCATTTCAAAATTAAGGATTATCTCCCTCATACTTAGCTCTTATCCTTAGACGAAATTGACTCCACTTTTTTGGCACTCTGTTTTTCCCTATAATAGCTCAAGCAAGTTTATTGTTACTTCGGATTTCAAACATTTCGGTTGAGCATCACTGAAGAGACATTATTTGTCGAAATATGCATCTGGTGCATCAAAATTGGTTCCGTATAAGTTTTACATATACATTCTATAAAAAATTGGGAGTGGTATTTGCAAAATTCAATGATTTTACAGCATTCAGTTGTTCTATATTTTTTAATACCCCACTTGAGAATTTCTCACTCGTATGGAGACGTCACGATTGCCGGTGAAGGGCTGCAAAGTTTAGGCCTATGCTCGGCGCTTACGGCCTTCGAGCAGGGAGGGGTCTTTATTGTGTCACACCTGTTATGACGCAGGTCTCGGTTTTTCGTTCTCATCCGAAGGACCACCCCATTTAGTCGTTTTTTACGACAAACAAGGGGTACTGAGGACCTATTATAACCCAGGTCCCTACGACGTACGGTATTTCCGACAAGCACATGTTGAATGCTTATATCGATAATGAACGGCAATAGCGACGTCTCCATATGAGTGAGAAATTCTCGAGAAGGACGTTAAACAATATTCAATCAATCATGGGGGCCATTTTTCATGTTTCAAACGATTTTCTTCAAGTCAAGCTTTTCAAGGTACATCGTGTTTATGTGTTTACCTGATCAAGACATAGGGCTCACGGCGGGTGTGACTGGTCGACAGGGGATGCTTACTCCTCCTGGGTACCTCCTTATCCCACGTCTGGTATGTCCAGGGGCCTGTGTATGCCCAACTCTATATTGTATTCCTTGTGGGAGTTATGAGATTGACAAGCATGGGGTACTGAGGACCTACTCTAACCCGGATCCCCAAGAGTTGCTAAAGAGTTTACAATATCTTGATAATGAACATAATTGTCGGTTTAGTGTTTTTACTGAAGTAGTCTGTATATTTATTTTGGTCCAATTTCTGTAGTTGGAGTTGATCCCTTTAAATTGTAAAAGTCAGTCGTCGATTGTAAAAGTAAGCCTATTCGTAAAACTCCATTAGTGACCATTATGATGTCATAATCTATAAGTAAGTTTAGAGATATTTACATACTGTTAAGTATACATTTGATCAAATGACAAAGTTTTTTTCTCCAGGAGAACTCGTAACCAGATTGTTAGGACAGAAATGACAAAGTTTTTCTGCAGGAGAACTCGTACCCAAATTTATCAAATAAAATGACAAAGTATTTCCTTTGGGAGAACTCGTACCCAGATTTTTATAATACAATTGACAAAGATTTTCTCCAGGAGAACTCGTACCCAAATAATAATTGGTAAGACTTCTCTTGGAGAACTCGTATCCGGGTACGACTTCTCCAGGAGAACTCATACTCAAATTTCTGGGTACGAGTTCTTCTGGGTATGGATTCACCTGGGTACGAGTTCTTCAGAAGTCGATAATTGTTATCAATCTCTCACCAGAGGGCGTATTACGCTACTCTACAACACCTCTGTCAACGTCTAAATGTCAAGATTCTTGGCAAAACTTACTTTTACCTATTGCATCCTATAAATAATAATTTTACAAGTTTAAGTTTTAAGCTTTAAATCTAAAAGTGGGTTCACAAAAACAACAAATTCCATGATTATTCTAGTATTATTGAATAATGAATACATGTATTTATATAAACCTTTTAATTCGCGCAGGTGTCTCATATTTACCACCTACTGCTTTTAAAAAAAATTCAGACAAGTGTTTGATTTGCTTAGATATGATCATTACAGTTTGATATGCTAAGTTGGTTTTAGTACAGTTTGATATGCCTTTTAGACGTTGATAGAGGTATTAGTGGAGCGTAGCGGGAACGATAACTCTGGGTAGAGATTGAATTGTTATAAAGACAACATTCCAAGACAATGACTCTTAAAATGAAACTAATTGAGTATACATCTAAAATAGATACTACAATGCGGACATTAAAATAAAACTAAAATTATAGTTAACATTGAAATTAGATTTGTAAAAAATTAAAATTAAAGTAACATTGCCTAGATAGAAAATAAACATACAGCCGCATGGAACGCCACATCGTACTGATATTGGAAAGTGCCTCATATATTTCCTTCTCGATCTTCATTAACTTTTCTGTTTTAAACCAACAGGAATATATCATCACAATATTTTAAAAGAAAAGTCCATATAATAAACTCTTCAAAAGGTTTTCGTCCATGTTGTGATTTTAAGTACTTAATTTGTCATGCAATAATTGTAAATTAATCTGAATTAATTACAATAAAAAGGAATAGTTAGAATGATGTACATATGTATCGCGATTCACAACTAGCACGTCACCCGCTGTTACACCGAAATATTACTTTCATATACTAGGAACAAATTGTCTAAGGGCAAAACGTCTCTAGGAGCGAAACGTCCCGTTACCGGAGGACCACCTCCCTTGACGCTTATCGTGTTTACACAAGTACCGTGACACTAATGTTACTGCTGTTCAACCTTATCATCGTGTAAAGTTTTGTACTACTGGCTGACTTGGTGTACGCATGCTGGTGTCGGAAGTGTTTCTACACTGATTATCAGACTCTGTGGATAAATGTGCGAGTTTTACAAGTGATTCACGGTTTGTATAGGTACAGTGTATCTAAATACATCGGTCATGGCTATTTATAGAATGTATATCTGCTACGTGACTGCATGTAATATTTGTCGTGAAAAATGGCTGATTTGCTTCTAAAACATGGATGAAAATATAAATATCATCAATATTTGTCTATTCATTTAAAAAAAAAAAATCATCGCCTAGCTGAGTAACTATACCTCCTCCTTCATTAAATTTTGATTAAGAATCGATAGCATTATAAAAGAATTGAATGTTTTACACATAACACTACATGTGTGTGCCAGATTTAACCTGCCCTAGATTCAGAACCTCTACCTCAGGGATCACGAAATTTACAAGTTTAATCGAAACTTTCTTGTTCTACATGACTAGGTGCATTTTGTTTTTTATACAGAGGTAACGGTTATGGGGAATTTATTTTTGAAAATAGGCCAAATGATGACAGTTTTTGCTCCGCTCCCAATGCCCTGGAGTCCAGAAGTCCTGAAATTTACAGTTTACATTCAAACAACTAGTCCCGAAGATGCTCAATGCCAAATCTCAAAAGAATTGGAAGGGTAATTGTTAATGCTCACTTTTAATCACTGATCATTTTGGCCCCACCCTGATACCAAAACCTCTACCCTGGGGTAATGAAATTCACAATTTAGTAAAGGGTTATCTACTTTATCTAAATGTTTATGTAAATTCAATTTAGTATCAGTATGATTAAAAGGATGTTATTTAAATATAAACACTAAAAAAGTCTTCTCCGAGGATAAATATTAAATAGGTTTTCCTGCTCTATATGACTATGTGCATTTAGTTTTTCTGACAGATCCATGATTCCAGAGACGATTTTTGAAAAATGGCCATTGTCGCCGTTAAGGGAGGGGTGTAACTAAGAGTCCTGAGTTTTACGATTTAGATATCACCCTTGTCTCAAAAATGTTTCAAAAATAATTTGAAAACATTTGGAATGGTGGTTATGAAGAAGTTAAAATTGTTCAATTGTTAACACACGACGGATGCTGACCCACAGTTTCTCCCAGTAACAATGTCCGCTTTAAGTATCAATAATAGATCAATACATGACACAAAGTGAATGTATCTTACTGTCAATACAGAGATGAAGAAGCGGGAAAGACGAACCAGTAGAGCTACACATAAAAACAACACTTCTTTGGTGCAGAATGAACCAATCCGGAAGTCGTATAATTTACGGAAAAGGAAACACGAGACAGAGCAAAATGATCAAGGTGAATAAAACCATTTATGTGATTCAGTTTATGCAGTATCTTACACATTTCAATAAAAGATATCGAGTCCGTTTTCTTCTTATTAAAATATGCTCCTTTGAATTGGAATAATACTAGTATTAGGTTATCACATACAAGTTACATTAAAGTACTTATCTCGAAATCATCAGAATCGTTCTGGTCATTTTAAGGTCTTTTGTTGTAATTCTGAAATATTTTCCCGTAATTATATCAAGAAAACGAATATCTTGAAATTTTGAGATGTTTTCTCACATGGTCAATCTCTTATCTTGTGACAAGGAGATAATTACTTGAAAAGTATTGTTCCCGTGCTACTAATAGGCTATTGTTCATTGTTCTGTATGATTTGAGATGTTCCAATGATTATTGTGTGTCTGGTATGCCTACAGACATACAAAGTTCAAAACTGTCCGATATCATATCCAACAAAATAGTATACTTCTCTGTGCAAAATATGTAAAATATACATGTGTTTTTTCATGAAATCACACCAGGGAAGGAATTTACCGAGCACATGCAACATCACTATTACAAACGGATTCAAAAGGCATGGCCTTTTCTTCATATACATAATTATCAATATATGTACATATATAATTATAGTATATTTTTCCTTGAATCATCATTTTAAAGTTTCATTATTAAAAAAGCAATCAACTACCGGGGTAGTATGTGGTATGATAGAGACTACACAATCATAGATCGCTTCATGGTGAGTCATGTATGTTTTATATCTATTTTCAGACAAGAGCCTGGTAAATGAGAACACCAAGAGGAGATGCTTAAAAAATGATGACCAAATACCGAACACGCAACACGCAATATCAACAAGGGGACAAAAATTGCAGCATACCAAAATGGATAAACCCAAAGGCAAACAGCCGCAATTTCGCAGTCAAAATCAAAAAACACTTCTCAAGCAGCCCTTTGGAAAAGATATCGCACCGAAAATCCAACCAATGGGAACAAAACGTTTGACTCGATTATCTATGAAGAAAGGTGAGAACAGCAAGAGAAAGACCTCAGATTCGAATACACCACTACTGCGGAAGAAGACTCAAGTCAAAGGAGAACAATCACTAAGAATAAAACTCCCTAAAAGAAACAAAGATAGAAAACAAAGGAGCCTGTGTGGAACCCCTAAATCTGGAAAGAAGAGAATATTACAAGGGACTCCAAAACCAACGTTAACTTCAAAAGCGCCAGATAAAGAAATGGTATCCAGCATGTTTATCCCAAAACAAAAACCACGAAAACTAAGTAGAGTTCAAGTCTTAAAGAACTCTAATCAAACCAATGAGAAACAACTGCAGATAAATATTGAACAAAGCACTGAAACCAAACATTGTAAAATTTCCAAAGCAAACACGATCAAACGAAAATCAACGAAAGCTGCACGCAAATCGGTGACAAAAGTAGATGATCCTTTATTGCTAGGAAGACAAAGGTCACCTTCAAAATATTTTTCCACCTTGTTTTTCCAGAAAATTGATGCCAGGTATTATCCTGAAGCAAGTCGAATGTCAAACATACATGGAATCAGTGTATCGAACGACAATTTTATATGGGTAAATCATTTGAGAGGATGCGTTCAGCTGCTAAACGTTTCAGGTGAAATCCTCCGAACTATCCACTTAGATCACAGTCCGGTGTTTAACTGTTGCACTCCCTCAGGAGACCTCATAGAAACACAAGGATACGCCGGAGGTTCAAAACCAGTCATAACAATGATAGCTCGAGATGGAAACAGCCGGGTACTCGCCGATCTCTCATCATATGCTACAAACCTGTGTGGAATTCTCTGTGAAAATGAGACAATATTCGTCGTTGCATATTCTAGCAGATTTGAAAATTGTGGTTCTACCAGGAGTTATTTTATCATTAAACTTAGTATGAGTGGAGAAGTTGAGGAAATATACAATACAAAAAAAGGCAGTGATGACATAAATCATATCATTTCACTGAATGGTCAAATAATTGCTCTTCGCACCAACGATTCTGCGATGATTCCCTTGAAGAGTAAAATAATTTCATCAGAGAAAATTAACGGAGTATGCATTGAAAGTGTATATTCAGCGAGTGCTTCAGTCGACAATCTTGGCAATGTTATCCTGGCATCAAACACAGAACTCTTGATAATTGACCCAAGTTTGAAGTATATGCATAAAATAGATACTGATATTGGATCCATTATCTCGACCGCTGTCGATAAAAACAGTCAGTTGTGGCTAGGTACTGCGTCAGGAGGACTGTATTCAGCTCAGTATTTAGGTCAAGCTTGATAATATAGAGTAAATGTATTGTTACAGTGCATTTTGTCAGCAACCACGAAACACCTAAATATATCAACGATGAAATAAAGTGAAATGTTTGAGACTTCTAAGGAAAACTGTTACATCTTCAATACACTAACTTGTTCTTGAAAATCGAAAATATTTAAAATAGGATGGTATTGAAGAATTGATATTGCATCTAAGCCTTATAAAGAAAAGACATACCAATAAATTGGGCACAACCAGACTTAACACATGGTATACTTGAGTGAAAAGGGATTCATGTTTATTCATATGAAGGGATACCTCCCATTCCAAGGGGAGATAAGAAAAGCAAAAAAATAGGATGGGGTCGTTTATAGATCTTCCCAAGAACCACTGGGTCTAAACACGTCTCCCCCTAGACACCTGATCCCACCTGTGGTATATCCAGGGGTCCGTGTTTGTCCAACTCTACATTTTGCATTGCTTGTAGGAGTTAGGAGATTGATCACTATTCGTTATCTTCACCTTTCACAAATGACAAGCAATTAAATCCATAAAAGCCTAAGGGACCGACAGTGAAAGCTCGCCTTTCTTTGTGATACATATACATATATACAATGTAACTTGTGGTCCCAGTTTCTACCAACTGGTAGATTTACAAGAATGTTAAAGATACAAAATAATTGAACGTTTAATTATAAATAATAGAATTTTGTATTTCCTAACTTTAGATTGAATTATAAAATCATTTCGCTTTGAACTCGTAACATCTTGAGTGCGTCAGTATAACGCCGTGCCCCTACTTCCTAACGGAGAACTCGTATCCAAAAATTTGAAATCATTTCTACTGACGTCGATTAAATCTAATCTGTTTATGAAATGGCTAGTAGATGTTTTTAAATCCGAGGGCACATATTACGTCACACATAATGGCGCGTAAAATAGCGAAAGTAAATATACATATCGCAAGATTTGAATTTCATAGCTTTCAATCTCGGAAAGTACGCAAAGCATTTCATTTAAAACACATTTAAAGTAGTTTTAAGCATGAAAAGAATTCCTTTTGCTGAAAAAAAAAATGAAAAAGTTTAGAAACATGCGTTGTGTCCATTTGGATTTTCTTTGGATATCTGAATGTTTGTTTTTTCAATATTCTGAATTATTGTTGTACATGTAGGTTCACTGGTTCATGCATGTCCTCCACAGTGACAGTAATAATTAATCAGGGTTTTACCTAGTCCGAAATATCTGACGTTTTCCTGGCTTTTTTATGATTTTGATATTTACAGTGCCAAGAAAAGTCAGATATTTCGGACTAGGTGAAACCTTGACTGCTTTGGTTGTGACGTTAGTGATGAAGTCTAAGATACTCTTGTAAAATGATTTGCAAATGTTCGATTCGATAGATCCTGTATCAGATAAGGCAGTAGTAAGTATCCCATTCACTTTAATCTTAACCTCTGTTGGATCCCCTACAATGTCTGCTGATTGACGCTTTGTTTATTGTCGACCTAGCGTCCGCGTCTTGATACTGGCCAAGATGAGTTTAAATCTTTCTTGTGGTCTAATCTCACTCTGCATCCGTACTTCACACGTCCTACCTGACCGCATCTGTAACATACAACTTCGTCATCATGGTCATTTTCCTGTGCATAACCTTTCCTTTTGTTCTTATAATATCCACCCTGCTGTCCTTTGTGTCATTGACCTTGGTATTCATGATACTTCTTTCTGACATTATTTATGTCTTCTTTCATCTGATTCAATTTTGTATCTAGTTCCTGAATCATTTCCTGTAATTCGTACATTATTTGTACATGCAACTCTCTGATGGATGTTGTTCTTGGTGTTTCTTTTTCTGAGTTTATTTTGTTGGACTTTTCTAACTGCTCGTCTCAGTTCATCACAGCAGGTGCTTTTTTTGAAAATATGTCCAGCGATATCTTTTATGATTTTCTGCTAATCCATTCCAAAACACATTTCTTAACATTTGATCTGTATTTGTCGGAGTAACCTCACCGTTGTGATTCACTTAACATTTGATCTGTATTTGTCGGAGTAACCTCACCGTTGTGATTCACTTAACATTTGATCTGTGTTTGTCGGAGTAACCTCACCGTTGTGATTCACTTAACATTTGATCTGTATTTGTCGGAGTAACCTCACCGTTGTGATTCACTTAACATTTGATCTGTATTTGTCGGAGTAACCTCACCGTTGTGATTCACTTAACATTTGATCTGTATTTGTCGGAGTAACCTCACCGTTGTGATTCACTTAACATTTGATCTGTATTTGTCGGAGTAACCTCACCGTTGTGATTCACTTAACATTTGATCTGTATTTGTCGGAGTAACCTCACCGTTGTGATTCACTTAACATTTGATCTGTATTTGTTGGAGTAACCTCACCGTTGTGATTCACTTAACATTTGATCTGTATTTGTCGGAGTAACCTCACCGTTGTGATTCACTTAACATTTGATCTGTATTTGTCGGAGTAACCTCACCGTTGTGATTCACTTAACATTTGATCTGTATTTGTCGGAGTAACCTCACCGTTGTGATTCACTTAACATTTGATCTGTATTTGTCGGAGTAACCTCACCGTTGTGATTCACTTAACATTTGATCTGTATTTGTCGGAGTAACCTCACCGTTGTGATTCACTTAACATTTGATCTGTATTTGTCGGAGTAACCTCACCGTTGTGATTCACTTAACATTTGATCTGTATTTGTCGGAGTAACCTCACCGTTGTGATTCACTTAACATTTGATCTGTATTTGTCGGAGTAACCTCACCGTTGTGATTCACTTAACATTTGATCTGTATTTGTTGGAGTAACCTCACCGTTGTGATTCACTGTATTGAACAATTCCTGTTACTTCCACCTTGAGATGCACACAGGCACTCGACGTTTTAAATATCTGTAATGTTATGTTTACGGGAAAAAAAGTTTTTCATTATAGATATTTAAAACGTGTCGATTGCCTGTGGAGATGCATTATAGAACTGGGATAGTAGATTTTCATGATCGTCAACATCTGTTCCAGTGATACCGGTATAATATCTGTAATGTTATACCAAATGCTATACCAAACGAGTTTCGATCTTCCTAAATCAGCTAAATAAATATAAAATATATTGAAGTAAAGCGATCGCTGACTGAGACACACAGACAGGGTGTTCTATAACTGAAATTATATGGAGGATTTGCTCATGATCTGTTTATCACAAATTGGACATTTGCATAAAATATATTTGATTGCATTTCTTCAAATATTGTGAAGCTAGTTCTCCCACCATTTTAGTATGTTGTACATGTATATACCATGTAAAATATCTTATCATAATTGCACCCTCCGCATGCGCGGTTTTACAACCTTTCCACTCACATGATTTTTAAAGTTTCCAATCTACTTTTGTAACCGACGTTTAGTATTTTAAAATGAAAACACCACAATATTGGCAAATGCATGTATTTTTGATATATCTGTTTTTATTTTCATTTCTCTGTCCTATAATAAACTGAACTTTGTTCTTTAGTTCCTCTCTGAGTCAATCTAGATCATGAAAGGTGAAGATAAAGAGTAGTAATCAATCTCGTAACTCCTTTACGGACCCCTAGATATGGCAGAGATAAAATCAAGTGCCTAGTAGGAGTAAGCATCCCTTGTCGACCGGTCACACTCACCGTCAGCCATATATATTGACCAGGTAAACATAGTTATATGCACTCAAAATCAGTATGCCAAGAACGGTTTAACAATCGGTATGAAACACATCAGACAGCATTTGACCCAATGATAGGTTGTAATGGCAAACTAGATCGTTATAACGACCATATAATTCATGTTACAATCATTCGCATAATGTACACATTGATTTGTTTCAATTCACCTATATTAAGATATGCTGTATTAAGGTACAGTGATGTCCATCCATGCAGTCCTTTCATATTGCATTGTGCGTTTATGAATATATACATGTATGTGATATGCAATGAAGTTTGTTATTCCTAACAAACTCCATGGGGGGTGGGGGGGGGGGGGGTGGGGGGGGGGGGGTAGGGCATATAAACCCTGTATGTTCATCTACCCATTGGTGTCGTTGCTCGCTAATACTTCTGTCAATGCCAAAATTACTTGTAAGATTCTTGTAAAACGCTTAAACAATTATTCATCTTAGCTTAATCGATTTATGGTGCAGAATATTAAGATAAAATTCTTTTACCATTAGTTAACAAATTCCAAATTTTTTAATTTTATTTAAATTACAGCATACTTTCCCGATTTTTTGGTGCTATCTTTTTCGGTGATATCTTTATCAGTCTAATTTTTGAATTCCGATCCGTTTTCAATTAAGTTTAATTACTGCCCATTGGCCTGGTATTTTTATGGTGAAACAGAGACAAAGAAAATTGAAAAGATACAGGTACGTGCTTTATACGTAAAGATCATGTCAGTTTATACGAATCCTTATTATTGCAGTCAAAGATGCCAAGCCTGAAGTTACGGATATTGAGGACTATGTCCTGAGTAACATTTAAAATCATTAATAAAGAAAGACCGGTTTATCTTCAAAATCTTATTGCGATGAAAAACAAACTCTTACTCTTTCAGATATATAAAAATTAACAGAAATACCACAGGTAAGAACAACTAGTTATGGCCTGAATTGTTTTCGTTTTAGTGCAGTCAAGTCATGGAACTCCCTTCCTGCTTCTTTTAAACAAACTTCTTTTAATCCATTCAAATCACAAATCAATTCAAATCACAAATCAACAGTTGCGAAAGGGGATTCCTGCAAATGCAGTGCATGTTCTTAGTTACAAGTTATATTGTAGTTTGCTCAGATTCTTAATTATTAATTTCTTCTTGGTGCTTGATTTATTATTTATTTATTTTCATTTATACTTTTCAATTACATATATTTATACCCCCCGAACGAAGTTCTGGGGGGTATATATCACTCTGTCTGTCTGTCTGTCTGTCTGTGCAGATTCGTGTCCGGGCCATAACTTCTTTGTTCTTTGACGTAGGCATACCATATTTGGAACACAGGTAGATCACCACGAGACGATGTGTCAAGTACCTTCATGACCTCTATATGACCTTGACCCTTTACCTTAAGGTCAAAATTAAAGGTTTTTTACAATGGGTTCGTGTCCGGGACATAACTTCTTTGTTCTTTGACATAGGCATACCATATTTGACACATGAGTGTATCACCATGAGACGATGTGTCGAGTACCTTCATGACCTCTATATGACCTTGAACTTTGACCCCAAGGTCAAAATTGATTATAGGGTTTTGACATAGTCATACCGTAAGACATGGGTGTATCACCATGGGACTATGTGTCATGTACATTCATGACCTCTTTATGACCTTGACCTTTGATCTCAATGTCAAAATTATAGGTTTATGCCATGGATTTGTGTTTGGACTATATCTTCCATTTTCTTCTACAAAGGCATACCATATTTTGACACTCAGGAAAGAGGTAATTTATACCTATTAACAACACCCTTTGGGAGATTGGGGTAAGCGGGGGGGTATTCTTAGTGAGCATTGCTCACAGTACATCTTGTACTATTCATTCTTAATGCTTTCAAGGTCATTATCTGGCCTTTGATTAGCATGCTAATTTTAGTTCCTCTATACATCTATGCAACTTTAGTTTTATGTTTAAATTTGCATCTAGATTAATATTTACTTGACTCTGCCTTCGCATTTCTTAGTCCTTCTGTTTTCTGATTATATTTTGTTGTCATGAACTCTTATCCTTACATATCTCCTTTAGTTTGTGTTGTAAAAATTTGTGTCTTAGATTAGTTATGTTTGCATGTAATGTATGTAGTTTTAGTATCTGTAATACACGTCTCTTGTAACATTATGATATTTAAGTCTCTTATATTATTATAATATCTATTTCAATTTTACAATAGTGTTGTACATATCCTCCATTTTTTTCTCTGGTGTAGCATACAAATGCGATACCAAACGGGTTTGATCCCCCTAAATCAGCTGATTGAATATCCCAATCTACTGATATTCCTACCTTTCTAGTGTGTTGTACCTGTGAACACACATGCCTAGATTAGGCTGATAACTAAGTAGAGTATCTAACAAAGTTCTGACAGGAGGGGAGGATCAACTGTGTAATTTTTTCAAAGGATCCAATCTATTCTAGGGACTAATACTTACATGTAGTATTATGAAATTGAAACTGCATGATCATAGAGGTAAATATTTAAAGATTGTTGCAGTTGGTATCGGTATTGAAGATGTGCATGTTGGAAGATTTTGCTTTCCTTTAATTTTTGAGAAAATGAAAGTTCTTGGTCAACGTCAGATTTGGGGATATATAACATAGATTGATTAGTCTCTCCTTATATGCATTTTCATATAGTATCAGCAAAATTTAAGACGTCTCTCAAATTCTAAAGATATTTAATCGCTATGAACATTTAGGCCCCATCATGGTACCAAAGCCTCTACCACTGGGGTCATGAAATTTATAATTTTAGTAATTTAAAAGGACTATACCTCCTCCTTCTAATCTATTAAATTTTAATTAAGAATTGATAGCATTAAAGAAGTTGTTAATTAAATGTTGTATACATAACGCTACATGCATGTGCCAGATTTGACCTCTCCTAGATTCAGAACCTCTGCCTCGGAGATCACGAAATTTACAAGTTTATTGAAACTTTCCTGTTCTATATGACTAGATACATTTTGATTTTCATACAGAGGTAACGGTTATAGGGAATTTATTTTTGAAAATAAGCCAAATGAGGGCAGTTTTTGCTCCATCCCCAATGCCCTAGGGGTGCAAAAATTTACAATTTACATTCGAACAACTAGTCCCAAAGGTGCTTAATGCCAAATCTCTAAAGAATTGGATAATTATCAAGAAGAAGTTAGCTATATTCAATTGTTAATGCACACTTTTAATCACTGATCATTTTGGCCCCACCCTGATACCAAAACCTCTACCTTGGGGTCATGAAATTCGCAATTTAGTAAAGGGTTATCTGCTCTTTCTAAATGTTTATGTATATTCAATTTAGTATCAATATGATTAAAAGGATGTTATTTAAATATAAACACTATATATAATTCAAGTTTGGTCCAACCCTAGAGTTGAAAAGTCTACTCCGAGGGTGATAAATACTAAACAGGCTTTCCTGCTCTACATGACTATGTGCATTTAGTCTACTCCGAGGGTGATAAATACTAAATAGGCTTTCCTGCTCTACATGACTATGTGCATTTAGTCTACTCCGAGGGTGATAAATACTAAATAGGCTTTCCTGCTCTACATGACTATGTGCATTTAGTCTACTCCGAGGGTGATAAATACTAAACAGGCTTTCCTGCTCTACATGACTATGTGCATTTAGTTTTTCTAACAGATGGATGATTCCAGAAACGATTTTTTAAAAATTGGCCACTGTCGCCGTTAAAGGACACATCTCATGTTTTCAAAGTATACAGAATTATATGCATTTTGTCTTCCTTATGCTTATAGAAATTAATTGTAATAGTTCGTTCGCTGAAGTATTGCGATAGTTAGTCACACTACGGACTTAAATCTAAGTGCCGATTTCAAAAAGCCTAGTTAATTATATAGGTAGTCACGTGGTACAGTGACGTCATATGCGACCTTCGTCGATCATTTTTAAAAACTCGGGCTTTAGGGGTCTAATTTATATACCATGGATAACATTTATTTCAATGTTGACAAATTTCCCGAGTCTTATATATTTTAGCCACCAGTGCATACAAATAGCGACCCAAATGTAGCGAGGAAAGCGAGGATGAAATTATATGCATTTGCGAGTAAATAATTTTTACATGGGATCGCTGTCTAAACACTATTTGGTACTAATACCATTTCTTTAAACAACTGTAATTAGCGTTGTTGCTTTTCTAAAATAAACAGTGCAATTAATATTAAATTTATTTTTGAATAAGTTAGATAGGCCTAAATTATGATACGATTGTGTGTCATTTGACAACTAGGCCTACTGTGACGGGTGCATTTCGAAAAGAAAGAAAAAATGATCAAGTTTATAGTGAAAATCACAATACTTTTAAATTAATTTATTCAAGCAATCTTATTGATCATTCTTTTTTTTAATCTACACGTTGTTACTTAGGAAGTGGGAGCGTGGTGTACTGTTATTACGTAAGCGTTCCTTAAAAAAATATGAAAGCATTATAATTCAATTCAAACTTGGGAAATATCATATCTTATTATTTATAATTCAACGTTGAATTATCTTTTATCTTTAATTTCTTTTTAAACTACCAGTCGGTGGAAACTGCGAGCACAAGTTCTGCCTATGTATGTTGTTACAAGGTGAAGGTCAGTTGGTGCGAGTGTGTATTGAATTTAAGAGCAGAACGGAAAGCATATACCGTAGGTCTATATGTAACAGTGCGTAGCTTCGATAGAACCATTTTCTCGCAGTTTATCTACGTCTTTATCCAAGTGCTTCTTTAAAAAAGTACAGGGGTGTAAGAGTCCTGTTTTTTACAAATTAGATATCACCCTTGTCTAAAAAATGTTTCATAAATAATTTGAAAACATTTGGAATGGTGGTTATCAAGAAGTTAAAATTGTTCAATTGTTAACTTGTGATGAAACGATTGTCGCCGACAATCGATTGTCGATCGTTTTTGGCTCTTCGATTTCGATTACCGATTCTATTTTTCATAATCGATTGTCGCCTGTACACTAATTAATATCTAATCCGATATTCATCTGACTGTTAATCCCGCTTTTATATCGAGACATGTGCGGGAGAGAGTCAGTGAGACTTGACTCCACATTGAAAAGTGGGAATTCAGTGACACCAGCTAGTGTGTATGCTGCATATATCCATAAACATAATTAGAAATAACCCCAAAAATAATAAACATTTATTAACTACATGTAAATACCGATTATATCCATCATTGATCGATACAGTTCTTCCGATTATGACCGATTATCGATTACGACATTTTTCAACACTATTGTTAACACACGACGGATGGCACACGACGGACGCTGACCCGCAGTTTCTCTCGGTATCCGCAAGTCCGCTTTAAGGTTGATCGATCCTCATGTGATGTCATAGGTTTTTGCAAAAATCTTAATAAATTTAACTTTGCACATGATGCAAGGTGAAGATAACGAACATTGATCAATCTCATAACTCCTACAAGCAATACAAAATAGATAGTTGGGCAAACACGGACCCCTGGACACACCAGAGGTGGGATCAGGTGCCTAGGAGGAGTAAGCATTCCCTGTTGACCGGTCACACCCGCCGTGAGCCCCATATCATTTAATAATTTTAAAGTGATGACTTATCAACGATTCTGATTGGTTGAAGAATTCGTTTGATTTCTCTGTCAAAATTTCGTTCGGAGTTCATCTGCACTAAGCACGCGGGACTACTTTTCTCTGGAATGCGTCTTCCCCGTTCTAATTTTAGGGCTATTTATAGAACGGGATTTTCTACACAAGCATTTATATAACGACATGCATTCGTTTGATTTTTGTTTTTCATTGCTATCAAAAATAAGCAAAACTAAAGATATGAATAACATACAAATTAATTTAAAGAAAGAACATACATAAGCGGTGACGTGACAGAATAGTCAACTTGATGACGTAGACCACTTACTGGTAGAAGTAGACATATTACACGAGTTCCCGGTATGAATCGTCTGCTTTACGAGATCGATAACATGACGGAGCAAGTGGCGACTTCTGATCTGGTAAATATTAATGAAATTGAACTGCGTTATATGGGGCTCAGTCAACGAGTGCGTTTTAGATGAAGAGGTGTTGAACTTTTTCCTTGATATTGAAATGGAGCCGAGTTGCATTCCACCGTTCCAACGACACAAGCAGTGTTCAACGTCTCCTCCAACACAATACAGCATAAATCCAGTCACCACTTGTTATTTTCCTTTATATCTAATTCAGCTTTTAACCATTGCACCTTTAATTTGGCGTATCCATAATTTAAATCTGCACAGTAACGGTTCCTAACCTAAACGCACAGCCTTGAGTTTTGTTGTTGTTTTCATTCTTATATATATGTATTCCTACGCGCCATTTCAAAAACGTTAATTCAAGCTTTTGATGGAAGAAACTATTTGTTTTTCTATCTTAAAAACATAATTAAATGATAAGAAATAAAACTTATAATTCTTTGTTTGATGCATGTATCAAACGAAACATTGGACGGAAAACTTTTTCATCAATGCGCTACGCGCATTGATGAAGTTTTCCGTCCAATGTTTCGTTTGATACATGCATCAAAAAAAGAATTAGAAGTTTCATTTCTTAAATCCTGATCAGGTAAACGGAGTTATCCGCAGTCAAAATCAGTGTTCCAAGAACGGCTTAACAAACGGTATGAAACACGTCAGACAGCATTTTACCCAATGCGAGGTTGTATTGACGAACTAGATCGTTATAACGACCATAGAATTTGCGAAATGCTGACTTCAATCGAGACTGTTGAAATCCCTGTACCATCAACTTGTTTGTCAGTAGCTTACCTCGATTTAAAAACTGACTATACCCAGAACAAGCTCTTGCATATCGAATCAGTTGAGATATATAAACACCATATGTAGGTGATAATGGAATATTGCTACATAAATGTGGGAAGTTGACGATGGAGAAGCTGAAATCATCCCGTTTGTCATACAGTTGAGTTGTCAGTTTGCCGTTAATGTCTACTTTCAATAAAATATCTAAGTATGAAGCAGAAGTGGACGACTCCGTGGTGTCCTTTATTTCGAGCTCACAGGGATATATCAAATCGACATATGAATGAAAGCTATCATTGTTAATAGACAAAACGTCATCAATATATCTAAAAGTCGAATTGAAGGTCACAGCGAGAGATTTTTTTCTTCTCACGTAGAAGTTTTTGAATAAATTCTGCTTCATATGAATATAAAAACAGGTCAGCTAACAAAGGAGCACAGGTGATAGAAGTATATCTTTCTAAGGAATGTTATTCACTGGATATAATAAAATATCTGGTAAACTAATAATACTGAAAAAGTTTATATTTTCCATAGATAATCAAATATTTATGATTAAAAAAATGTTGTCAAGGGCAATAACTCCTATGCTGGAATTTCCTCTACTGCATTTCTATTATACATTGGTTTTCCTAATATCCACAATTAATCTATACACATTTATGAATTAGCAGTTTTTTTTAAAACTGTTGATATTTAAATTTTGTCATTTCAACAAGTTTTTATCTATTTTTATTATTTTGCACGCTAACACTTCTGTCAATGCCAAAATTACTTGTAAGATTCTTGTAAAACGCTTAAACAATTATTCATCTTAGCTTAATCGATTTATGATGCAGAATTTTAAGATAAAATTGTTTTACCATTAGTTAACAAATTCCACAAAATTTAATCTTATTTAAATTACAGCATACTTTCCCGAAGTTTTGGTGATATCTTTATCATTCTAATTCTTGAATTCCGATCCGTTGTCCGTTCCTTATTTTAGAAATACCCGCCTATCATATACTTTCGAGTGTGAGCTTGTTTCAGGTTTAGATGAAATAGATACATGTTTTAGAGGAATTATCATTTTTATGCACATTTCAATATTTCAAATGCACTCAAACAATGTTGTTTTCATATATTTGCCGTACATTGACTCACAGGATTTAAACTGTATACAAACTTGCAGAATTTTGTTTTACTTATTTAGCGGGTCAATTATAATTTTCGAGAGGCCCTATAGTTTTATCAACCCCACATGCAGGGGTTCTCAATCACACACCCCTTTTTGTGCGAAAAAGGTACAAACTGGAGTCGTAATCCCCCTTCGAAAATTTTCTGAATTCGTCACTGTTAAAAATTATCATATAACAAAGGATAAAATCTACGTCCATTAATCTAGTGTTCCGTCTGATCCAAGACAAATGGGTAATTGTTATAAAGACAGTATTCAAATCTTATTCATTCATTAATGAAGCTAATTGAGGGTTTACATATATATATATGATATATATATATGTATATATGTATATATATATATATGTATATATATATATATATATATATATATATATATATATATATATATGACTCCAAAGTGCGATGATCACGCCAAATTCCGATTTAACAATGTACTTTGCCGTTCTCACAATCCTCAAAAGGGTAAATCTTGCCGTTGCTGTCGTCCAAGTCAATCTTAATCACCCATTCGTTCGTCCAACACATCCCGAAGAAGTTGGTGTCAGCACTGCAGCAGAAAAAAATCTTCGTTGGGGCAAACTATATATATATGTAAAACTTATACGGTACCATTATATATATATATATATATATATATATATATATATATATCCAAATTGTCTTTTTTTTAAATCACAGTTTCCGGTATAAGATATTAAAACAAAAGCGCTTGGGTTAAAAATTTAACTTTGTGTATTGTTTATCTTATTTCTTTTAATATATATGTAGCGTGCAACCCCAGGAATATATATATATATAAACAGTAAGAAGCGGATGGGCACCCTCAGTTAACTTTCTGAGGTACTAATATTTTATTTCAATATACATGTATACATATAATGATTGGTACAAGAAAAACTTGACTATTTGTCTTGAATTAAGTATGTACCGGATTTCTGATGAAGCTGGTTCTATATCTCTGAGCTCGGCTCATACAGCTCGGCTCTCGTCTCTCTTTCCGACTCTGGCTCTTCGTGGCTCCGGCTCTTACAGCTCGGCTCTCGTCACTCTTTCCGACTCTGGCTCTTCGTGGCTCCGGCTCTTACAGCTCGGCTCTCGTCACTCTTTCCGATTCTGGCTCTTCGTGGCTCCGGCTCTTACAGCTCGGCTCTTTCTAGCTCCGGCTCTTTCTGGCTCCGGCTCTTTCAGTGCGGTATTACAATTATCTAAATTCATACAAAGCCAGGAAAGACTTGTGTAGTCACGTCTAAGGCTTTGTATAATGTTAAAAACAATTGCAATGTATAAAATAAAATTACCTTTCTAATTCCACGTCTCTCTGTGCCGTCACTGCATCAACTGCTTATCGCCCGAAATCTCCCGGTTATATTCTACTTACAAAAAACGCCATCTAACGGGGAAACTATAACATTTAGAATACCCAAAGGCGGAGTAGGAATTTCCGAATTGTCACATATATATGAAATAGGTAATGCGGACTTTAAAATAAAACTAAATAGTTAACATCGAAATTAAATATGAAATAAAAATTAAAGCAAAGGATTGAGTCATCTAAGGGCAAACGTCTTTAGGATCAAAACGTCCTGCTACCGGAAGACACCCTTCGTTTACCCGTATCGTGTTTATACAAGTACTGCTAAACTAACGTTACTGCTATTCAATATTGATAGCGTGTAAAGTTTTGTACTACTGGCTGACTTGGTGTACGCATGCTGATGTTGGAAGTGTTTCAACACTGATTATCAGACTCTGTGGATAAATGTGCGAGTTTTACAAGTGATTCACGGTTTGTATAGGTACAGTGTATCTAAATACATCGGTCATGGCTATTTATAGATTATGTATTTGTCGTATGAAATTAAGGAGGGTTCTTTACATCAAGAAAATGACTCGCTTTTAAAACATGGATGAAAATATAAGTATCATCAATATTTCTATATTCATTTCAAAAATCATCGCCTAGCACCAGTAGCGGAGTAGCTCAGTAGGTTAGCAATATTGATGGATTTGTCAAAGGCGTTTGACTGTATTCCTCATGATCTATTTTTATTGAAACTTAAGGCATATGGATTAGCTGACAATACTGTAAATCTTATAAAGAGCTTATCTCAGTAATAGAAAACAATTTGTTAAGGTGAATTATCTGTGCAGTGGATTTTTAGGTTTGTACCAAGGTGTACTCAAGGGGTCCGTCCTTGGACCGATAATTTTTAACATCTTTTTGAATGATATTTGTTATTTTGTATCGGACGATAACTCTCTGTCACGTGCTAGTCTCTTATGTTAAAACAAATTGGAATTAAATAGCGTTTATAATACAATCGTTTTCAGATATATGACTAACGGTGGGTGTGATCGGTCGACAGGGGATGCTTATTCCTCCTAGGCACCTGAACCCACCTCTTCTGTGTCCAGGGGTTTGTGTTTGTCCAACTCTCTATTTTGTATTGCTTACAGGAGTTGTGAGATTGATCACTGTTTGTTATCTTCACCTTTCATGAAGGCAACGCGGTGGCTAGAGCGTTCGCCCTGCATGCGGAAGGCCGGGGTTCGAATCCTTGCCGCGACAGACCTAAGTCGTTAAAACAGGTAGTGACAATTCCATCGCCAAACGCTCGGCATCAGGTATGAATGTCATGGGTCCTCGGAGATTACCTTAAAAACGGATGTCCCGAATTACAGTAGGTGTGGCACGCTAAAGAACCCTCACTGCTCAATGGCCGTAAGCACCGAGCATAGGCCTAAATTTGAAGCTCTTCATCGGTCTTGGTGACGTCTCCATATGAGTGAAAAATTATCGAGAGAGACGTCAAACAAGATACAATCAATCAATCATATTAGGCTAACTGTATTTGAAAGAAAACTAACTCTGCAAATTGACTTTTAGAATTAATGGTACAGAGATTGTGTGAAATTACTGGGTGTTACAATAGATTATCAACTTCAATTTAAGAACAAACATATATCCAATATTTGTAAGAAAGTATCACGTCAACTAAATGCCCTTAAGAGAATCGGAACTCATTTAGGTAGACTAGGAAGACTTACAGTGTGCCACACTTTTATTATGTCTAATTTTAATTACTGCCTAATGGCCTGGCATTTTTGTGGTGAAACAGAGACAAAGAAAATTGAAAAGATACAGGAGCGTGCTTTACGTAAATATAATGTCAGTATATACGAATCCTTATTATTGCAGTCAAAGATGCCAAGCCTGAAGTTACGGAGATTGAGGACTATGTCCTTAGTTTAGTTTCAAATCATTAATAAAGAAAGACCGGTTTATCTTCAAACTCTTACTCTTTCAGATATAAAAAAAAAATTAACAGAAATACCACAGGTAAGAACAACTAGTTATGGCCTGAATTGTTTTCGTTTTAGTGCAGTCAAGTCATGGAACTCCCTTCCTGCTTCTTTTAAACAAACTTCTTTTAATCCATTCAAATCACAAATCAACAGTTAGGAAGGAGATTCCTGCAAATGCAGTGTATGTTGTTAGTTACAAATGACATTGTAGTTTGCTCAGATTCTTTATTATTAATTTCTTCTTGGTGCTTGATTTTTATTTAATTATTTTTATTTATAGCTTTCAATTACATATATTACTATTTATTCTTAATGCTTTCAAGGTTATTATCTGGCCTATGATTAGCATGCTATTTTAACTTTTATGTTTAAATTTGCAGCTAATTTAATATAGATATCAGTATTTAGATTAGAAATAAATTGCTAAAAGTTCTCACCTATCTAGGATTGGAGTGTTACGGTCTCTGTTGGTTAAAAAATGACTTCTTAGTTTAAAAATGATCAAACACAAGATGCTTAACTTGTTGACAACCTCCGTGGTGATCTATGGAAGGTCGGGGTTCGAATCCCGGCCGCGAAAGACCCAAAGTCATGATAGTTCCATTGCCAATCGCTCGGCATTAGGTGTGAATGTCACGGATCATCGGAGATGACCTTAAAAACGGATATCTCGTGTCACAGTGGGTGTGGCACGCTAAAGAATCCTCATAAACGTCGAGCATAGACCTAAATTTGAAGCCCTTTACCGGTATCGGTTACGTCTCCACATGAGTGAAAAGGTCTCAAGAGGGACGTTAAACAAGATACAATAAATCAATCATAAGATAATTAATTATCATTTTTTCAAAAATATGTGATGATGTGGGTTAAAAAGTTATAAACAACAACACCTATGGTAGGGTTCAAAATACGAGTTTTATATTTTTCAGCTCTATGTGTGACACATTCCAGAAGGATGTTGGTTATATGCTGATATTAATAGACAAGATGTACTTCTGTATTTTTGGATGATCAATTCAAATATGGACAATAGTAAAAACTAATGAAATTGGAGAGTTCTATATACATTCTATAAATATTTACATGGTGCAATTACTGACCGTTATGGTGTCATTTTAGAGATATTTACATACTATTAGATATCCATTTGATCAAATGACAAAGTTTTTTCTCCAGGAGAACCCGTACCCAGATTTTTAAGACAGAAATGACAAAGTTTTTTCTACAGGAAAACTCATACCCATATGATAGAAAATTAACATACAGTAACATCGTACTGATATTGGAAAGTGCCTGGCACATCGCATTGAACACCACATCGTACTGATATTGGAAAGTGCCTGGCACGTCGCGCACGCTATTGGTGTCAATTTTGGTAACGTCAAAATGACGTAAAAGATGTAACCTCAGAACATCGATTAAGTTAAAATAAATTTTAATGAAAGATTAAAAATTGATATGTCAGTGGTTTGACAGTTGAGGCCAACGCAGCACAAAACAAATTACATATTTTTCCTGAGAAATTAAATCTAGGTTAGGACTACACTAAACTTGCGACTTAATCAGAATTAGTCTATCTTTATAACTTTTCTGTTTTAAACCAACAGGAATATATCATCACAATATTTTAAAAGAAAAGTTCATATAATAAACTCTTCAAAAGGTTTTCGCCCATCTTATGGTTTTTAGTACTTAATTTACCATGCAATAATTGTAAATTAATCTGAATTAATTACAATCAAAAGGAATAGTTAGAATGATGTAATTTGGTACATATATATGCGCGATTAACAACTAGCACGTCACCCGCCGTTACACCGAGATATTACTTTCATATACAATTTTTGTTAATAATAGGAAAATGAAAGGGGGAGTTTCGCACTGGCAAAGGAACAAATCGTCTGAAGGCAAAACGTCTTTAGGAGCGAAACGTCCCGTTACCGGAGGACCACCTCCCTTGACGGGTATCGTGTTTACACAAGTACTGTGACGCTAATGCTACTGCTGTTCAATCTTGATAGCTTGCAAAGTGTTGTGCTACTGGCTGACTTGGTGTATGCATGCTGATGTTCGAAGTGTTTCTACACTGATCATCAATGTGTGATTTTTAAAAGATATTCACGGTTTGTATAGCTATCTAAATACATCTGTCATGGCTATTTATAGATGTGTATATCTGACTCTACATCGTCAAAATGGCTGACTTGTTTTTAAAACATGGATGAAAATATAAATATCATCAATATTTGTCTGTTCATTTTTAAAAAATCATCGCGTAGCTGAATACCTCAGCGGTACAAAGATGTACCCCAGCTAGGGGTCCATCCTTTGGCCGATAATTTTTAACATCATTTTGAATGATATCTTTTATTTTGTATCGTGACTTATACAATTATGTGGACGATAACACTCGGTCATATGCTAGTTCATAAGTTTCAGATATAAACATTTTTTTTAATCAAATAGGCCAAATGATGGCAGTTTTTGCTCCACCCCAATGCCTTAAGGGTGCAGAAGTCCTAAAATTTACAATTTACATTCGAACAACTTGTCCCGAAGATGCTCAATGCCAAATCTCAAAAGAATTGGAAGGGTAATTACTTTTAATCACTGATTATTTTGGCCCTACCCTGATGCCAAAACCTCTACCTTGGGGTAATGAAATTCACAATTTAGTAAAGGGTTATCTGCTCTTTCTAAATGTTTATGTATATTCAATTTAGTATCAATATGATTAAAAGGATGTTATTTAAATACAAACACTATATTGTATACATGCTATATATATATATATATATATATATATATATATATATATATATTATTTAGTATTTATATAGCGCATTATATAATTTAAAAAATTACTTTAAGCGCTTTACATTAAAACAACAATAAACTACAATTAAAAATTGAACATATCTAAAACAGTGTAAAAAAAAAAAATTCGTTTCATTAAAAGTATATGAATTCTAGCACTGGCTTACACAAAATCGTAATTAAACACAGAAAATACATACAAAAAGGTTTCATAAAAAAGAATATTAATACTGTCACTAGAAATGGCTTACATAAAATCATGATAAGCAAGTCTGAAGAAGTAAGTTTTTAAATTTTTCTTGAAAAGTTCGAAAGAATTTTCGTTGCGGATGTAACTTGGAAGGTTATTCCAGAGTGTGGCGGTTGCTTTGTCAAACCTTCTGTCGCCATATGTTTTGGTCTTAAATATATATATATATATATATTGTATATCAATAAATAGGAGTTTGGCCCCCAGCCCTAGAGTTAAAATGTCTACTCCGAGGATCATAAATACTGAATAGGGTTTCCTGCTCTTCATGACTATGTGCGTTTAGTTTTTCTAACAGATGCATGGTTCCAGAGACGATTTTTGAAAATTGGTTATTGTTTGTTTCGCCGTTAAGGCAGGAGTGTAACTAAGAGTCCCGAGTTTTACGATTTAGATATCACCCTTGTTCCACAAATGTTTCATAAATAATTTGAAAACATTTGGAATGGTGGTTATCAAGAAGTTAAAAATGTTCAATTGTTAACCCACTAAGGATGGCACACGAGGAACGCTGACCCGCCGTTTCTCCCAGTATCAATGTCCGCTTTAAGTATCAATAATAGATCAATACATGACATAAAGTAAATGTATCTTACAGTCAATACAGAGATGAAGAGGCAGGGAAGACGAACCAGTAGAGCTACACATAAAAACAACACTTCTTTGGTGCAGAATGAACCAATCCGGAAGTCGTATAATTTACGGAAAAGGAAACACGAGACTGAGCAAAATGATCAAGGTGAATAAAACAATTTATGTGATTCAATTTTATGCAATATCTTACCATTCCAATAAAATATATCAAAATTTCGAGTTCGTTTTCTTGTTTTTATGCTCCTTTGAACTGGAATAATACATGTATTAGGCTATAAAATACATGTTAAATAAAGAACTTCTCTCGAAATCATCAGAATCGTTCTTGTCATTTTAAGGTCTTTTCTTGTAATTCTAAAATATTTTCCCGTAATTATTTCAAGTAAACTAATATCTTGAAATTTTGAGATGTTTTCTCACATGGTCAATCTCTTATCTTGTGAAGAGGAGATAATTACTAGTAAAGCATTGTTTTCGTGATACTAATAGGCTATTGTTCTTTGTTCTGTATAATTTTGAAGGTGTTCCAATGATGATTTTGTGACTGGTATGCCTAAAAACATACAACGTTCAAAACTGTCCGATATCATACGGAACAAAATAGTATGCTTCTCTGTGTTTTCCCCATGAAATCACACCAGGGGAGGGAATTCAGCGAGCACATGCAACATCACTATTACAAACGGATTCAAAAGACATGGCCAACAGATCTTTCTTCATATATATAATTATCAATATATGTAAATATATGATTATAGAATATTTGTCCTTGAATCATGTTAAAGTTTCATTATTAAAAAGCAATCAACTACCGGGGTAGTATGTGGTATGATAGAGACTACTAAATCATAGATCGCTTCATGGTGAGTCATGGATTTTTGATATCTATTTTCAGACAAGAGCCTGGTAAATGAGAACACAAAGAGGAGATGCTTAAAAAATGATGACCAAAGAACGAGCACACAACACGCAATGTCAACAAGGGAACATAAAATGCAGCATACCAAAATGGATAAATCCAAAGGCAAACAGCCGCGATTTCACAGTCAAAATAAGAAAACACTTCTCAAGCAGCCCTTTGGAAAAGATATCGCACCGAAAATCCAACCAATGGGAACAAAACGTTTGACTCAATTATCTATGAAGAAAGGTGAGAACAGCAAGAGAAAGACCTCAGATTCGAATACACCACTACTGCGGAAGAAGACCCAAGTCAAAGGAGAACAATCATTAAGAATAAAACTCCCTAAAAGAGATAAAGATAGAAAACAAAGGAGCCTGTGTGGAACCCCTAAATCTGGAAAGAAGAGAATATTACAAGGGACTCCAAAACCAACGTTAACTTCAAAAGCGCCAGAAAAAGAAATGGTATCCAGCATGTTTATCCAAAAACAAAAACCACGAAAACTAAGTAGAGTTCGAGTTGTAAGGAACACTAATCAAACCAATGAGAAACAACTGCATATAAATATTGAACAAAGCACTGAACCTAAACATTGTAGAATTTCCAAACCAAACACGATCAAACGAAAATCAACGAAAGCTGCACGCAAATTGGTGACAAAAATAAATGATCCTTTATTGCTAGGAAGAGAAAGGTCACCTCCAAAATATTTTTCCACGTTGTTTGTCAAGAAAATTGATACCAGGTATTATCCTGAAGCAAGTGGAATGTCAAAGATACATGGAATCAGTGTATCGAACGACAATTTGATATGGGTAAATCATTTGAGAGAATGCCTTCAGCTGCTAAACACTTCAGGCAAAATTCTCCAAAGTATTCACTTAGATCACAGTTCAGTGTTTAACTGTTGCACTCCCTCAGGAGACCTCCTGGAAACACAAGGATATGCTGGAGGTTCAAAACCTGTCATAACAATGATATCTCGAGATGGAAACAGTCGGGTACTCGCTGATCTCTCGTCATATGCTACAAACCTGTGTGGAATTCTCTGTGGAAATGAAGCAATATTTGTGGTTGCATATTCTAGCAAAGCTGAATATGGTGGCTCTCCCAGGAGTTATTTCATTATTAAACTTAGTATGAGTGGAGAAGTTGAGGAAATATACAATACAGAAAAAGGCTGTGATGACATAAATAATATCATTTCACTGAATGGTCAAATAATTGCTCTTCGCACCGATGATTCTACGATGATTCCCTTGAAGGGTAAAATAATTTCATCAGAGAAAATTAACGGAGTATGTATTGAAAGTGTATATTCACCGAGTGCTTCAGTCGACAATCATGGAAATGTTATCCTGGCATCAAACACAGAAGTCTTGATAATTGACCCAAGTCTGGAGTTTATGCATAAAATAGATGCCGGTATTGGATCCATTACTTCGACCGCTGTCGATAAAAACAGTCAATTGTGGCTAGGTACTGAGTCAGGAGGACTGTACTCAGCTCAGTATTTGACATGAAGTCAAGCTTGATAATAGATTTAATATATTGTTACAATGCATTTTGTCAGCAATCAAGAAAACACCTAAAATATATCAAAGATGAAATAAAGTGAAATTATTGAGACTTTTGTTGAAAATCGAAAACATTTGAAATATAAAGGTATTGAAGAATTGATATGGCATCAGCAGTTCTTTTCTGCTGGTATCGCTCATTTCTTCTATACACGCCTGCAAGTACATACTTTATTTTTACAAAAAAATCAAAATGAAATTATGCAAAAGTAGCACATTTGAATTCAGAACAGCTCAATGATATGTAAATCAATTTACATGTGCTTGATAAAGTATTTACATACTCGGAGATTTCTCTGCCTGTCCTGTAGTGCAGCTGCTGCTACGTCTCCTATATGTCCGCCTCTTTGGCCTCTTCCTCCTCCACGTCCACCCCTTGCTCCTCTTCTGCCTGCTGGTCGTCCTCTTCCTCTCCCCCTTACTGCTCCACGCCTAACAGGACTAGAAGTTGAGCTTGTGTCGCTCATTTCCACTCTCCTCTGTTGTCTTGGCCGTAGCCGTCTCTCAGGACTTGGAGTTGCACTTGAACTTATCTACAATATCACAAGTACAAAATAATTTGTTTTCTATACATTGTAAACTTGGGATGATATTTATAAATGATAGATAGTATCATACATGTAACTCTAAATATGCCAGTCATGAATCAACATCTCTATATTATGTGCAGGCATTGGCTACATAACTTTGGTATTTGTTGTAATGATGTAAAAAAAAAAAAAAAAAAAACTGAAGCAAGAAAAAAATTGTTACTACCTTTAAGCAGCTATAGACTATAAGAGTTTACAAACACACACACACACACACACATATATACAAAAATTTACATACGGAGAGGGAATTAACACTTGATCGTGCTTTAATAAACTTTTTTTTTATTTCTCCAAGTAATAAATCATTCAAAAATATAATAAAATACACACAAAAGCATATAAGATATTTACATTTCATAAAAATATCGCATAGCTATAATCGGTCTCTAATTTACAATTCCCCCTTCCATGGCCCCATACCCGGTAACAACATTTATACGAACGTTTATTTCCATCTAAAACATATTTTGCTTGGGGAGTGTCTCAATTCTCGTACCAATAAAGAACATACAAATGGAAAATAGCTTATCTGTCAATTGAATTGGTCATTTTATACATTATTCTTACTGAAAACAACACTGCACACAATTCTTACCTCTTCTTCCATCTTCAATCGTTGTGTTAGTTTTCCCGCGCACATGCGCATAGCGGTCAAAGGAACTCCGGCTTCCTGAATATTCACGAGAACAGCTGCCTATTTGTAATAGTTTCATTTCTGTTTTTTTCATTTAATCTCTAGGATTTAATTAGCAAATTTTGGTGAAGATTTGTATTTTATCTATATAA
Organism: Ostrea edulis; assembly: GCF_947568905.1. Taxonomy (NCBI): domain Eukaryota; kingdom Metazoa; phylum Mollusca; class Bivalvia; order Ostreida; family Ostreidae; genus Ostrea; species Ostrea edulis. The sequence goes on from NC_079169.1 coordinate 36,372,884, forward strand.
AGATGTATGTAAATTTAGATTGGTTTAAATTCACACGAAAAAAAATAATTTGGTATCAGCGTGTATGCCTTTAAGCTTTACAAAGGAAAGACACACCAATAAATTGGACAAATTTCAACCAGACTTAACACATGGTATACTTGAGTGAAAAGGGATTCACGATTATTCATATGAAGGGATACCTCTCATTCCAAGGGGGAGATAATCAAGAAAAGCAAAAAATAGGATGGGGTCATTTATAGATCTTCCCAAGAACCACTGGGTCTAAACACGTCTCCTCCTAGACACCTGATCCCACCTCTGGTATATCCAGGGGTCCGTGTTTGTCCAACTCTCCATTTTGTATTGCTTGTATGAGTTAGGAGATTGATCACTATTCGTTATCTTCACCTTTCACAAATGACAAGCGGTTATATTCATAAAAATCGAAGGGAGCGACAATGAAAGTTCTCCTTTTTAGCTCACCTGAGCTGAAAGCTCAAGTGAGCTTTTCTAATAGCTTTTTGTCCGTCGTCTGTCTGTCTGTCCGTCTATCTGTCTGTCTGTTAAACACTTACATTTTCAACTTCTTCTCCAAAACCACTGGGCCAATTTTAACCAATGTTGTCACAAATCATCCTTGGGTGAAGGGGATTCAAAATTGTTCAAATGAGGGCCAACCCCCTTATCCAAGGGGAGATAATAGCAAATCAGTAAAAATACACTGAAATTTTTTAAAAATCTTCTTCTCCAGAACCAGTAAACCAATTTCATTCCAACTTAATGCAAATCATCCTTAGTTAAAGGGAATTCAAAATTGTTCAAATTAGGGGCCAGGTTCTCTTCAAAGGGGAGATAATCTCAAAAGAGTAAAAATAGGATGGGGTCATTTAAAAATCTTCTTCTGATGAACCACTGTACCAGTATAGTTGAAATTTACGTGGAAGTTTGCTGACATAATGCAGATTCAAGTTTGTTCATATCATGGCCCCCAGGGGTCGGATGGCACCACAATAGGGGAAACCATATTTTATATGTATTTATATAGGAAAAATCTTTTAAAATCTTCTTCTCAAGAACCATTGAGCCAGAAGAGTTCAAATTTACATGGAAGCTTCCTGACATAATGTAGATTCAAGTTTGTTCATATCATGGCCCCCGGGGGTCGGGTGGGGCCACACTAGGGGAAACCATATTTTATATGTGTGTATATAGGAAAAATCTTTAAAAATCTTCTTCTCAAGAACCATTAAGCCAGAAGAGTTCAAATTTACATGAAAGCTTTATGACATAGTGCAGATTCAGATTTGTTCATATCATAGCCCCCCCAGGGTCGGGTGGGGCCACATTAATTGAAATAATATTGTATATGTGTGTATATAGGAAAAATCTTTAAAAAATCTTCTTCTCAAGAACCATTGAGCCAGAAGAGTTCAAATTTACATGGAAGCTTTCTGACATAATGCAAATTCAAGTTGTTCATAACATAGCCCCCAGGGATCGGGTGGGGCCACAATAGGGGAAACTATATTTCATATGTGTTTATATAGGAAAAATCTTTTAAAATCTTCTTCTCAAGAACCATTGAGCCAGAAGAGTTCAAATTTACATGGAAGCTTTCTGACATAATGCAGATTCAAGTTTGTTCATATCATGGCCCCTGGGGGTCGGATGGGGCCACACTAGGGGAAACCACATTTTATATGTATTTATATAGGAAAAATCTTCTTCTCAAGAACCATTGAGCCACAAGAGTTCAAATTTACATCGAAGTTTCCTGACATAGTTCAGATTCAAGTTTGAAGCTTTATGACATAGTTCAAATTCAAGTTTGTTGAAATCATGGCCCCCGGGGTGTCAGGTTTTGCCACAATAAAGGAAACCGTATTTCATATGTGTAAATATATGATGAATTTTAAAAAAATCTTCTTCTCAAGAACTACTGTGCCAAAAAAGTTGAAATATACATGGAACCTATATGACATAGTGCAGTTTCAAGTTTGTTCAAATCATGATCTCCAGGGGTCAGGTATGTCCACAATAGGGGAAACCGTTTTTCATATGTGTTAATGGAAGATAATTAATCTTTAAAAATCTTCTTCTCAAAAACCACTGTGCCAGAAAAGTTGAAATTTACATGGAACCTTTATGACATAGCGCAGATTCAATTTTGTTCAAATCATGGCTCCCAGGGGTCGGGGTGGGTCCATAATAGGGGAAACTGTATTAAAGAATTTTAAAATGGATAAGAAAGGAGACGATGACTCATCCATGAAAGAGAATGTAGAAATCAGTCCCAATACACCATCCATCCCATTATCACCAGAACAGAAATCTAAAATGGAACAGAACAAGTTAGCTGCGAGGGCTACACTAGCCACTAAGGCGTTGAACGGTCTACTGGTAGACGTAGGGTGGAATAACAATGGGAAATTCATTTTCCATGTGTTAAAGTGACTCAGGTGTGCGATGTGGCCCATGGGCCTCTTGTTTGTGATACTCAGCAATTTCAATGTGATGATAACCTGCTTTAGCATCAAGAACCGTGAGGTAGGAATTTCCGAATAGGATGTCTGATATTGTGGAATCGATTTAATTCATGGGGCCACTGTTCGTGGGTAAGCAAAATGTGGCTGGTTCGTGGGGACGTAATTTCGTGGGTAAGCGATACGATGTCACTAGGAGAGATAACTCTACTTGGTTTAAAAAAAAAGTTCCATGACACATAAATTCATGGGTAAGAGTGACCCATAAAATCAACGAACATCAACCCCCCACGAACAATCATGACTCCACAGTATTTCCACTTTGTGTGAAAGTGCATAAGAATCCTTCATGCCCTTACTGTTAAACTGTCTATAATCCACGCACATCTTCAGTTCACCATTTTCTTGTTTACTAAAATCACATTACTTGAAAATTGTGACTTTGACTCTCGTATTACTCTAGTTTCCAACAATTGCTGAAGGTGGTCTCTAACCTCCTTGAACATTCCTAGGGATATACATCTGTGTCTTTGTTTAAATGGTGTATCCGCTGTCAATTCTATCCAATGCTTAACTGCAGTTACAAAACCAATGTCTGTATCTCCATACAAAAAATATTTTTGTTTCTTGCGATCTTCTCCTTTCCTTTAATGTACTCCTGTTCATTTAGATTTTCTTTGGATATTTGAATGTTTCTTTCTGCAATATCCCGAATTATTGTTGTAGGTTCACTGGTTCAGGCATGTCCTCCACTGTGACTGTTTGTAACTCGTCATTAATTAAATCAAGATGAAACCTTGACTGCCTTGGTTGTGACGTTAGTGATAGTCTAAGATACTCGTGTAAAATGATTTGCAAATGCTTGATTCGGTAGACCCGGTATCTAATAAGGCAGTAGTAAGTATCCCATTCACTTTAATCTTAACCTTTGTTGGATCTCCTATGATCACTGCATGCTAATTGACGCTTTCTTTCTCGTCGACCTAGCGTCCACGACTTGATACTGGCCGAGATGAGTTTAAATCTTTCTTGTGGTCTAATCTCACTCTGCATCCGTACTTCACATGTCCTACCTGACCGCATCTGTAATATATGGCTTCCTCACCATTGTCATTTTCTTGTGCATGACCTTTTCTTTTGTTCTTATAATGTTCATCCTGCTGTCCTTTGTGTCATTGACCTTGGCATTCATGATACTTCTTTCTGACATTAATTATGTCTTCTTTCATTTGATTCATTTTTGTATTTATTTTCTAAATCATTTCCTTTAATTCGTACATTTCCACATTACTTGCACTTGCAACTTTCTGGTGGATTTTAAGTTTTCTTGATGTTTCCTTTTTAAAGTTTATCTTATTCGACTTTCCTAACTGCCCGTCTCATTTCATCAAAGTTGGTGCATGTTTTGAAAATATGTCCAGTGATATCTTTTAGATTTTCTGCTAATCCATTCCAAAACATATTTCTTAACATTTGATCTGTGTTTGTTGGAGTAAAGTTACCGTTCTGAATCACTTTATTGAGCAAGTCCTGTCACCTACATCATCATTTCCACCTTGAAATGCACTATAGAACTGGAATAGTAGATTTTCATGATCGTCAACATTTGTTCCAAATCATGTAATATATGTAATATTATAGCAAATGCGATACCAAAAGAGTTTCGATCTTCCTAAATCAGCTAAATAAATATGAAATATATTGAAGTAAAGAGATCGTTGACTGAGACACACAGACAGGGTGTTCTATAACGGGAATTATACGGAGGATTTACTCATGATCTGATTATCACAAATTGGACGTGAAAGTATTTGATTGTATCTCTTCAAATATTGTGAAGCTAGTTCTCCCATCATTTTAGTATGTTGTACATGTATATACCATGTAAAATATCTTATCATAATTGCACCCTCCGCATGCGCGGTTTTACAACCTTTCCACTCACATGATTTTTAAAGTTTCCAATCTACTTTTGTAACCGACGTTTAGCATTTTTGAATGAAACACCACAATATTGGCAAATGCATGTATTTTTGATATATCTGTTTTTATTTTCATTTCTCTGTCCTATAATAAACTGAACTTTGTTCTTTAGTTCCTCTCTGAGTCAATCTAGATCATGAAAGGTGAAGATAAAGAGTAGTAATCAATCTCGTAACTCCTTTACGGACCCCTAGATATGGCAGAGATAAAATCAAGTGCCTAGTAGGAGTAAGCATCCCTTGTCGACCGGTCACACTCACCGTCAGCCCTATATCTTGACCAGGTAAACATAGTTATATGCACTCAAAATCAGTATGCCAAGAACAATTGGTATGAAACACGTCAGACAGCATTTGACCCAATGATAGGTTGTAATGGCAAACTATATCGTTATAACGACCATAGAATTCATGTTACCATCATTCGCATAATGCACACATTGATTTGTTTTAATTCACTTATATTTAGATATGATGTATTGAGGTACAGTGATATCTGTCTGTCCGTCCATCCATGTAGTCCTTTTATATTGCATTGTGCGTTTATGGACATATACATGTATATGATATGCATTGAATTTTGTTATTCATTACAAACTCCAATGGGTGTTAGGGCATATAAACCCTGTATGTTCATCTACCCATAGATGTCGTTGCTCGTTAACGCTTCTGTCAATGCCAAAATTACTTGTAAGATTCTTGTAAAACGCTTAAACAATTATTCATCTTAGCTTAATCGATTTATGATGCAGAATTTTAAGATAAAATTGTTTTACCACTAGTTAACAAATTCCACAAAATTTAATCTTATTTAAATTACAGCATACTTTCCCGAAGTTTTGGTGATATCTATATAATTCTAATTCTTGAATTCCGATCCGTTTTCCGTTATTTATTTTAGTAATACCCGCCTATCATATACTTTCGAATGTGGGCTTGTTTCAGGTTAAGATGAAATAGATACATGTTTTAGAGGAATTATCAATTTTATGTACATTTCAATATTTCTAATGCACTCAAACAGTGTTGTTTTCATATATTTGCCATACATTGACGCACAGGATTTAAACTGTATACAAACTTGCAGAATTTTATTTTACTTATTTAGCGGGTCAATTATAATTTTCGAGAGGCCCTATAGTTTTATCAACCCCACATGCAGGGGTTCTCAATCACGCACCCCTTTTTGTGCGAAAAAGATACAAACTGGAGTCGTAATCTCCCTTCGAAATTTTCTGAATTCGTCACTGTTAAAAATTATCATATAACAAAGGATAAAATCTACGTCCATTAATCTAGTGTTCCGTCTGATCCAAGACAAACGGGTAATTGTTATAAAGACAGTATTCAAATCTTCTTCATTTATTAATGAAGCTAATTGAGGGTTTACATATATATATATATATGTATATATATATATATATATATATATATATATATATATATATATATATATATGTAAAACTTATACGGTACCAATTTTGATGCACGAGATGCGCATTTCGACAAATAATGTCTCTTCAGTGATACTCAACCGAAATGTTTGAAATCCGAAATAATTATGAAGTTTTAGAGCTAAATATAGCCAAAAACAGCGTGCCAAACAAGTGGAGCCAAATTCGTCCAAGGATAAGAGCTATGCATGAGGGAGATAATCCTTAATTTTGAAATGAATTTCTAAATTTTATAACAGCAATTAAATATACATCCGTATTTTCAAGCTAGTAACGAAGTACTTAGCTACTGGGCTGTAGAGACCCTCGGGGACTAACAGTCCACCAGCAGAGGCCTCGACCCAGGGGTCATATATATATATATATATATATATATGTGTGTGTGTGTGTGTGTGTGTGTGTGTGTGTGTGTGTGTGTGTGTGTGTGTGTGTGTGTGACTCCAAAGTGCGATGATAACGCCAAATTCCGATTTAACAATGTACTTTGCCGTTCTCACAATCCTCAAAAGGGTGAATCTTGCCGTTGCTGTCGTTCAAGTCAATCTTAATCACCCATTCCTTCGTCCAATACATCCCGAAGAAGTTGGTGTCAGCACTGCAGCAGAAAAAAAAAATCTTCGTTGGGGCAAACTATATATATGCAAAACTTATACGGTACCATTATATATATATATATATATATATATATATATATATATATATCCAAATTGTGTGTTTTTAAATCACAGTGTCCGGTATAAGATATTAAAATAAAAGCGCTTGGGTTAAAAATTTAACTTTGTGTACTGTTTATTTTATTTCTTTTAATATATATATGAAATAGGTAATGCAGATTTTAAAATAAAACTAAATAGTTAACATCGAAATTAAATATGAAATAAAAATTAAAGCAAAAGAGTGAGTCGTCTAAGGGAGAAACGTCTTTAGGATCATAACGTCCTGCTACCGGAAGACACCCTTCGTTTACCCGTATCGTGTTTATACAAGTACTGCTAAACTAACGTTACTGCTATTCAATATTGATAGCGTGTAAAGTGTTGTACTACTGGCTGACTTGGTGTACGCATGCTGATGTTGGAAGTGTTTCAACACTGATTATCAGACTCTGTGGATAAATGTGCGAGTTTTACAAGTGATTCACGGTTTGTATAGGTACAGTGTATCTAAATACATCGGTCATGGCTATCTATAGATTATGTATTTGTCGTATGAAATTAAGGAGGGTTCTTTACATCATGAAAATGACTCGCTTTTAAAACATGGATGAAAATATAAGTATCATCAATATTTCTATATTCATTTCAAAAATCATCGCCTAGCACCAGTGAGCTCAGAAGGTTAGCAATATTGATGGATTTGTCAAAGGCGTTTGACTGTATTCCTCATGATCTAATTTTATTGAAACTTAAGGCATATGGATTAGCTGACAATACTGTAAATCTTATAAAGAGCTTATCTCAGTAATAGAAAACAATATATTAAGGTGAATTATCTGTGCAGTGGATTTTTAGGTCTGTACCAAGGTGTACTCAAGGGGTCCGTCCTTGGACCGATAATTTTTAACATTTTTTTGAATGATATCTGTTATTTTGTATCGGACGATAACACTCTGTCACATGCTAGTCTCTTATGTTAAAACAAATTGGAATTAAATAGCGTTTTTGATACAATCGTTTTCAGATATATGACTAACGGTCAAATCACAAATCAACAGTTAGGAAGGAGATTCTTGCAAATGCAGTGCATGTTGTTAGTTACAAATGACATTGTAGTTTGCTCAGATTCTTTATTATTCTTTATTATTAATTTCTTCTTCTTGGTGCTTGATTTTTATTTAATTATTTTTATTTATGCTTTCAATTAAATATATTACTATTTATTCTTAATGCTTTCAATCTGGCCTTTGATGATTAGCTTGCTATTTTAACTTTTATGTTTGCAGCTAGTTTAATATTTCTTTGGCATTGCCTTAGAATTTCATAGTCCTTCTCTTATCTGATTATATTGTTTTGGCATAAACTCTTATCCTTTAGTTTGTGTTGTAAAAATTTGTGTCTTAAGTTAGTTATGTTTGCATGTAATGTATGTAGTTTTAGAATCTGTAATACACGTCTCTTGCAACATTATGATATTTTAAGTCTCTTATATTATTATAATATCTATTTCAATTTTACGATAGTGTTGTACATATCCTCCACTTTTCATACATATCAAATTTCTCTGGTGTAGCATACAAATGCGATACCAAACGGGTTTGATCCCCCTAAATCAGCTGATTGAATATCCCAATCTACTGATATTCCTACCTAGTGTGTTGTACCTGTGAACACATAGGCCTAGATTAGGCTGATAAATAAGTAGAGCATCTAACAAATTTCTGACAGGAGGGGAGGATCACCCATGTATTTTTTTTCAAAGGATCCAGTCTATTTTATGGACTAATACAAGTTTACATGTAGTATTATGAAATTGAAACTGCATGATCATAGAGGTAAATATTCAAAACTTGTTGCCGTTCGTATGGGTATTGAAGATGTGCATGTTGGAAGATTTTTATTTCCATTTTGAGAAAATGAAAGTTGTTCGACAACGTCAGATTTGGGGATATATAACATAGAGAGTACATGGTTTATTATTATTTCCTTTAATGCATATAATTTACATACAGTATCAGGAAAATTTAAGACGTCTTTCAAATTTTAAAGACATTTAATTGCTATGAACATTTAGACTCCATCTTGGTACCAAAGCCCTACCCCTGGGATCATGAAATTTAAAATTTTAGTAATTTAAAAGGACTGTACCTACTCCTTCTGATCCATTGAAGTTTAATTAAGAATCGATAGCATTAAAGAAGTTGTTAATTAAATGTTTTACACATAACACCACATCCGTATACCAGATTTGACATGCCCTAGATTCAGAACCTCTACCTCGGGGATCACGAAATTTACAAGTTTAATCGAAAATTTCCTGTTCTATATGACTAGATACATTTTGTTTTTCATACAGAGGTAACGGTTATAAGGAATTTATTTTTGAAAATGGGCCAATTGATTGTAGTTTTGGCTCCACTCCCAATGCTCTTTTTGTGCAGAAGTTCTAGAATTCACGATTTACATTCAAAATTCAAACAACTAGTCCCGAAGATGCTTATTGTCAAATCTCAAAAGAATGGGAAGGGTAGTTATCAAGAAGAAGTTATATATATTCAATTGTTAATGCACACTTTTAATCACTATGATCATTTTGGCCCTACCCTGATACCAAATCCTCTACCCTGGGGTTCACAATTTAGTAAAGGGTTATTTGCTCTTTCTAAATGGTTATGTACATTCAATTTATTATCAATATGATTAAAAGGATATTATTTGAATATAAACACTATATATGATTCAAGTTTGGTCCAGCCCTAGAGTTAAAAAGTCTACTCCGAGGATCATAAATACTAAATATATTTTCCTGCTCTACATGATTATGTGCATTTAGTTTTTCTAAGAGATGCATGGTTCCAGAGACGATTTTTGAAAATTGGTCATTGTTTGTCTTGCCTCTAAGGCGGGGATGTAGGACTCCTGATTTTTACAATTTAAATATCACCCTTGTCCCAAAAATGTGTCATAACAAATTTGAAAAGAGTTGAAAAGATTATTATCAAGGAGTTAGAAATGTTCAGTTGTTCACACACGACGGATGACACACGAGGAACGCTGACCCGCCCAATGGCAAGGGTATAACGTGAGAAACTCGGATTAATGCAAGTATTGATCTGTTTTATGCACTTATCTTTAAAGAGGGTATAATATATTAAGGTACAATGACGTCTGTCTATCCATTCAGTATTAAACCTCTGACCTTATTATATATTACGCTGTGCTTTGTCCCTTACATTCTGAATACAGATTACTCTGTTCAACCGATCAAGATATAGGGCTCACGGCGGGTGTGACCAGTCGACTGGGGATGTTTACTCCTTCTAGGAACCTTATCCCAGGGGTCTGCGTGTGTCCAACTCTCTGTTTTATATTCCTGGCTTATAAGAATTATGAGATTGATGACTGTTTGTCATCTTCACCTTATCATATTTCAGATGTGCATTATTTTATACATCTGTCTTACACCAGATGTATTACTGTAGCAATGTCTGTTAATCTGTCTGTCCATTAGATAGAACAGGATGTATTATTGTAGCAATGACTGATCTGTCTGTCCATTAGCTAGAACAGGATGTATTATTGTAGCAATGGCTGTTAATCTGGCTGTCCATTAGCTAGAACATTTCATAAAACCGCGTGTGTGTGTGTTACAGATATACATGTAAATATATACTGTTATTACCAGTCTGAAGGGGCAGGGATCTGGACCCGCAGTTTATCCCAGTATCAATGTCCGCTTTAAGTGTCAATAATTGATCAATACATGACATAAAGTAAATGTATCTTACAGTCAATACAGAGATGAAGAGGCAGGGAAGACGAACCAGTAGAGCTACACATGAAAACAACACTTCTTTGGTGCAGAATGAACCAATCCGGAAGTCGTATAATTTACGGAAAAGGAAACACGAGACTAAACAAAATGATCAAGGTGAATAAAATCATTTATGTGATTCAATTTTATGAAGTATCTTAGAATTTCACTAAAAGATATCGAGATTTTGAGTTTGTGTTCTTGTTTTTATGCTCCTTTGAATTGGAATAATGTTAAGTTATCATATACATGTTATCTTAAAGTATCTATCTCGACATCATGAGAATCGTTCTTGTCATTTTAAGGTCTTTTGTTGTAATTCTGAAATATTATCCCAAAATTATTTCAAGATAACTAATATCTTGATTTTTTGAGATGTTTTCTCACATGGTCAATCTCTTATCGTGTGACAAGGAGATAATTACTAGTAAAGCGTTGTTCCTGTGATACTAATAGGCTATTGTTCTTTGTTCTGTATAATTTTAAAGGTGTTCCGGTTGTGATTTTGAGACTGGTTTGCCTACAAACATACAAAGTTCAAAACTGTCCGATATCATATCGAACAAAATAGTATACTTCTCTGTGCAAGATAAGTGAAGTATAGATGTTATTTTCATGAACTCACACCAGGGGAAGGAATTCACCGAGAACATGCACCATCTCAATCACAAACGGATTTAAAAGACATCACATGACTACAGATATTTTCTTCTGGTGCATAATTATCAATTTATGTGCATATATAATTATAATATCGTTTTCTTTAAATCAACATGTTAAAGTTTTATTATTAAAAAGCAATCAACTAGTATGTGGTATGATAGAGACTATTAAATCATACATCGCTTTATGATGAGTCATGCTTTTTTATATCTATTTTCAGACGAGATTCTGGTAAATGAGAACACCAAGAGGAGATGCTTAAAAAATGATGACCAAAAAACGAGCACGCAACACGCAATATCAACAAGGGGACAAAAAATGCAGCATACCAAAATGGATAAACCCAAAAGCAAACAGCCGCGATTTCGCAATCAAAATAAGAAAACACTTCTCAAGCAGCCACTTAGAAAAGATATCGCACCGAAAATCCAAGCAATGGGAACAAAACGTTTGACTCGATTATCTATGAAGAAAGGCGAGAACAGCAAGAGAAAGACCTCAGATTCGAATACACCACTACTGCGGAAGAAGACCCAAGTCAAAGGAGAACAATCATTAAGAATAAAACTCCCTAAAAGAGATAAAGATAGAAAGCAAAGGACCTTGTGTGGAACCCCAAAACCTGGAAAGAAGAGAATATTACAAGGAACTCCAAAACCAATGTTAACTTCAAAAGCACCAGAAAAAGAAATGGTATCCAGCATTTTTATCCAAAAACAAAAAACACGAAAACTAAGTAGAGTTCAGGTCTTAAAGAACTCTAATCGAACCAACGAGAAACAACTGCATATGAATATTGAACAAAGCACTGAACCTAAACATTGTAGAATTTCCAAACCAAACACGATCAAACGAAAATCAACGAAAGCTGCACGCAAATTGGTAACAAAAACGGATTATCCTTCATTGCAAGGAAGAGAAAGATTACAACCAAAATATTTTCCCACGTTGTTTGTCAAGAAAATTGATACCAGGTATTATCCTGAAGCAAGTAGAATGTCAAACATACATGGAATCAGTGTATCGAACGACAATTTGATATGGGTAAATTATTTGATAGGATGCGTTCAGCTGCTAAACACTTCAGGCAAAATCCTCCGAACTATCCACTTAGATCACAGTCCGGTGTTTAACTGTTGTATTCCCTCAGGAGACCTCCTGGAAACACAAGGATACGCTGGAGGCTCAAAACCTGTCATAACAATGATATCTCGAGATGGAAACAGCCGGCTATTCGCCGATCTCTCGTCATATGCTACAAACCTGTGTGGAATTCTCTGTGAAAATGAAGTAATATTCGTCGTTGCATATTCTAGCAAAGCTGAAGATGGTGGCTTTACCGGGAGTTATTTTATTATCAAACTTAATATGAGTGGAGAAGTGGAAGGGATATTCAATACAGAAAATGACTGTGATAACATAAATCACATCATTTCACTTAATGGTCAAATAATTGCTCTTCGCACAAATAATTCTGCTATGATTCCCTTGAAGGGGAAAATAATTTCATCAGAGAAAATGAACGGAGTATGTATTGAAAGTGTCTATTCAGCGAGTGCTTCAGTCGACAATCTTGGCAATGTTATCCTGGCATCAAACACAGAACTCATGATATTTGACCCAAGTTTGGAGTTTATGCAGAAAGTAAATACTGGTATTGGATCCATTATCTCGACTGCTGTCGATAAAAACAGTCAGTTGTGGCTAGGTACTGCGTCAGGAGGACTGTATTCAACTCAGTATTTGACATGAAGTCAAGCTTGATAATAGAGTAAATGTATAGTCCACAGGGGCTCGGTTGTCAGATATTGAAGTTTTGTATTATTTGTTCCCGAATAATAAATTGAAGTTTTGCATGATTTGTGTCCGAATAATAAATTATATAAATAAAATCCACCACCAAAATCCGCTTTTTTTTTAGGTTTTAAAAAAGGTGTATCATGTGTACATTAAAAAAAAAGTAAAGGGACGACACTCACAATCTTGGATTTCTGGGGGGCCCTCGATTCACGGCTTGTTTTTAACAATTTCTACTCTCTGACTACCGGTTTCTGGCGAAATCTACGTTGGAAATAGATCCAACGACTTCTCCCTATCGTCTGCTTATGTCTACATGCCGTATTAAAGATTCAGTGACCCGAAACATCCTCGATACCTGCCCCTACTTGTCGAAAGCAACGGAAGTTTGCACCGAGTGACACGACGCCTACCGGAGCTCTCCATTTAATCCCTGGGGTGTTCCGAATGTATACGATAATCAATCCAATGATACATAGGATTACTCCCATACTTGACCAATTAGGATTATTTATCCTATGCAATAACACACTGGTGAAATTATCCCATATAACTACCATCCTGCAGGTGAATGTATCCTAAGGCATTTTTTCTCCCATGGGATAATTATTACAATTTACATTCGATCCCCTAGTCTCAAAAAATGCACAATGTCAAACTTCAAAAGAATTGGAAGGGTAATTATCAAAACTTTAGATATGTTTAATTGTTAATGCACACTTTTAATCACTATGATCATTTTGGCCCCACCCTGGTACCAAAACTCCTACCCTGGGATCATAAAATTTACTACCTGCTCTTTCTAAATGTTCATGTAGATTCAATTCAGTATTAATATAATTATAGATGATTTTAAATATTTTACATATAAAATCTATGAATAATTCAAAGGCTCATACCTAAAGATAAAACTTCTACCTTGGGGCTCATAAATAGGCCTTTCTGCTCTACATGACTACATACATTTGGGTTTTTTCCATACTGATGTGTGGTTGTAGAGAACATTTGTAAAACTTGGTCAGTGTTTGCCCAGCCCCGGGGGTGTAGGAGTCCTGAAATTTACAATCTAAATGTCACCCTTGTCCCACAAATGTTTCATTCCCAATTTTAAAAGAAATGGTGGTTATCAAGAAGTTAAAAATGTTCAATCGTTAACGCCCCACGGATGACACACGAAGGACGCTGACCAATAGAAATAAATCACGTGAGTAAATCAGGTAACCAAAAAAGGAGATAAATGCGAACATTGATATTTTTATGCACCTATCTTTAGAAAGGCTATATTAAGCTAAGGTACAGTGGCGTCTGTCTGTCTATTCAGTATTCAAGCTTTGCTCTTCTAAATTACACTGCGCTTTTCCCCTTACATTCTGAGTACAGATTACTCCGTTCAACTGATCAAGATATAAGGTTCACGGCAGGTGTGACCAGTCGACAGGGGATACATACTCCTCCTAGGAACCTTATCCCACCTCTGGTATATCCGTGTGTCCAACTCTCTGTTTTATATTCCTTATAAGAATTATGAGATTGATGACTGTTTGTTTTCTTCACCTTATCATATTTCAGAAGTGCATTATTTTATACATGTACATCTGTATTACACGATGTATTACTGTAGCAATGTCTGTTAATCTGTCTGTCCATTAGCTAGAACATTTTATAAAACCGTGTGGGTGTTACAGATCTACATGTAAATGTTGTCTCATTTCTCCATCAAATATCAGCTGGAAGTTTTGTGGGTAGCTTCCAGTCGTGTTCAACATTTCCCTCGATTGAACAGCTTGTGTTATGTGTTGTTTTCCAGTATACTCTTATTACCAGTCTGAAGGGACAGGGATCTGGACTCGCAGTTTCTCCCAATATCAATGTCCGCTTATTGTGTTATTCATAATAAAATACTGTTTAAATTAATGTCCGCTTTAAGTATCAATAATAGATCAATACATGACACAAAGTGAATGTATCTTACAGTCAATACAGAGATGAAGAGGCGGGAAAGACGAACCAGTAGAGCTACACATAAAAACAACACTTCTTTGGTGCAGAATGAACCAATCCGGAAGTCGTATAATTTACGGAAAAGGAAACACGAGACAGAGCAAAATGATCAAGGTGAATAAAACCATTTATGTGCTTCAATTTTAAGCAGTATGTTACAATTTCAATAAAAGATATCGAGTTCGTTTTCTTCTTATTATGCTCCTTTGAATTGGAATAATACTAGTATTAGGTTATCACATACAAGTTACGTTAAAGTACTTATCTCGAAATCATAAGAAAATTTCTGGTCATTTTATGATTATCTTTTTGTCCTACGGAGGATGTATTACTGGTCAAGTTTTGTTCCCTTGATACTAATAAGCTATTGTACATTTTTATCTTTGATAAAAAAAAAAATCTGTATAATTTAGAGGGTGTTCCGGTTGTGATTTTGTTACTGGTATTCCTACAAACATACAACGATCAAAACTGTATTATATCATACGGAACCAAATCGTTTATTTCTCTATGTGATTGATTATTGTTTAACGTCCCTCTCGAGAATATTTCACTCATATGGAGACGTCACCACTGCCAGTGAAGGGCTGCAAAATTTAGGCCTATGCTCGGCGCTTATGGAGGGATCTTTATCGTGCCACACCTACTGTGGCACTGGACCTCGGTTTTTGCGGTATCATCCGAAGGACCGCCCCATTTACCGTAGTCGCCTCTTAAGACAAGCAAAGGGGTACTGATGACCTATTCTAACCCAGATCCCCACGTGAAATTTCTCTATGTGAAATATATATATATACAGTACTTGGCCATAAGTATGTTCCCAAAGAAAATTTCCACTATATACATGTACTTCATTTGGAATTCAGCGAGCACATGCAATATCACAATTGCAAACGGAATTAAAAGACATGACATGGCCAATAGATAATGTATATTGGAATTTTATTTCACTAGTAAATATCATAAAATTAATTAAAAACATACTTTCGTTTTCGATAAACTACCCTGAAATAGCAAAAATGAGAGTAAAGAGGTGGACACGCTTTGGCGGATCTAAGCCAGTTTATAACTAAAGACAATGCGATATGAAGTAAATATTGTGTTTATCGATGCTTAATTTTGATCTTAAGGAAGAAATAAATTTTGATAATTGTTGAATAAATAGAATATGCCTGTTCGTTTCGTTTCTTCAATCCGTTATTTTAGTCTTGAATCAGCATTATGGAAATTTTCAAAACGAAGCGCCTAGAACGAGGCAACATCATAGGCGTTTAGGTCTGCAATGAATCGCACATTCTCGAGATAGTTGGTAAAATGGGTAGTGAAAACCGGGACGGATTCGAAACCCGATTTTTAAGTTTTCTTCTTTAATTTATTTTCGTTTGATAAGAAACTGCCTAATCCTTATCTGGATAATACATTGGGTCTTCGCTACAAAAATTACTGCATTACTGCATAAATCTGCTTCGTTGTGAAAATATCAACGATTGTTTATTTCAGGTAAAATGGGTAGCGAGAAAAAAATGCACATCTCATTCAACGAAGGACACCCCATCCCGAGACCAACGATATGACACATCGATAAATTTCAATACGATATTCATCTGATAATTCGATGTTTACAGAAGTCACTGTTACTACTTTTTGTAATTGATATGTACTAACACCTGGATAAACAAACAAAAATATTTTGGTTAAACATGTTTTATGATGACATAGATCTTGAAAGTAGGTAATAAGTCGAAAACTGTCCAACATGTCAGATATCGAATGGTCCGGGATTGCTCTGTTTCAGTTGCGCCTTATAACTTTAAAGTTAAAACATATTACCGATATTAGGTTGCACACTACCCGGCAATGTCCAAGAAATCAGGCCACTATTTACAATATAGCAGTTTTTCTGTTTGTCATTATTATAGTGCGTTATGTTTTTGATTACTGCGTTTGACGAGAAGATACCACGTGTGTTCATAATTTTGCCCTTAGATTGTCGCACGGGACAAAAACTATCATTGTAAACACATTCGAAATGCTAATTAAGTTTCAAATTTGAAATTATGAGGGACCACTCTATTCATTTCGTCATTGGTCAGCTATTCGGCATGACGAATTACGATTTCATTCGTAAGATCAATCCTGTGGCGATCCGGGTGAGAATAGGTCCTCAGTACCCCTTGCTTGTCGTAAGAGGGGACTAAATGGGGTGGTCCTTCGGATGAGACCTCAAAAACCGAGGTCCCGTGTCACAGCAGGTGTGGCAAGATAAAGATCCCTTCCTGCTCAAAGGCCATAAGCGCAGAGCATAGGTCTAAATTCTGCATCCCTTCACCGGCAATGGTGACGTCTCCACATGGGTGGAAATTTCTTCTTTATAGATCCTCATGTCAAAGTCTCATTATCAAAAAGCAATCAACTATTACAATTTATGTGGTATGATCGAGACCATTAAATCATAGATCGCTTCTGTCTAATGCATGCATTTTTAATGTACATTTTCAGACGAGAGTCTAGCAAATGAGAATATCAAACGAAGATGCTTAAAAAATTATGACCAAAGAACGAGCGCGCAGCGCGCAATATCAGCAAGGGGACAAAAAACGAAGCATACCAAAATGAATAAATCGAAAGAAATACAACCAAGATCCCGCATTCGAAATAAGGAATCACTTCTCAAACACACTTGGGAAAAATATCAAACGGAAAATCCAACCCCTTGGAACAAAGCGTTTGACTGGACTATCTATGAAGACAGATCAGAACAACAAGAGAAAGACTCCAGATTCGAACTTAACACTAATACGGGGAAAACCAAAATCAAAGGAGAACATTTATCAAGAATAAAACTCACTAAAAGAGATAAAGATGGAAGAAAAATGACCCTGTGTGGAACCCTTAAATCTGGAAGGAAGAGAATATTACAAGGGATCCCAAAACCAATGTTAACTTCAAAAGCACCAGAAAAGGAAATGATACCCAGCATGTCTATCCAACCCCCCCCCCCCCAAAAAAAACCACGAAAACAAAGTAGAGGTCGAGTCTTAAAGAACTCTGATCAAACTAAAGAGGCACATCTGCACTCAAATACTAAATAAAGCACTGAAACTAAACATTGTAGGATTTCCAAAGCAAAGATGATCAAACAAAAATCAACGAAAACTCCACCCAAATCAGTGACAAAAACAGATGATCCATTATTGCCAAAAAGAGAACAGTCACCACCAAAACGTTTTTCCACTTTGTTTTTCGAGGAAATAGATTCCAGGTTTTATCCTGAAGCAAGTGGAACATCAGCCATACATGGAATCAGTGTATCGAATGACAATTTGATATGGGTAAATTATTTGATAGGATGCGTTCAGCTGCTAAATACTTCAGGCAAAATCCTCCGAACTATTGACTTAGATCACAGTCCGGTGTTTAACTATTGCACTCCCTCAGGAGACCTCCTGGAAACACAAGGATACGCCGGAGTTGCAAAACCTGTCATAACAATGATATCTCGAGATGGAAACAGCCGGCTATTCGTCGATCTCTCATCATATGCTACAAACCTGTGTGGAATTCTCTGTGAAAATGAAGCAATATTTGTGTTGCATATTCTAGCAAAGCTGAAGATGATGGCTCTTTCAGTAATTTCATTATCAAACTTAGTATGAGTGGAGAAGTTGAGGGGGTATTCAACACTGAAAAAGGCTGTGATGACATAAATCACATCATTTCACTTAATGGTCAAATAATTGCTCTTCGCACCAATAATCCTGCGATGATTCCCTTGAAGGTTAAAATAATTTCATCAGAGAAAATGAACGGAGTGTGTATTGAAAGTGTATATCCAGCGAGTGCTTCAGTCGACAATCTTGGCAATGTTATCCTGGCATCAAACAGAGAACTCTTCATAATTTACCCAAGTCTAGAGTTTATGCATAGAATAAATACTGGTATCGAATCCATTATCTGCACCACTGGATCCATTACTTCGACCGCTGTCGATCAAAACAGTCAGTTGTGGCTAGGTACGGTGGCAGGAGGACTTTACTCAACTCCGTATTTGAAATGAAGCCAAACTTGATAGAATAAAATGATATCTGTTTTGGTATCAGCTTTTGTTCAGTATACCAACTTGTAATTAAAACTAGATATTTAAACGATCTTGAAGAATTAATATGGTATTCAAATCTGAGATGAAAGGCGAAGATACCGAACAATGATCAATCATAAATCTCACAAGGAATACAAAATAAAGAGTTGGGCAAACACAGACCCCTGGACACACCAGAGGTGGGATCAGGTGTCTATGAGTAAGCATCCCCTGTAGACCGGTCACACCCGCCGTGACCCCTATGTCTTGATCATGTAAACGGGGTAATCCGTAGTCAAAATCAGTGTGTTAAAAACGGTCTAACAATCGGTATGAAACACGTCACACAGCATTTGACCTAATGACAGGTTATATGGGTAAACGAAATCATTATAACGACCATAGAATTTGCGAAATCCTGACTTTAAAAGAGGCTGTTGAAACCTCTGTAACATCAACCTGTCAGTAGATATAGATTACAATATATTTATAGCATAAAAATCGAGTTTTTAACTTGAACTTAATAATCATGTATACCTTTTAACAATATCACTTTTAGCCTGCAATAATTGTCACTGCTGCCTGCATGTAAAATCTTTGTAATGGGGGTTGTTTCCTCCTGCTTATACCTACGTCTGATGAAGCTTAGCGTGACTACACACTTTCGTGTGTGTACTTCTTAAAAGTTATTATCATTTTTTAAAAAGACGGATGGTAAATCACTCGAATAACTAATTTAAGCACCATTGGTGTACAGGTTTTCGATTGACCATTCAATGCAGGTCCAAAATGTTATCAAGATTTATTTCTAACCCGATCCTTGCTTTTCTTGGCCAAGTCTCAAAGGTGCATTTTTTTAACCAAGTTGCAACGAAGTTGAACTCAGCTATTGGTTTGGTGATGCGGGCGGGTTGGCGGGCGGGCGGTTGGGCGTCAACAATTGGTTTCCGGATGATAACTCGAAAAGTTTACAATCTAATCAAATGAAACTTTGATGTATTGTTGGGTACCAAGTAAGGAAGACCCCTATTAATTTTGGAGAAAAATGGTCAAAGGTCAAGGTCACAGTGACCGAAAATAGAATGAAAATTTCAGAAAAATTTGGTTTCCGGATGATAACTCAGAAAGTTTAAATCCGAATCAAATGATACTTAAAGATATTGTTATGTTCCAGGTAAGGAAGACCCCTATTGATTTTGGAGAAAATGGTCAAAGGTCAAGGTCACAGTGACCGAAAATAGAATGAAAATTTCAGAAAAATTTGGTGTCCGGATGATAACTCAGAAAGTTTAAATCCGAATCAAATGATACTTAAAGATATTGTTATGTTCCAGGTAAGGAAGACCCCTATTGATTTTGGAGAAAAATGGTCAAAGGTCAAGGTCACAGTGACCGAAAATAGAATGAAAATTTCAGAAAAATTTGGTTTCCGGATGATAACTCAGAAAGTTTAAATCCGAATCAAATGATACTTAAAGATATTGTTATGTTCCAGGTAAGGAAGACCTCTATTGATTTTGGAGAAAATAGGTCAAAGGTCACAGTGACCGAAAATAGATTTAAAATTCAAAAAAAAAAATTTGGTTTCAGGAGGATAACTCGAAATTTTTTAATTTGAATCAAATGAAACTTGTATATATTGTTGGATACCAGCAAAGCAAGGCCACTATTGATTTGGAGAAGAAAGGTCAAGGTCACAGTGACCGACAATAGATTGAAAACTTCAGACAAATATGGTTTCTGGATAGTAACTCGAAAAGTTTAAAACTGAATCAAATGAAACTTGGTTATATTGTTGGATAGCAGGTTAGGAAGACCCCCCTATTGATTTTGGAGGAAAATGTCAAAGTCATAGTCCTGAAAAAAGATTGAAAATTTTAGAAATGTCTTGATCTGCATGATAACTCTAAGAGGTAATATACAACAATGAAGGATGCCCATTTCCAAACTCCTTTTAAAAATGTATTCACAAGAATTTATTACATTATATCCAACAATTAGTTCTTCACAATTATAAATATGCCACACCATTCCTGACTTTACAATGTATCCCATGCAACTCGGCTCATGCACCCCTGGGTGCATATATTGATTTTTTTTCTGCTGGGATTATATTGACATTCATTTCTGTGTTCCAAGTACTCTTTTATTGCAAGACACAACATTGCGTAAATCATTAGTTCACAGAAAACCATTATAGATCTCGATGTCTACTGTCCAGACAAATTCAAAGATTTTAAGATTTCCTTCTATTTTGTTTTAAAAGCGAGAATGGGTAGTTTGCTACTGAAGGAATTGACCTATGGCGGAAATCTTTATGCTATCATTGAGTCAAATGCAGTCTGGCGTGTTTCATGCGGATTATTAGGCCGTTCTTGACTACGGATTACTCCGTTTACCTGATCAAGACATAGGGCTCACAGCGGGTGTGACCGGTCGATTGGTAATGCTTACTCGTCCTAGGCACCTGATCCCACCAGGGGTCCGTGTTTGCCCAACTCTTTAATTTCTATTCCTTATAGGAGTTACTCAGGAATCATTTTTATTCGTGGGGGCCAATGTTCGTGGGTAAAAGTAAAATTTTGTTGGTTCATGGGGATGTAATTTCGTGGGTCTTTGATGCGTCCGGTAATTGCGGTGAAGTGATTAGTTCTCATGCTATTTAACCAGTTCTTCAATTTGATTTCGAAGTGTCCAGAACATGTCAATCACACAGTGGCAAAAATCCGGTGAAATAAAAAATTCCGACTGTGGATACAGTGTTGGAGGGAAATCCCAATTCTTCTCTGCGTTTTACACCAAGAAAATGTGAAAGTTATAACTGCATGGACGACGAGCAGCGGGCAAAAATTCCTAAATAAATTGTAGATATCGGCGTCGCCAAAGCAAGACTTGGGGGGGGGGGGGGGGGGGGGGGGGGGGGGGGGTATCGCAGCTCGGCTCATTGGACTCCGGTAAAGAAAGTTAGAATGAACGAGGAAGTTGTTATTCAAATAATAGTGATGGTGCATGTAGCATGTGACGAAATTTGATACAAAAAAATTCGCAACACACGGAGGGCACATCGAAATTACAAAACATTATGCGAGATCATTGTTACGAAGGATGGGCTTTGTGAAAAGGAAAGGAACACTAGCCGTTATAAATCTGCCAAATCATTTTGATGAAATAAAGAATGAATTTATCAATAGTGTCCAAGAAAGTTTGAGATAAATTACTGTTCGTTATCTTCATCTTTCATATACACACAATTGAAATAAGAGAGAGGTATACATAATAGCGCATACACTGACCTCTCTTATCCAACCCATAGCAGTACCACTCCAGCAGGACTGCAGTGGAAAGAACACCTCTATTGGCCATATCACGAATCTCACTTGCGACTTTGATTTAGATCAACTATTAACAAAATATTAGAACAGATGAATTACAGGAAGCATAGGATAATATCTGAATACTCTGTTTTGTAAATTAATTCAGGCTTCCAATGTTTTCATATCCTTATAATACAAACTAGATATCTACCCCTACACTGCACGAGGATGCTTTGCATGAATATATTGTGCCATTGTGGTGTTGACAAGATCTTTAAAGTGTTTTCCTATACGTCTTTGAAAGGTGAAGATAACGAGCAGTCATCAATTTACTAACTCCTTTAAGGAATACAAAATCAACACGGTCTACAGGATATAGCTGAATGAAAGGTGAAGATAACGAACAGTGATCAATCTCGTAACTCCTATAAGCAATACAAAATAGATAGCTAGGCAAACACGGACCCCTGGACACACCAGAGGTGGGATCAGGTGCCTAGGAGGAGTAAGCATCCCCTGTCGACCGGTCACACCCGCCGTGAGCCCTATATCCTGATCAGGTAAACGGGAGTTATCCGTAGTCACAATCAGTGTGCCAAGAACGGCCTAACAATTGGTATGAAGCACGTCACACAGCATTTGACCCAGATAGGTTGTATTGACGAACTAGATCGCTATAACGACCATAGAATTTGCGAAATGCTGACTTCAATCGAGACTGTTGAAACCCCTGTACCATCAACTTGTTTGTCTATAGCTTGCCTCGATTTAAAACTGACCATACGCAGAACAAGCTCTTGTGTATCGAATCAGTTGAAAGATATAAACACCATATGCAGGTGATAATGAAATATTGCTACATAAATATGGGAAGTTGACAATGGAGAAGCTGAAATCATCCTGTTTGTCATACAGTTGAGTTGTCAGTTTGCCGTTAATGTCTACTTTCAATGAAATATCCAAGTATGAAGCAAAAGTGGAAGACTCTGTGGTGTCTTTTATTTCGAGCTCACAGGGATATATCAAATCGACATGTGAATGAAAGTTATTATGTTAATAGACAAAACGTCGTCGATATATCTAAATGTCGAATTGAAGGTCACAGCAAGAGATTTTTTCTTCTCACATAGAAGTATTTGAATAAATTCTGCTTCATAGGAATATAGAAACAGGTCAGCTAACAAAGGAGCACAATTCATGCCCATGGGAATTCCAACAGACTGTTGGAAAACCTGATCACCAAAGACCATGAAATTAATAATAAAAATTGATGCACAAAAACATGTTCCATCATAATAAAGCATGTTTTTAGAATACAATTAATAATCATAAAGACGTAGGAAACAAAACCCAGCAGATATAATTAATATGATTTTGTCATGTCATAATTTGACATTTTAAAATCTTCATTGTGATGAAGATTTCATCCTTGTAAACCAGTTCACTGTTGAGAAATGGATATACAAACAGTTTATGCAAATATTCTCGATTCTCGAGAGATGTCCTGCATAAATACAGTATGAAAAGTGTGATGTTTTGCTGACATTTAAGAAGTAAATTTCATACATGTTGGTATGATCTGAGATGCTTCACCCCACATACTTCAAGAAGCTCAATGGCACGTCATGAAAAGTACGCCGGCATGAAGTGTTGCAGTTCATACTCTAATGTTTGTTATGTTTACATTCTATACATTTCTGTCAAAATTCCCAGCCGTTAAAATAGACGTACTATATTTATCAAGTAGTTCTGTATTCATGTGCACATTGTTTACAATTGCAGCACATTCATGAGGAAATGTCTATCATTACAATGTGTAACAGGATGCTCATGAAGAAATGTATATCATTAGGATTTGTAAAGATATCAAAGGCAAAAACATTGGAAATGCGAATATAAAGTATTAAACAGTTCTTCCAGCAGGAAAAAATGACAAAAACAACAGGTCAAGCACACAATCAACTTACTTCATCAAAACACAGTTTCATTGGAATGGCCAAGTTTATGGAATGCAAGACATCAATCCTTTTAGAATTTCAATACCTAATATATTGCCCACTTTTAGCAATAAAACAATTAACCATTTCAGTTTAAATTATGTTGATGAAGCTTTGTGTGTTAAAGGGGAAGGCAACCAAAAAAAAAATTTACATAAATCATATGATAAACATTTGTCATACTATTCAGTTGATATATGGTCTAGATAAGCTTCAGTACTAATTTGAAAACGTTAAAAATTGAAATTCCTGCCATCTATAGAGGCTGCCATGACGTGGAACTCTTTTGTATTCAAGACCACAAAAATCAATAATTTTGACGTCACACCGTCCGTTCCGATTTTGTTGAAATAAGGTCATCAAAGATGTGCATGTGGTAGATTTTATGAATAAATAGGTTGATGCCTTCCTGTCAAGCTGTTAACTGCACTAATGCAAAGGGGAGATGTGAAAAGTTTTTTGTTTTTTTAATGAAATTCCTGACCCAAACAGGTCATCTGAAAAGAAAAGACTATGTAAACTGTGGATCCGTCATTTGCATTATGACAAGCTGAGGTTTGAGACATTTGTATGAAGAAATGTGTACAGTCTGCCGGGTCTGCGACTCGACTGAACATCTTCTTTTCTTGATTTCTTCTTGCGAAAGAACGGGCTCAAAACTATACAACTCCAAACTTAACGGTTTGTGACTTGTCATGTTTACAGTGTTGCTGATGAAATAAATCGGAACCGACGGTGTGACGTCATAAATTAAACTTTAATGGCAGCTCTCTTAGCATCGGGTAATTTAAAATAAATGATAGATTAATATTGATTAAAATCGTTAAGCAAGGATTTTTGTTGTTAAAGACTGTCATTTACGATATCAGCAGGTAATACTTTATTCATACAAGCAACAATGTGGTTAAGGTTGCCTTTCCCTTTAAAAATAAAGTACACAAATTGGTCTCCTCAGCACAGATAAGGTTGACAAAGGGTTCACCATATTCAAAAAGTATAAAAAATGTTGACTGTATGATGTCATGAACAAAATCAGTCAATAAATATACAACTAAATGACATCCAGTTAAACATCCTTATAATGAATTCAAGCTTATCATGAAGTCATATTTATTCCTCTATGAATGAGAGGAAAATAACAATCAAAAATTGTATTGGATATGACAAAGTTTGGTTATAATGAACATTAAATGTTCAACATTTGCGGTAACCATGTTTTACGGTACTTTGAAGCTTAAAGTATTAAATGTATAATAATCTTTACTTGCAGCTACAGTCATATTTTGATGTCATGTGACTTGCTAATTAATATTCCAAATAAACAGGTCTCGCTATATGATGTCTAGGATCCCTTAATCAATGTACACAGATCTCACTATGTGATGTTGCTACTAAAATATCATAGTGCGAGCTGAGAGGTGAATCTAAGAAATTACGCTATTCAAAAACCCATGTCACATGATCATTATACATGTGGTATACAACAAATGAACTCATAAAAAATATAAATTAATGAACTAGAATTTTTTTTGACAAAAGTGAATATTCAAAATATATGCTAGAGGATGGTATAGTATTTAAGAAGGAAGATGTTGACATTTTTCTTAACTGTACTTTGTCCATTTCATATTGTATATAGACAAACAGGATTTGATAAAATCTCTGGTACTCCCACCTCTCATTCACTAAATCAATGTGTATGTCAATCTACTCGTAATAAAATGGCACTTATTATTTGTCTACTTTCGTATTAAACAACCAAACACAATATTCATAATACATAATTCATAATACAATGCCATGTAATTATGTGAGCAACCTAACTCTAAAATGTTAATTCTAAATCAAAGTTTACAACCACAAGAAAATCAATATCAATAAAACGCATACAGTGTTCTCCTCATTTCCTTTTGAATAATGGACAAAGCAACAATAATACATATATTTCAATTCATATAAAAATAAATCATTTTGTATACATCTTATGAATTGATTCAATGGTATACATTACAAAAATTAAAAAATAGGATATGTATCGCTGAAAGATGGAATGTTTATGAAAAGTGAAACATCTTTGCACAAACAAAATATGTAAATATTGCTGTATCTGTTATAAAAATGATATGTTCATTCACTGAGCATTGCATGATATGTACAGATATGTACGAGTAAATAGATAAAACATATACTGTAGTGCTACTTAATCAAAATCTACTATGATACATTTTACAACAAATACATGTCTCATAGAATAAAGATTCTAACAATGATATTTGAAAGAATCGCAGATTTGAATGGCATATTACATTTATCCTTTCAAGTTCAAATGAAATAAGTAAATCCTTCAGACTTTATGTAGCCCTCGTACTATTGTGAGCATTTGTGAATCTCATAGGCCTCTCTCCGTAGTCTGTCTATTTCTCAAGGAAAATAAACAGCCTTTCTCAGTAGTCTTTGGGCCTATTTCTGTAATTAACAATACACAGATCTATGATAATGAGGACCAGCCTTCTCAGTAGTCTTTGGGCCTATTTCTGTAATTAACAATACACAAGGCTATGATAATGATGACCAGCAGTGATGATAAGCCTGTCAGGGACCAGGTAGAGGTCTGGTAATTCTTATTGGTCTCTATTAACGGAGCAGCAGTGGCTGTACCTGCAATACAAAATGGAACATGTCATGGCACAGTTAAATTCCAGTTCAACAAAATACTGACAGATGCAAGTATATTTATAAAGTAGGGAATTAATTCATACATTTCAAAGTTTATGTGCACATGGGCCAGGTTGGGACACTACTTACAACAATGTTATATTTTGATTAAAGAGAGATTCATCTTATATTACATGTTCTGTATCATTATTCTATGCCATTTATTGATTTCCTTTGAAGGAGATCATAGAGTGTTCTGTAAAATCAACAAGGACAGTGCAATAAATTGTATGTTTCATGGTAACACAGTCATTCAGGCCAACATTTGTTTATTTTCTGTTTTATTCCATGGGTGTCGTCATGGGTTGAAATCAAACAGAAATAAAAGCACAAAAATTCAACTTTTACTTTCATTACCTAAGGAATTGTCTGTCCAACTTGCAACTTATGAAAGAAACTCTGACCTGATTTACTAAATCTACCCCAAAAGAGAAAGTGAAATTTAAAAACAGTTCATTTTTGTTATTAAACTCAATTTTACATCCAAATTTAAAAGCCAATAACACTTCTTTTTCTACAAAATTTAGGCAGTTGAAAAAAAATTCATCCTATCAGAGTTAAAAAAAGATTTCTGACCACAATTTTTCAATTTCTTTTTCTGAAATTGGTATTTATTCCCCCCCCCCCCCCCCCTTCATTTTTGAGAAAAAAATTCCCCAAAACAGACAAGCGGCCCATGGGCCACATTGCTCACCTGAATCACCTTGGACCTGCCAATGGCTGCCATTGTTCAGCAGTTGTGATTTTAAAGAATAAAGAATGCACACCAATATGACTAACATGATCTTGCTGCTCTGGATAAGACCAAGGTCACAAGGTCATAGATCATGGTATGACAGTCACACAAAAGACTTTGCCATACGAAATCTATATACAAAATATGAAAGCTCCATCTTAAATAGTTAAGGAGATATTGAATAGGTCAGATTTTTATAAAAAGAAGGTCAAACTTCCAGGTCAAGGTCACTAGGTTGCATACCATTGCATCACATTAAAGGTCTTTTCGTAAAGAATGTAAGTACAAAATATGAAAGCCCTCACTTAAATACATGTACTTCTAGAGATATATCTAAATGTCTCCTATATATATCAGCATATAACACTTTGATCCCTTATTGTGGCCCAACCCCACCCTACCCCCGGGAACTATCAAATGCAAAATTTCGGATCTATTCTATGTCAGGAAGCTTTCATAAAAATTTCCACTTTTCTGACCCTGTGGCTTTTGAAAACAAGAGGCCCATGGGCCACATCGCTCACCTGAGAAAAGAGTGTTTATGTTTTAAACCCAACATGGCAGGTGTGACCAGAAAATCAATAGGGGGTCATACACGTTGTAAATATGTGCATTAAGTGTGTAATTATAACAAATGAATGCCCTTCAGTCAAAGATTTTTGGTGCCAAGATTAATGATATTCACCAAGTTGTTCAAAAGGAATCGACGGCGAGTTTTCTTCTTCTTAATTTATAAATGAAGACAAAAATGAAATCATATCACTAGATTTATTTGAATGCAAAAAAAAAAAATCAAAAAAAAAATCGATCTTCTATGTGGCCCCAACCTTCGCCAGGGGACCATGAATTCCACAAATTTTAATCTGCACTACCTGATAATGCTTTTACATTAAAATGACTAATCATTACTATGCTCTTCTTGAGATGAAGATTTTTGAACATATATTTTTTTAAATATTTCAATGTCAAACTTTGAACCCCTATTGTGGCCCCTCCCTACCCCCTGGGGGCATGACTTGAACAAACTTGAATTTACACTACCTGAAGATGCTTCCATATAAATATGATTAATCACAGCTTTGCTATTCTTGAGAAGAAGATTTTTAAAGATTGTCCCTATATATTTGTGTGTAAAACTTTGATCCCCCCTTGGGGCCCCATCTTATCCCCGGGGGCCATGATTTGAACAAACTTGAATCTGCACTATGTCAGAAAGTTTTCATGTAAAAATCAGCTTTTCTGACTCAGTGGTTCTTGAGAAGAAGATTTTTAAAGATTTTTCCTATATATTTGTATGTAAAACTTTGATCCCCTATTGTGGCCCCATCCAACCCCCGGGGCCCATGATTTGAACAAACTTGAATCTGCATTATGTCAGGAAGCTTTCATGTAAATCTCAGCTTTTCTGGCTTAGTGGTTCTTGAGAAGAAGATTTTTAAAGATTTTTCCTATATATTAGTGTGTAAAACTTTGATCCACCCCTTGGGGCCCCATCTTATCCCTGGGGGCCATGATTTGAACAAACTTGAATCTGCACTATGTCAGAAAGTTTTCATGTAAAAATCAGCTTTTCTGGCTTAGTGGTTCTTGAGAAGAAGATTTTTAAAGATTTTTCCTATATATTTGTATGTAAAACTTTGATCCCCTATTGTGGCCCCATCCAACCCCCGGGGCCCATGATTTGAACAAACTTGAATCTGCATTATGTCAGGAAGCTTTCATGTAAATCTCAGCTTTTCTGGCTTAGTGGTTCTTGAGAAGAAGATTTTTAAAGTTTTTCCCTATATATTTGTATGTAAAACTTTGATCCCCCCCTTGTGGCCCCATCCTACCACCGGGGGCCATGATTTGAACAAACTTGAATCTGCAATATGTCAGGAAGCTTTCAGGTAAATTTCAGCTCTTCTGGCCCAGTGGTTCTTGAGAAGAAGATTTTTAAATGACTCCACCCTATTTTTGTGATTATCTCCCCTTTGAAAGGGACATGGCCCTTCATTTGAACAAACTTGAAAGCCCTTCACCCAAGGATGCTTTTGGCCAAGTTAGGTTGAAATTGGCCCAGTGGTTCTGGTGAAGAAGTCGAAAATGTGAAAAGTTTACGGACAGACAGACAGACGGACGCCGGACAAAATGTGATCAGAATAGCTCACTTGAACCTTCGGTTCAGGTGAGCTAAAAAAAGATTTTCCCTATATACTTGTATGTAAAACTTTGACCCCTATTGTGGCTCCACCCTACCCTTGGGGGTCATGATTTTTACAGTCTTGAATTTGCATTATATCAGGAAGCTTTCATTTAAATTCAAACTTTTCTGGCCTAGTGGTTCTTGAGAGGAAGATTTTAAAGATTTTCCCAATATATTCCCATGAAAAACTTTGATCCCCTATTGTCGCTCCACCCTAAACCTGGAGAACATGATTTAGCCATCTTGAATCTGCACTTTGTCAGAGACCTGCAATGTAAATTTGAACTTTTCTGGCCTAGTGGTTCTTGAGAAAAAGATTTTCCCTAAATATTTGAATGTTAAAGTTTGATCCCCTATTGTGGTCCCACCCTACCCCTGCGGGCATATATGTTTTATCAAACTTGAATCTGCACTATGTTAGCATACTGGCATGTAAATTCAAACTTTCTTGGCCCAGTGGCTCTTGAGAAGAAGATTTTAAAAGATTTCCTTTATACATTCCCATGTAAAACTTTGATCCCCTACTGTGGCCCCATCCTACCCCCGAGGGCCTTTATTTTAAAACTTGAATCTGCACTATGTCAGGAATCTTTCATGTAAATTTGAACTTTCCTGGCCCAGTGGTTCTTGAGAAGAAGATTTTAAAATGACCCCACCCTATTTTTGCATTTTCGTGATTATACCCTCTTTGAAGGGGACATGGCCCTTCACTTGAACAAACTTAAATCCCCTTCACCCAAGGATGATTTGTACTAAGTTTAGTTGAAATTGGCCCAGTGGTTCTGTAGAAGAAGATGAAAATGTGAAAAGTTTATGGACAGACAGACAGACAGGTGACAGACAAAAGGTAATCAGAATAACTCACTTGAGCTTTCAGCTCAGGTGAGCTAATACTTAAGAAAGATAAATTAATCACTGAAAATATTATGGTCTTATATTCAGCATTTAAACAGTCGTTAAATGTAAAATAAAGTCTATAATTGAAATCTCTCTGGACAAGTGGTAAATTTGTCTGAAAAAGTACATTTTCAAGTTTTTTGTCTATAAACATCTACTAGGCATTCTGAAAATCACATCTGCACTCCAAATTGGTTTAATCACTTGCAATTAGAGTGAGGCACACACAATAGTTTATACACACTAATTCTGTCATGTAACATTTGGTGTGAACCAATAGTTTTTTCAGTATGGAAACCTTCACAAATTAGAAAGGTTTGAGAGTTTGCTTACTTAGGAATGATTACATATGTACGTATAATGCCTCGTTCACACGAATGCACATTAAATTTTACTTCGCATTAAATTTGATGCGAAGTAAAATAATGCGCATTAAATCAATTCGAATTAAATAGCGTTCACACGGCGGTAATATTTAATGCGAAGTAAACTAATGCGTATTAAATTCGATTGCATCTCTAAATTAAAGGGTGCGCACAATAAATAAAAGAATATAGACTATATCATTGAAAATTATTTTATAGATATTTTAATGAATATTGTGTAGATACAGAATTCATGCTTCAAAACACTTTATATCTTTTAACAATGTACATGTAACTGATCTACATACAAGGAGTTTTGTCGTGTTTGTTTTTATGTGTTCCCAAGAAATCACTTGTTATTTCTTCTGACGACCAACATTCACTTTAGACAATATATTGACTACTGTTGTGACATAATTTTTGATTACTAATACGTATTATACACTGTAAGTCTACTATGACGTCATATGGTATAAAGAAATTCAACAATGATCAAGCGGCATATTTGTTAAAATGTAAAAGAGAAAATCATATCACTATTTCGAAACATTTTTGTCGTATTTAAAAGCAATTCCTCCCATATTGTAATACTCAGTATGCCTATGCAGAGCACATATTTATGTCTGACATTATCTAATGACACGCTGTTTGTACATGTATTTTAGTGATTTCTATCATTTTGATTAGTTTTTCGCACAAAACTAACATTGATGTATGTAGCTGACCACGGGTATGATGCAAGTGACCCAAATTTGCCATTACGCATGCGTCTACATTTAATTCGAATTAGCTTCGCTTAGCGTTCACATGGAGCTAATGCGATGTAAATCTAATTCGCATTAAATCGCGATGTCAATTTTAATTTGAAGTAAACTAATGCGCATTAAATCTTCGTGTGAATGCAGTTCAGATTTAATTCGCATTAACTTACATTTAATGCAAATTAAATTCTTCGTGTGAACGAGGCATTAGTTAAATTGTAAATGGGGGGGAAGGTGGGGGTTGACTTACTTCCTGGTCGAGATGACAGCTGTGGGAAATATGTGGACCAGAATCCAAAGTCCTTCTGTCTGTAGTTTGTGTAATTGTAAGACGAGTTACTGATGTAGAAATAGCTGTGGTTGTAAAGATTGTACTCTCGCCAAGTCACATTCTTAAAATAATTCAAATTAAATCGTCTTGGGGTAGGATCACTGCAAGGAAAATAAGGTAGTTCATATTCAACTCTATAAACCTGTGTAATCTACTCATTAATGAACGTATTATAAGAAAATAACATTATAATTGTATATTATAACCACAGTAACTTGATCCAAAGAGTTGGATTATGTCAAGTTGACAGGCGCAGATCATCAGATCATACAAGACACGAAGTGCTGAGTTTGATCTGATGATCTGCGCTTGTCAACAAGTAATGAAAAATTTATCATATATCCTCTTATGTATTTTTAAATCCAAGTTTATAAGATAATAAATGTAATCCAAATTATCAAAAACACAGACATACAGTGAAATTATATTTTGTGTATGCAGATTTGTTTATGACATGGTTAATATTTTCCACAAAAAATGTTGCATTGATGCATTGTGACATTATCAGTTTCAGAGGATACTGATACGGAATCAGAAAACCATAGTGTGGTGATCCGGAAAATCAAATCACACTTAGTGAAATCCACATTATCAAAAAACGAAACATTGATGGGTATATAAGTGCAAATATATATTATTACTACAGTAACTTGATCCAAAGAGTCGGATCACGTCGAGTTGACAGGCGTGGATCATCAGATCATACGAGACACAAAGTGTCGAGTTTGATCTGATAATCTGCGCCTGTCAACGAGACGTGATCCAACTCTTCGGATCAAGTTACTGTAGTAATGATAAATATATTATATACCCCCTTATGCATTTTAAATCCACATTTATAAGATAATAAATGTAATCCAAATTATCAAAAACACAGACATACAGAACCATGAAATTATGTTTTGTGTACGCAGTTTGTTTTGTGACGCGGTCAATATTTTACACAAATAACATTGCGTTGATGCATTGTGACGTCATCAGTTTCAGAGGATACTGATACGGAATCAGAAAACCACATCGTGGTGATCCGGAAAACCGGATCATACGCTGTGAAATCCACAGTATCAAAGAACGGTACATTGATGGGTATATAATAATATCAATTATCATACTTGTACGAGCACACAATCTGTAAAACTAACTTTGAGAATGCAGGATAGGTGATGTTCATTTTGATTTCAGAGTGAAATAAGAGTGTAGTAATTACATGTGTATGTACAATTAATCATTGGCTTTTGTAATTTACAGGCACTACAATTGTAAATAACTCCGGCACACATAAAGCATAAAGAAAAAAGTGTAAATAAATTTTCCATAAAACTACCTAAAAACATATTCAACACTAAAAATGTGTAAATAAATTTTCCACAAAACTACCTAAAAATATACAAGAGGCCCAGGGGCCTTATAGGTCACCTGAGTATCATGTAACAACCTTCCAATGTTTGAAATAGGTTTGTGTTTAAATATAAGAATTTTACTTTTGGATGGAAGAAACATTGAATAGCTATGTGGTCAGCCCCGCCTTTGCACCAGAACCCCTGACCCAGGGGCCATAAATTTCAGTTTTGAAAGAAGCATCCTTGATCATCATTATCATACTATTAGTTTGTCTACTTAATACCCAGCAGCAGAGGAGAAGATTTTCAAAGAAAGAAAATGCATTTTCACTATATGATCAATAGGGCCCCACCCTAATACCAGAACCCCTGACCCAGGGGCCATGAATTTCACAATTTTGAAAGAGGCATCCTTGCTCATCATAACCATGCTATTGGTTTGTCTACTTAATACCCAAGGACAGAAAAGAAGATTTTCAAAGAAATAATGCATTTTCACTATATGACTTATAGAGCCCCACCCTAGCACCAGAACCCCTGATCCATGGGCCATGAATTCCACAATTTTTAACAATAGGTACTGTGAGCAATGCTCACTAAGAATACCCCCCGCTTACCCCAATCTCCCAAAGGGTGTTGGTAATAGGTATAAACTACCTCTTTTCTGAGTGTTGCTACTTCGATGTCCAGTGCGCATGACCTTTGACCTTTTGACCCCAAAATCGATAGGGAACATCTTCATCCCATGGGTAGTCCATATGTTTGATATGGTGACTGTAGGTGGAAAGGATAACGCTTTAGAGCCCGGAAACCATATTGCTACTTCAATGTCCAGTGCGCTTGACCTTTGACCCCAAAATCGATAGGGAACATCTTCATCCTATGGGTAGTCCATATGTATGATATGGTGACTGTAGGTGGAAAGGATAACACTTTAGAGCCCGGAAACCATATTGCTACTTCGATGTCCAGTGTGCTTGACCTTTGACCTTTTGACCCCAAAATCGATAGGGAACATCTTCATCCCATGGGTAGTCCATATATATCATATGGTGACGGTAGGTGGAAAGGATAATGCTTTAGAGCCCGGAAACCATTGCGTCTACAGACGGACGGACAGACGGACAACCCGATTCCAGTATACCCCCCCACAACTTGTTGCGGGGGGTATAAAGAGGCATCCTTGCTCATCATTACCATGCTATTAGTTTGTCTACTTAATACCCAGAGACGGAGAAGATTTTCAAAGAATTTCTACATTTTCACTATATGACCAATAGAGCCCCACCCTAACACAAGAACCCCTGCCCCAGGGGCCATGAATTTCACAATTTTGGTAGAGGGCTCAACGCTCATTATAATTATGCCCACAGTTTGGCTTCTTGATGTCCAGGAGTAAAGAAGAAGATTTTTTAAAATTACACTCATTTTGATGGTTTTTGCCCCACCCCTCAGGCCCCAGGGGGGCAGGGACCACGAATTTCACAATTTTTGTTCCCCTCCACCCACAGATGCTATATGCCAAAATTGGTTGAAATTGGTTCAGGGGTTTCAGAGAAGAAGCTGAAAATGTTCAAATGTTAACGCACGACGAACGACGACGGACAAAAACAGATAGCAATAGGTCACCTGAATGAATTCAGGTGACCTAATAAAACACTAAAAAAATGGAAATGCCTAGTGTTCTATATGGTAGACACTTTTCTTATACTTCTTTAATATTCTACAGTACCTCTAGTTGCTTAAATTCTCTTTGATATTCCTTTTTAAATCATTACAAACTTCATAACGAAAGAAACCTAGCATACCCTTATGCCTGTTGACACCAGTTATGTCTGGTTTCATAGCATGTTGCTTTATATCTTCTTAAAAGTCTTGGGATCTCCATGGATTTGTAAATTATGAAGTACAATGGAACTTTGGTATCTCAAACATCGATATCTTGAATACCATGGATATATTGAAGTGAGTTGAAAGTCCCAACTACTGTAGTACATATTCTTTATCTATCAAGTTCATGATAACGAGGTTAACCAGTTGACTGTGTTTTTAAGTATTGATGTAAGAAAACAATTCTAATACATATTGAATTATCTTATTTACTAATTGCTATGTTCGTTGGCGATGGCCAGTATTAGAGAAATTCTTTATATCAAGGAATACACAAGACTTTTTTTTAAATTCATCGATTTTTAAATGGGATAGGTTTTTAGGTAGGCTACTATATACATTGAGGAGGTTCCCTATAAATTTTCTCTTTACACCTGAACGAACTGTCACTAAAAATGCAAGTAGTGTATTTGTACTTAAATTAACATGTCAAAAACAAGTACTGAATGCATACTTATAATGATTAGATTGGTCAAATTCTAGCAAAGCTGTAACAAAGGATGGCTTTAAACAACAGTTTTTTTGTTCGATACAGATAACCTGTACTGGCAATTACCTCACAAGTTACTATTGAAATTGAGAGAAATTCGCAAATCCCACTAAATCAAGCATGTCCGTTTCTGTCAACTCAGCTGCTATAAGTATGCTCTCCATGTAATGTGAATGTATTGTTTCTGTAGGGATGTAATCAGAAGTGTTTAATATATTGACTGGACAGTATAGTGTGTTTCTGTAGGGATGTAATCAGAAGTGTTTAATATATTGACTGGACAATATAGTGTGTTTCTGTAGGGATGTAATCAGAAGTGTTTAATATGTTGACTGGACAGTATAGTGTGTTTCTGTAGGGATATAATCAGAAGTGTTTAATATATTGACTGGACAGTATAGTGTGTTTCCAGTTGATATGAACATACCCATAAGAGGAGAAGTTTGTCCAAAGACTCATCATGTATTCACTCATGTTTCTGTCTGCATAGTCATATTGCTGACGGGGATAAACTCCCAGCAGGTCTATGTAGGTCTGGTTAATGAATGGGAAACCAAAGATATACTGCAGTTCCTGGCCATGTGCTACCCCTGTATTTTGTAAAATAAAAACGATCATAAGTGAATTGAGAGAAATTCTCATCATTATGAACGTGAGATTAAACAAGCATTGCTCATGAAGGCTACCATTATACAACATATTCAATACCATTATTCAACATATTCAATAACATTATACAACATATATTCAATACCATTATTCACTGTATAACAATACATTTCCACTATTTTTGCCTTTGATATCTTTACCAACTGTTCTGGTGATGCAGATGTGAACAATGTGCATATGAATCTTGATAAATATAGCACATCTACTCAACGGCTGAGAATTCTGACAGAAATGAAAGTAGAAATTAAATATAGGAAATAAATTTCAGTTTTGAAAATGCATGAGGGAATAAATTAAAAGCTTCCCACCAGCATACTCGTCATAAAGTGCCAATGCCCTTAATGAAGTATGCTGGCGTGAAGCATCACAGTTCCTACCCTCATGTATTTTCAAAAATAAAATTTATTTCTTAAACAACAATTTTCTAAAGGGTAAGATGTAAAGCCCTAGGAGGTTGTAAATACAGTACAGGGCTGCATAGTAAGAAAGACACACCCACCTCTGTAATAAGGCAAGTAGTCATTCCAGGAAAAGTAGTTAAAGACGTAAAAGAAAGTTTTGTTATGTACTGTCTGCCACCTCATAGCCTCATTCATTCCTGTACCAAACATGTAGTCCGACATCATCTACAACACAATTACAAAATGTTGGACACAAATTCAGTCTGCCATTTATCATAAAGAATGTTCTTTTTGGATCATTTTTAGACCAACAAAAATACAAAGTTCATCTGTTCTTAACTAGAAATCTATCGGCTATACATGCATATCAAAACAATTTGTATAAACTGAGAATGATAATAATTTGTTGCCAATGGAAGAGCAGACAACTCACATCTACTGTCCGGCGGAGGATCATAGTTTGGTTCTGAGGCTGAGGCCAGTATGTATACTGGAAGATCATGGCTTCTTTGGTGACGCTGTCTTTCACTCCTCGGTCACTAAGGAACTCATTAATGATATTGTCAAACTGGATTTTCTGTACTCCTTCATCAAGGGTTGACAAATTGGCTGTCAAAGAAATCCACATCAATACATGTAATAAATGGGCATATAATTGAGGTACTTTTTCCACAATCCTACTATTTTGACAGCTTAGAGTATTGCTCAATTATGTTTTCCCACAGATCTCCAGAAAGAAAATCATACAAGGCTCTAAACACTGTTCATATTAATCTGTACACTGTAGACGTATTTACATGTAATTCCACGGAGTCTTTATTTCACGGATTATCATTCTTGGTTTGGTTCACGAGTATGAAATTCCGCTGAGTTGCATATGACATACATTAAATCAGCTCACATACTGTAAGTCTGCATGTATGAAATTCTGTAGATTCTATATGACTGCTGACTTAGCACAAATAGGCACTACACTTAACAAGAGGTACTGTGAGCAATGCTCACTAAGAATAACCCCCGCTTACCCCAATCTCCCAAAGGGTGTTGGTAATAGGTATAAACTACCTCTTTTCTGAGTGTAAAAAACAAATGGCATGACAAACCTTGGGTATTCTCGTTTGTAGGGAGAAATGGATTATCTAGGAACACAGCATCTCCATGTGATTAAAAAAGCCGCTAAAGAATTTAAATGGAAACCATATTGCTACTTCGATGTCCAGTGCGTGTGACCTTTGACCTTTTGACCCCAAAATCAATAGGGAACATCTTCATCCCATGGGTAGTCCATATGTATGATATGGTGACAGTAGGTGGAAAGGATAACGCTTTAGAGCCCGGAAACCATATTGCTACTTCGATGTCCAGTGCACTTGACCTTTGGACCCCAAAATCGATAAGGAACATCTTCATCCCATGGGTAGTCCATATACATGATATGGTGATGGTAGGTGGAAAGGATAATGATTTAGAACCCGGAAAACATATTGCTACTTCGATGTCCAGTGCGCTTGACCTTTGACCTTAAAATCGATAGGGAACATCTTCATCCCATGGGTAGTCCATATATATCATATGGTGACGGTAGGTGGAAAGGATAATGCTTTAGAGCCCGGAAACCATTGCGTCTACAGACGGACGGACAGACAGACGGACAACCCGATTCCAGTATACCCCCCCACAAATTGTTGCGGGGGGTATAAAAATGTACATTTACAGTATATCATATAATTATAGAGTACAATAAATCATTAATAAATATTGACATTTCCAATGTTGTTGTCTTTGATATCTCTACAAATTGTAATGGCAACCATTTCTTCATAAAAGCAAACAATGCATGTATGAATACAGATTAATATAGAACTTATATTTTAATGGTTGGGAATTCTGACAGAAATTAAAGTACAATGTAAATATGTATAAGAAATAAACTTCATTTTTGAAAATACATTAGGGAAAGGACTCACATTAGAGAAAGTACTGCAATGCTTCCCGCTGGCATATTTTTTCATTAAGAGCTAATACGTCTCATGTAGTATGCCAGCATGAAGCATCATAGTTCACACCTAATGTATTTTCATAACCAAAATTTATTTCTTAACACTCTCAAGACAAGTAATACGATACTCACGAATAAATAACGAGCCATCATCTTTGTTGAGGCCTCCCATCACTACAATTCTTTTAAAATTACCAAGTTCTCGCATAAGTTTTGGATTATCTGGTAGAAATGCATTGACGGTCCCCACCAATGACCCGTCCACTACAGGCCCCCAGGGATTTCCGACCGAGCCAGGCTGAAATGTATCAAGAAAATGTTTAATGCAACAAAATCTGACATTGCTTTTCTGACTTTGTGCTGAAATGGGAAGGATTTCTGTTTCACTTCTTCACCTCTGCTACATAAAGCACATAATGCATTCCAGAATAAAAAAGGATATTCCGGGAGTACTTTTTCTGGGTTTTAGAGCAAATCTGTCATAGGGTAAACGAATGAAGATGGAGGAATGTTCTCCTATCTCAAATGTTGATGTAGTAACATTACTCTATCCTCTGTGGATCTTATTGCTCAAAATCTCTGATAGAGGAATGTTCTCCTATCTCCAATGATGATGTAGTAACATTACTCTATCTTCAATGATCCTATGATAGAGGAATATTCTCCTATCTCAAATGCTGATGGAGTAACATTACTCTATCTTCTATGGATCTTATTGCTCAAAATCTCTGATAGAGGAATGTTCTCCTATCTCCAATGATGATGTAGTAACATTACTCTATCTTCAATGATCTTATTGCTCAAAATCTCTGATAGAGGAATATTCTCCTATCGCAAATGCTGATGGAGTAACATTACTCTATCTTCTATGGATCTTATTGCTCAAAATCTCTGATAGAGGAATATTCTCCTATCTCCAATGATGATGTAGTAACATTACTCTATCCTTTGTGGATCTTATTGCTCAAAATCTTTGATAGAGGAATGTTCTCCTATCTCCAATGATGATGTAGTAACATTACTCTATCTTCAATGATTTTATTGCTCAAAATCTCTGATAGAGGAATGTTCTCCTATCTCCAATGCTGATGTAATAACATTACTCTATCCTCTGTGGATCTTATTGCTCAAAATCTCTGATAGAGGAATGTTCTCCTATCTCCAATGATGATGTAGTAACATTACTCTATCTTCAATGATCTTATTGCTCAAAATCTCTGATAGAGGAATGTTCTCCTATCTCCAATGCTGATGTAGTAACATTACTCTATCTTCTATGGATCTTATTGCTCAAAATCTCTGATAGAGGAATATTCTCCTATCTCCAATGATGATGTAGTAACATTACTCTATCTTCTGTGGAACCTATGATAGAGGAATGTTCTCCTATCTCAAATGCTGATGTAGTAACATTACTCTATCTTCTATGGATCTTATTGTTCAAAATCTCACCGCGGTGGCCGAGAGGTTAGAGCGTTCACCCTGCATGCGGAAGGCTGGGGTTTGAATCCCGGCCACGGCAGACCACAGCCTTAAGTCGTTAAAATAGGTAGTGACAGTTCCATCGCCAAACGCTCGGCATCAGCTGTGAATGTCACGGTTCCTCGGAGATTACCTTAAAAACGTATGTCCCGTGCCACAGTAGGTGTGGCACGCTAAAGAACCGGAATGTTCTCCCATCTCAAATGTTGATGTAGTAACATATAGAGGAATGTTCTCCTATCTCAAATGTTGATGTAGTAACATTACTCTATCTTCTGTGGATCCTATGATTGAGGAATATTCTCCTATCTCAAATGTTGATGGAGTAACATTACTCTATCTTCTGTGGAACCTATGGTAGAGGAATGTTCTCCTATCTCAAATGCTGATGTAGTAACATTACTTTATCTTCTATGGATCTCATTGCTCAAATCTCTGATAGAGGAATATTCTCCTATTTCCAATGTTGATGAAGTAACATTATCTTCTATGGATCTTGTTGTACAGAAAAGTCTTAATAATTAGAAACTCTAATATTGTCTTTGTAAAGCACATGCTATCTGTGTATGTACTGCACTGTCTTAACAGTTGCTTGTTAAGGGGCATCCTAAACACTATTGTATTCATAACTGTTTGGTAAGAAAATCAATTTGATAAGGAAACTGTATCTTCTCTCAATGATCATGATATAAAGAATTTCTATGAACACACACACACACACACACACACACACACACATACATGCATTAGGGCATTGGTAAAGGGGCGGCAATCGGCGTCCCGATAATTTTGAAAACAAAATTGAAAACAAAAATGCAAAATTTGGAGAGGCGATATCTGCTAATTGGAGAGTATAACACCATCTGTGGTCAATAGAGCGGCAAAATGCGAAAGCTATTGTTTACACTAGCTGATGAAAATGGGATCTAAAATTAAGTGATAAGACAATGCCTTCTTGCTGTAAAAGAACCAATTTAGCAATACTGCTAACACAAACTTTCTGTCAATTCAATGAACAGGATATATGTATAATAAAATACATAATGGTAGAAGGCCAATCTCTAAAGCTTACAAAAGTATGAAACAATTAATTACATAGAATATTGAAAGAAGGATGAGGTAGACAGGGAATCAGAGAAATTATCGCCACAAAAAATTATTTATAAAGTGGGGGAGGATGTAAGTAGTATCCATGCTTCAGGTGCCTGCATGTGGATGAATGCTCTGGATTTCTTTCATAATATAATTTCAATTCCTTAGACTAATAATTTTGTCACATGCATCATCCAATTCGGATTTCATGAAAATATAGTTACAATTTACATTACCAATTTATTTACGATTTTCAAATATGACAGGAAAATTACAATAATATAAATGTGATGTGTTTATAAGTTATAAAGGAACGTGATATCTTCTGTCCCCTCAAGAATTTTACTTTTTATCAATGGTGGAGAGAGAGAGAGAGAGAGAGAGAGAGAGGGGGAGAGAGAGAGAAGAATCACATTATCAAAGTTATCAGTTTGACAACAGGCTGATAATTGAATGCATATCAATGTATCAAATCCATCATGAATATTCTTATAGGTTGCATATTATATATACATGTATATATACATGTATGTAGTATCCATCTTGAAGAATCTTAGAACATATAGAGGTCATTACGTGTATAATGTTACTAATTCTTGCAATAATGCAATTATAAAACAGTTTTGAAAACACAGTTGTATTTGGTTTCATGGTATACAGGGCTCGAAATTAAGATATGTTCGTCAGTCTGTGACTGGCTAAAAGTCTGGCAGACTGACCGGCATTTGTTTTAGTCAGTCCGATGGGACTGGTTAATTTTCTAAAGCATCATTTTGGAAAATATACTTAATATGAAATTTCATACACATTTCGCATGCTTCGATGTGTTACAATATTGTCTAAGGCATAATGAGTTAAATTTCATTTTAATGATATCAACAAAATATATTTGATTATTTCAGGAAAACTCTGTTGGACTGGTAATTTTTTCTGCGGACTGGTTAAAATTATACCCCATCAGTCCGGCTGGACTGGTGACATAAAAAGTTAGCTTCAAGCCCTGGTATAAATAGTACATAATTTACATATACCTCAGAACTGATCATTCCACACACATACATATTGTAGGTGTGACACAGAACTGATCATTCCACACACATACATATTGTAGGTGTGACACAGTTATAAACAGCTTTTACAGATTCCGACACTGGTTTAATTCTAATAGATCAAAACAAGAACTATTACTTTTGTCAATGTGTTTTTACTACATTTGTATATCTGATGCTTTTTTTTTTTTATCAAATAAAGATTTAATATAATTATGTATTTTTACAATTAATATGAATGATCTGTGATTACAGTACAAATCAATCATGATACATGCATGTACTTACATAGTTACAACTTTTTAGGAAAAAAGAAATCACATATTATTAGCCTGTTTACACAGCAACAGCTAAGATGTTCAGATTTCAACATTTGACCTGAAATCTAAGGCACATTGACACAGCCACCAGCTAGCCCACTGTGATTAATTTATGTTATCAATTTGTGTAGAGCTGATAGGCACAACAACTGCAGGATGATGATATATTTATAGATTCACAAAGGTGGCTTGATCATTCTAATCTTCACTAGCATATTATTAGATTTTGAGTTCCCAAGGTACAATTGTATATGTAAAAATGATGTGATTGAATGTCTGAGAAAATGATTACTTACTCTAACTCTGAAGTCTAGCTTGGATAGAGGGGGAGATAAGGCCATCTTAAAGGCCGGGAGTAACCTAGAAAAATTTACACCCCTACAGCAATATATATGGCAAGAGGACAGGGCTTAGCAGTGTTATCAGAATAAGCAGCAGTCTGATGCTTGACTCTACACTGCTCTGTAGCAGACGATATTTTGAACAGGGAACTGGCATGATTTATCAAAATAAACTAAAGTTTTCCTGCATTTTTCTACCACTCTGTTCAATCTGTGAGGCACTGAAAGGATATGTTTTTACTTTAACAAAACTTCACCCTACGAACTACAAAATGAATTCATCATTGTTTTATCCATGTCTTTTAAAACATATAGTTTTTTGATAATATACACAAATATTGGTGTATATGATATACTAATACTTATGATTTTCCTCTTGGTACCTTTCAATTATGAGAAGAATTTGGGGGGAAATTGTAGCTGTGCAATGGAGGACATGTGCATTGAAGGATTATTAAGAAACACTTTGTCCATTATGATATTTGGAGACCTACTGTCTGTGATTGTCTCTTTTGACGTTGTAATGTTCAC
Source organism: Ostrea edulis (assembly GCF_947568905.1). NCBI lineage: Eukaryota > Metazoa > Mollusca > Bivalvia > Ostreida > Ostreidae > Ostrea > Ostrea edulis. Next base: position 36,416,699 of record NC_079169.1, read on the forward strand.
ACGTAAGAGTCCAGATTGAGAGTAATTTTAAAGTGATGGTTGATCAATTGGACATTTGTCATCATTAGTGAGAGACAATGGGATTTACACTGGCCTAGGATATTGTTGCTTGATCAGAAAAACATCATGCTTGACATTATTCTAGAAAAGGTACCAGCAATCCTTCAAAACTCTGAAACAGCGATCAGACTGAACAGTCCTAATGAGTTATTCTTATAAAGTTAGCAAATTTTTTAAAGGAATGTGATTATATTTAATTAAAAAATAAAATCTGGATTTACCAATGATATATGAGTAAGTACTTTTTTTCCACGTTATACAGTGATTTGATTACATGTTGCCTTTGGTGCAATCCCCCTTATCTAGAACTAGACAAGCATGCTCATGCAATATGCGAGTCAACATCCGGTGTAAACAATAACAAAAGATATCATTACAGCATTACATTATATCAGATGAACTACTACTGTCACACTTCAAAATGTTGCACTGCACACATTTAACACAGTGTTACAAATGCAAGGTGAAGATAACGAACAGTGATCAATCTCATAACTCCTACAAGCAATACAAAATAGATAGTTGGGCAAACAAAATCTATAAATCAGCACGATGAAATATACAATAGATATAGCTAAAACACTTTACACATCTAAGGACGGTGCTTGAGCTAGGGGCTCTAAGGGTGCAGATCGGCCCCAAATTTACATATCTTTAAAATTCAGTCAATAAACTTGACATTACTCTATTGTTACTCTTGGCCATTTAGTTGTTCTTAATAGAGGCATATATCTGGGAAGTCTTGTATCAATGATGTCACATTCACCTGGTATTATGATGTTGTTTCCACAACAAGAGGCCTAGGGGCCTTATAGGTCACCTGAGTATCATGTAACAACCTTCCAATGTTTGAATTAGGTTTGTGTTTAAATATAAGAATTTTACTTTTGGATGGAAGAAACATTGAATAGCTATGTGGTCATGAAGTACATGTGTCATTTTAGAAGATTTTTTAAAATCACACTCATTTTGATGGTTTTTGCCCCACCCCTCAGGCCCCAGGGGGGCAGGGACCACGAATTTCACAATTTTTGTTCCCCTCCACCCACAGATGCTATATGCCAAAATTGGTTGAAATTGGTTCAGGGGTTTCAGAGAAGAAGCTGAAAATGTTCAAATGTTGACGCACGACGAAGGACAAAAACAGAAGATTTTCAAAGAAATATTGCATTTTCACTATATAATCAATCAGCCCCGCCTTTGCACCAGAACCCCTGACCCAGGGGCCATAAATTTCAGTTTTGAAAGAAGCATCCTTGATCATCATTATCATACTATTAGTTTGTCTACTTAATACCCAGCAGCAGAGGAGAAGATTTTCAAAGAAAGAAAATGCATTTTCACTATATGATCAATAGGGCCCCACCCTAATACCAGAACCCCTGACCCAGGGGCCATGAATTTCACAATTTTGAAAGAGGCATCCTTGCTCATCATAACCATGCTATTGGTTTGTCTACTTAATACCCAAGGACAGAGAAGAAGATTTTCAAAGAAATAATGCATTTTCACTTTATGACTTATAGAGCCCCACCCTAGCACCAGAACCCCTGATCCAGGGGCCATGAATTTCACAATTTTTAAAGAGGCATCCTTGCTCATCATTACCATGCTATTAGTTTGTCTACTTAATACCCAGAGACAGAGAAGAAGATTTTCAAAGAATTTCTACATTTTCACTATATGACCAATAGAGCCCCACCCTAACACACCAGAACCCCTGATCCAGGGGCCATGAATTTCACAATTTTTAAAGAGGCATCCTTGCTTATCATTACCATGCTATTAGTTTGTCTACTTAATACCCAGAGACAGAGAAGAAGATTTTCAAAGAATTTCTACATTTTCACTATATGACCAATAGAGCCCCACCCTAACACTAGAACCCCTGCCCCAGGGGCCATGAATTTCACAATTTTGGTAGAGGGCTCAACGCTCATTATAATTATGCCCACAGTTTGGCTTCTTGATGTCCAGGAGTAAAGAAGAAGATTTTTTAAAATTACACTCATTTTGATGGTTTTTGCCCCACCCCTCAGGCCCCAGGTGGGCAGGGACCACAAATTTCACAATTTTTGTTCCCCTCCACCCACATATGCTATATGCCAAAATTGGTTGAAATTGGTTCAGGGGTTTCAGAGAAGAAGCTGAAAATGTTCAAATGTTAACACACGACGCACCACGACGGACAAAAACAGATAGCAATAGGTCACCTGAATGATTCAGGTGACCTAAAAATCTCATATTCCTCTATCAGAGATTTTGAGCAATAAGATCCATAGAAGATAGAGTAATGTTACTCCATCAGCATTTGCGATAGGAGAATATTCCTCTATCAGAGATTTTGAGCAATAAGATCCATAGAAGATAGAGTAATGTTACTACATCATCATTGGAGATAGGAGAACATTCCTCTATCAGAGATTTTGAGCAATAAGATCCACAGAGGATAGAGTAATGTTACTACATCAGCATTGAGATAGGAGAACATTCCTCTATCATAGGTTCCACAGAAGATAGAGTAATGTTACTACATCATCATTGGAGATAGGATAACATTCCTCTATCAGATATTTTGAGCAATAAGATCCACAGAGGATAAAGTAATGTTATTACACCATCATTGGAGATAGGAGAATATTCCTCTATCAGAGATTTTGAGCAATAAGATCCATAGAAGATAGAGTAATGTTACTCCATCAGCATTTGCGATAGGAGAATATTCCTCTATCAGAGATTTTGAGCAACAAGATCATTGAAGATAGAGTAATGTTACTACATCATCATTGGAGATAGGAGAACATTCCTCTATCAGAGATTTTGAGCAATAAGATCCACAGAGGATAGAGTAATGTTACTACATCAGCATTGAGATAGGAGAACATTCCTCTATTATAGGTTCCACAGAAGATAGAGTAATGTTACTACATCATCATTGGAGATAGGAGAACATTCCTCTATCAGAGATTTTGAGCAATAAGATCCACAGAGGATAGAGTAATGTTACTACATCAACATTTGAGATAGGAGAACATTCCTCTATCTTAATTCGTTTACCCTATGACAGATTTGCTCTAAAACCCAGAAAAAGTACTCCTGGAATTTCCTTTTTTATTCTGGAATGCATTACATGAGATTTCAGTCTACAAACTATTTAAATACATAATCCCAAACAAAAAAATTGTCAATCTAATGCGAAAAGTGAAAATTAAAAATCTACACAGACAGTGTATTAAATCATTTTTAAGTTTTTATTTTGATCATATCTTACAACTAAATTTTTTCTTACTGTGATTTCTTTTGTTTCCATATACAGTGTACAGTATATACACATTTTTAATATTGTGTAAGCAAGGTATCGCTATATATACATTGTAAGAAGTGTTGGGATGGGAACTGTGGCTCTTATATGCAAGTCTTACTGTACAAATTAAAAACATTATTTAATCTCCAATTAAACTGAGTATTTGGGAGATGAACAAAATTTCCTTGCTAGAACTTACTGGAAATACATTGAAACTCTGTTTTGAAAATCAAAGTTAAACGATATTTCATAAATATCATCCAAATAGGGTCTCTAAATATCCTACGTAAACCTACCTTTAATCTCACTTTGGATGAAGCATTCACAATTTCTCCATATGACCTGTGCTCTCTAAGACACTGGGTTAATCGGAACATGTCGCCTGTTGGACAGCCAAGCTCATTGGCCAATTCCACAGCATAACTCTGAGCATCACTGGTAGACTTGATAATGGCCCATTCGCTTCTATCAGAGCCACTCTGCATAATGGCACGATGAAAAAGATCTGAAAATAAATTTTGAGTAAGGAAACAATTTCATACATACCAGTTCTTAGGATTCTAACATTGAAGGTAAATATCCAGGCTTTTCTGCATACCTGGAAGATTCTACTAAGCTTTACAATACAAACTGTATCTTCTCTAGCCATCGGTGACACTCCGTGGAGTTTCTCTTTTCAAAAAAAAGGAAAACAAGTCTTGAAAAGAGAAATATGGAGGAGAGTCAACCTTGGCTAGCAAAGATGACAAACCTGCACCAGTCGGGGAGCAGATAAATTCCAAAAACTATAGTCATTGTCCAATTAGGCACTACATAACACAGTGAAATCTTATTTTGATCATCTAGTTGCACTTGCTACATCACACAGTAAAATCTTCAGATTTGAGTGATTCATTGAACAACTTACTGACAGTTCTTGGTGACAAAATCTGGAGACCAACGCTAGCTGCTCCGGTGTTCTGTCCAAAAATAGTAATGATGCCTGGATTTCCTCGGAAACTTCGAATATTCTCTTTCACAAACTCCAGGGCCCTCACTTGGTCCCACATTCCATAATTCCCCGCGGAATTAGCATCATTGGTACACAAAAATCCTACAAAATGATGGTAACATGTAAAAGATTGAGAGCAAATACATGTAAAGAAACCATCAAGTAACACCTGTGACGGCTGAGAATCGTTTGTGGAGTTTTGAACTTGAATACATGCACTAGTATCCTAATTGTACACTAACAATACAAGAAATACTGCATGATTGGTTTGTCCCGTTTTATATTTTTCATATTTCATACACTGCATAAAGTACACTAGTTTTTATCCTTGTACATGTATATGTAAAATGTATATTTTGCATAATTTCAACATCTGAATAAGGTCCTTTTTACCCTATGTATTATGCAATTCTTAGTACCCTTCCTAAATTCCAGTACCTAAATTTTCCTGTGTATTTTGTTATAAACCTATTGATTATAATACTGAAAATTCCTGAATGTGTGTGAGAAATTTATTATCGCGTAATTTCACGAGAAGCATCACTTGCGAATTAAAAATACTGGCTTTTATTTTCATATTGCTCTAATATGTGTAAAGACTCTTGATCAACAAAGCACTCACAATTTTATGTGCTTGCGATTTGATGTATACAAGTCATTTCCCTGATATCAAAGACCCAACTTTAAGTTAACACCCCCATATGGTAAGCCACCTGTCATTCAAACAGTTAACAATAGATCTCAGGTGGAGTGACATCTGCAGGGACCCTATAGAGGTGTAACAATAGATCTCAGGTGGAGTGACATCTGCAGGGACCCTATAGAGGTGTTTTGATAGCAATAACAGTCAACTGGAGGCGGAGAATTTCCAGTTTACGTAATGGTGCCGGTTCTGACGTTTTCCTGGCACTGTAAATATCAAAATCATAAAAAAGCCAGGAAAACGTCAGATATTTCAGACTACCATTAGAGATACAACCATTATACAAACACTATCACCACTGAAACTCTGCAGACGCCCCTGAGACATATCCTGTGTATATCAAAAGTATACATAACACTCTGATCTTTTGGCCAGGTAAATTCCAGGTAAATAATAATGACCATAGATGAGCTCCGCCCACATCCAGTGATCCGTAAAAAAACCATAAGGTATTATTTTTGGGTCTGGCATAAATAAGGAATCTACAGAACCCTTTTTGAAATAGACTTGTATAAGCTAATTTAGGGTCATCATTAGGTAGTCAATATCAACTGTAATTCATGCCACTCACACACATTTTTGTTAAATAGCATAGAGATTTTGTGAGAGGTTTCAATCCTTATATATATATATATGTGTGTATATATATATGTATATATATATAACATGTATAATATTGTATAATATGTATATGTATATAGTATATAATAAAAAGTCTCTTTTTTCGAAGTAAAATATAAAAAAAACTCTAAACACTTTGTAGAAATATTTCGACCGTGTTACCGGTCTTCTTCAGAAATATCGTGAAACACGACTGAAGAAGATCGGTAACACGGTCGAAATATTTCTACAAAGTGTTTAGAGTTTTTATATATATATATATATATATATATATATATATATATATATATATATTTGACAGTCTGTGACATTTTATACCTGAGTAAAATGAAATAACATATATGTAATTTGAGAAAATCCTTTTCTTATCCAGGCAAATGTTTTGTACCCTGTGTTGGGCCTCCTACCTAAGGGTCCAAGTCTGTAGTTAAAGGTCACCACCACCACATCCCTCTCTGCCATGAAGACCCCTGGATATTGATGTGATGACCCCATGGTGTAACCTCCACCATGAATAAACACCATCACTGGATAGAGGGTGGGACTGTTACTTAGGATTTCCTTCGTATTCTGATAAAGTAGATATCACACACACTCATGTCTCATTTAATAAAGTATGATTATTATGAAATATTTCCCACAGTGAATTGTGAATCATTTAATATTTATTGTCTTGTTGAAGTTACAGCAATTTTGATTGGCTAAGAAGTATTTGTTTTCTGCATTTAAAAGAAAACCTGATTTTGCCTTCATGTTGTGTATTGATATCATAATGTCGTATGAATTTGAAAACAAAATCATGTTTTATCATTTAAACTCTATGTTTTAAAATATTCAAATGATAAGGAATTAAATTGATACTTTTTTTTGTTGGATGGAGATACCATGAAAAGAAAAAAGAACAGAAAAACGCAAAATTATGCAGTTGTTTGTCTTTTTTTTCATGGTATACCTCCATCCAATGAAAAAATAATGAATTCAGTCCTTAAAGATCGAGAAAATAAGCACCGCCTTCAAATTTACCTGGTCTGTGAACCCATGTCAATCAGGAGAAATTAAGCTTCAGATTGGATGCTATAAATTGATGGACTAAGCTTTGTGTATACCTTATCTATCTGATTTGGCGATCGAGGTGTCCGTGCAATCTTTTGATGCTTACCGCGTAAATCTGCTCGATAGGGTTTTGAGTTTTTTCATGTAGAGATAGTCACACAATAATAGTAGTAAATTTTGCATACAATTACATAAATTATAATAGAATATAGTAGCTTATGCTTAGGAATGGATACGATTGATAATAATTCTTATGGATTGTTGAATACATTTTACACGGACATCGATTTTATGCTAAACATATTAATTATGAGTAAATACATTGTACATTAATGAAATCTTGTTTACACTCAGTTGAAAATTTATAAGCGTAATTTTCCCATCAAAACATGGCACAAAGTTCAACTAATCGGATGAGAAATTAGCCGCTATAATGGCTCTTTCTTGCGTATAATGGTTGCAATTGGGATCCAGAGAAAAAAATTCTTTGTCTAGACCAGTTATTGAAGGAACTGTCAGAAAATACGAATGTCCTGTTTTTGTAGGCCATGCATTATGGATGAGTCACACAGACAACTTTGGTAGGCAGAGAATTCTGGTGTGCGGTCCAGAAAAACTAATTCAAACAGAATAAAACTTTCTAAACTGTTTTTAAATATATATATAGTCATCATGGGGCGTGGGACGATGATCAGTATAGCCAGAAAATCTACCGCAGTACGCAGGAACTCCCGTCGGAAACTGTATGTTTGGCAGTCAAAAATCGTCGGATACCCAACGAAGGCAGTCAAATGGATACAAGAAAACTTTGAATAAAGAATACTCTGCCTAAGTTTTCAATGGCTAAAGTTCTCATTTATATAAAATAGATTTATCGAGCTTTAATTCTTACGTTTGATTCATTAGATTTAATCATCAATGTTTTGATTTACCCGCACAAGAAAAATGACTATCATGAATTTTTCAATCTTACAAAAAACGCACAGGTAATGCAGGTAACACAGATAAGATTCTGTGTATTTGAGATGGTATATACAAGCTAGCAGGGTTTCCTCGGGCTCGGGTCTTCACACCTGCCTTAAATTAGCTCCGCCCCGCACTTACCTTACCTGAGGAAAACCGACCGGTTAAAAAACTCGGCCTTTAAGTAAATTTCAACTGTGATATGAAGTAATTACAAAACTAGATTAATTAAATTACAATATGCAAAAATTACATGGATACAATGAAACCTTCAAAACAAGCTTACATTTGGTGCAAAAATATTCATGTAGAGACAGTCTTCACTCATGTTGGCACTGCCTACATTTGGAACAGTCTCCCTGACGTACCATAGGTGCTGCGGACACGCTGGTTTATAGGACGTCGCATCCCACGTTCCTTCCCAGTATGGTCTATCTGGCTTCTACAACAAAAACAGAACAAGTTTTCCTTTCTGTTGATTTTCTCTACAGTATTTCAACATGTCCTTTGACTATTGAATAGATCATAAATTGTACATGTTCACATCTTGTTAAAATTATTGACAGAGTTAATACAATCTGCATCATGGAGGCCAATTTTCGTGAAATGTTGATTTTACAGTTTTGTTTGGATGTAATTTTATTGTTATAATTTCTGTACACTAAACATAATACAACTATTACTTGTGTATTTTGTTATGGTTTGAAATTTATTTGATAGGAACCCATGAAAATTGAGCCTCAATGAAATCTAATCACGCTAATAATTCCATAATTTTACAATACATGGATCAATAAAAAGATGTCAAAACAAGCACTAAACAGTGGAATCCTTGAAATATTGTAGTGCAGGTGATTAAAAAACACTAAATACAAACTAATTTCATTCCTTTACGAATTGGGTAAGGGCTGTTCCAGAAATGATCAAATGGGGGGGTCGGGCGGCAAATGATATTTTTTTGTGTGGGTGGTCGTATTTTTTCATATTTTAATTGGTCCGTGGTGGGATTGTTAATAAAATATTTAGTATGGGTAGTGGGTAGTTTCTATTGTTTTATTTTGTGCTACGTGGGTGTTGAGTTTTCAGAATATTTTTATTGTCGCTCTTGTCGTGTTGGTTACAAAACGTCGGAGGGAAAATTGCCCTTGAAGGGTGCCGTCAGGGTGACCCTATTGCCCCATACTTATTTATGCCTTTGATTGTTGATGTGACATCGTTTCTTCAGAACTACTGTGATACAATGTCGCACATGCATTACCGCGTCATTGACTAGAATGTTTGTCCCGAAAACCTCGCGAGATTTGTACCGTTTTCATTTTTAAAAATATTTTTGTGGTGGGTCTGGTTAGTTTTTTTTTTTATTAGATGGGTCATTGTAAAATGAGTTTATTAATTTGATGGGTCATGGGGTAATTTTTAATTTTTTTTTTATGGGTGCTTGGTATATACAAAAGGTGCCTCCCGACCCCCCTCCCCCCCCCCCCCCCCCCCCCCCCCCCCCCATGTATTTATTTCTGGAATAGCCCTAACAGGAATTTGATACATCAGCCTGATAGCTCAATGGACAGTGTCAGCATGATTCACTAACACTGAATTTGGGATGCAACAAAACAACTAATGGATGAAATCTCCACAAATTATAAAGTATTGAAGGGCGAAGGGTGCAGTGTTTTTCATACACAGAAATTACTACCGAATTTAGACATTTTTCCCTTGCAAAAATTATCAAAAATTCCCAAAATGGGAATGATAATGTAAAATTTTATTTCAGCGTTATAAAGCAGTGAATATTTGAATGACTTAGGTACTATTGCATCTTGATGTTTGACAGCAACAGGATATTTTTGTCATTCAATCTAGCAGTTTTAGAACACCAACTTTATGACAAGAGGCCCATGGGCCACATCGCTCACCTGAGACACCTTGGCCCATATCTGAAGACTTTCCATATATATTTGCATGTAAAACCTTAGTCCCTATTATTATTATCATACAAAATTTATAAAGTGCTACATATAATATAAAATTACTCTAAAGCGTTGTACATAAAACACTTATGGACATAAGAGCATAAAACTTACTTAATAAATACTGGAGCTTAAAAATGCAAGTTAAAAAACGCTTAAGAATATACATATAACTTTAAAAGGACTAGTAATGTTCACATGTAAATTGCTGTGTTGTCCATTGTAATAACAATTTAAAATGAGCAATTTCAAACAAACACTAAGAAGAATCTGGGTAAGCAATGGTAAAAAGGTAAGTTTTTAATAACTTTTTAAAACGAATAAAATTCCTCTCAGATCTCAGGTACATGTAGTAGGGGTAGATAAATCTCAGCTATTCTAGCTCATTAGTTCTTGAGAAGAAGATTTTTCCTTTATATTTCTATGTAAAACTTTGATCCCCTATTGTGGCCCCAACCTAACACCGGGGGACATGATTTGAACAAACTTGAATCAGCACTGTGTCAGAAAGCTTTCATGTATTAAATCTCAGCTCTTCTGGCTCATTGGTTCTTGAGAAGAAGATTTTTAAAGATTTTCCCTATATATTTGTATGTAAAATTTTGATCCCCCTTGTGGCCCCATCCTAACCCCGGGGGCCATGATTTGAACAAACTTGAATCTGCACTATGTCAGGAAGCTTTCATGTAAATATAAACTTTTCTGGCTCAGTGGTTCTTGAGAAGATTTTTAAAGATTTTCCCTATATATATTTGTATGTAAAACTTTGATCTCCTATTGTGGCCTCATCATACCCCCGGGGGCCATGATTTTGACAAACTTAAATCTGCACTATGTCAGAAAGCTTTCTTGTAAATTTCAGCTTTTCTGGCCCTGTGGTTCTTGAGAACTGAGAAGATTTTTTAAAAATGACCCCATCGTATTTTTGCATTTTTGTGATTATCTCCCCTTTGAAAGGGACATGGCCCTTCATTTGAACTAGCTTGAAAGCCCTTCACCCAAGGATGCTTTTGGCCAAGTTTGGTTGAAATTGGCTCAGCTTTCAGCTCAGGTGAGCTAAAAAAAAATTGAATTTCACTGAGTGAAAATATTTCATCCTTGTACTCCATACAACACAATGTAAACAAAAAATACTTCTTCAACTACATCCCTTAGGAAGACTATTGATTCAAAATTGTCAAACGTCTAAGATGATTAAGTTGTTAAGCAACAGTTATCCAATCTAGAATAAAATTAGTCAATGAGGATTAAAAGAATAATCATGATATTGGCTATCATGCTTATTTATGCTTCAATGCACACAGTCACAGGGTAGTGGACAGTTAACAACACACAAAAAAATCTCTTTTCATAAAAATACTTGAAACAACATAGTATTGTTCTGAACTCTAATTAGAACCATAATTAATACATGTGGTTAGTTAAGAGTGTATTTAAAAAAATTATTATGCAGATTTTTGGCTATGCAATTGCACCTAACAAATTCAGTGTGCGAAATTAACCATGGACCGATAGACAATGTCTATAGAAAATCGAATCAGTCTATAACAATCAAAATAGCTATAGACCGACTTGTCTATAGGAATTCTGAGTAAAGAAAACTGGTTTCCTGGCGCTTATTAAACATATATGAGAAGCAGGACCAGTTTATAGATATTACGTTAAACAAAACGTAGTAGAAGTGACTCAGATGAGGAATCAGACTGAAACTGAGCTGGAACAAAATGAAAAATAAAACGGAATTCTAATTGAAAAGCTTGTGCATGAAATTGAAAAAGAATATAATTAAAATATCATGAACGAATTACCAAAATCAAATTTGTGTCTATTACTTATTTTTTAATAACAATGAATATTTCATGTTAAATTTTGGTCTATAGGAATTTGTTGTGGTGTATAGGAAATGAAATGACTATGGACCAAAAGTCTATAAGACTTTAAAGTTAGTTTCGCACACTGCAAATTCAATCTAAACTAACTTAATCAAGCTATTCAAAATCGCTTTATAAATTTATCTATATAGCCTAATAAAGCTATATAGATCTAGCTAAATATAGAGATTGTGTTGGACCTACAATGTGTAGAACTGAAGAATGCCCTATTTTCCACAGGGGCTCGGTTGTCAGATATTGAAGTTTTGTATTATTTGTTCCCGAATAATAAATTGAAGTTTTGCATGATTTGTGTCCGAATAATAAATTATATAAATAAAATCCACCACCAAAATCCGCTTTTTTCGAGGTTTTAAAAAAGGTGTATCATGTGTACATTAAAAAATATAATGTACACATGATACACCTTTTTTAAAACCTCGAAAAATGCGGATTTTGGTGGTGGATTTTATTTATATAATTTATTATTCGGACACAAATCATGCAAAACTTCAATTTATTATTCGGGAACAAATAATACAAAACTTCAATATTTGACAACCGAACCCCTGTGCTATTTTCAAGTCCCCATCTAGCTGCTACTTCTCTCTCGCTGTAATAATTCAATAATTGTACAACACTTAAATATGTTTTAATAGTTTACCGTAAATCTATAAAGTTTCGGGTCATTGTTGTACTCTATTGGTCGTTTTGCGTAGGGAATTCCGAGGAAAATGTTGATGTGTTTTTTGTGTTTCGCTGCATATTGTGACGGAATGGCCATCCCTTCAACAGCTCCATGTTTTGTATGAACAAGAACGTTATACCTACATTCCACAATAACTAATGTACTAAAAATGACACACAGAACATAAATATTTCCCATACTAAATGAAAAATTAGAGCCAAATCTTTGAAATATCAAAAGTTTGATTCATAGCGGAAGTTGATCAAAGGTAAACAGTTTTAGATAACTCGACCCACCGAGTTTCGTATTTGATAGAGGTTAGCGTGGGGGTTAACTCTAGAGGATATATTCTCCCAAACCACCATTTTTACAGTTATTCCTCTTTAAAGATATCTCATTTATAAACTTTCTTTTATAAGATATCTTATAAAAGTTATAAGATATCTTATAAAAATGCATAAATTTATGAGATACAAGATATCTTATTATAAAGTTTTTGAGATATCTTATAAAACATACATTGTATATAGGCTTAAGATATCTTATAAAACATATAAGATATCTTATATGTTTTACAAGATATCTTATAAAAATGAATTTACAAGAATATCTTCTTCTTTTTGTTTATTAGATAATATCTCATAAACTTTAAAAGATATATCGTGTTTAAGATATTCAAGATATCTTATAAACTTTATGATATATCTTATGTATAGTTTAATTTGATATTACTAGTATTATAGGTGGTTAAATCTTTATGGTTTCTTTACCATCATTTTAACATGACCTTTTCAAGTGTATGATTGTATATTTATTTCAACTATTGTATTTTATATCAGTTGATTGTACGGCGTGGAACCTTTTTCATGCATATCGTGTTTTAGATTTTAGTAATTTTACTTCACATTATTGATATTTTTCTAGCATTGTTTTGATATTATCTGTCTTAATGCTATTATAATCTCCTTTTACTACGTTTATAACATGCTTTATCATTTTTATTGTGTGCAGCGCTTTAGAGTGGTTATTTATAGGACTATAAATTTATAATAATAATATTTATTTATATAGCGCCCTATATGAATTCATATAGGGTGCTATATAAATAAATATTATTATTATAAAATATTATTATATTAATTACAAAGATATCTTATAATATATTCAATGACGGGCGTAGCTTCGTTAGGTTCGAGTAGGCACGTGCCTACACATAATTTTATTTTCGTAACATATTCTTAGAGAAAATATGCACACAATAGAGTTTTATATTTATCTAGAGTTTATCGCAATTTTTAAAATCGGAGGAAAATAGTAAATGTATTTATTTCATTGGATTTTTCTTCACATACTTTATTTTTACTTCTGTCATTTAAGGTGATACGGAGTAGAGAACGACAGTTCAGCGTGTAGTGACAAGTTTACAAAGATTCCGCCGTGTAGTGACAAGTTTACAAAGATTCCGCCTGTCTATAGACTCCATCGTCATTGTCATGAGTAGGCCTAACAATAAATCCCTCTATCCAGATCCTGGTACCTTAAAGGTGAATCCATAGTATCAAATTCTAAAATAGCTCCAATAATTGTCACAGGTTTGAATTCCCATCAAGATTATATATATAGTACATGTATTATTATGATTCAACAGAACATTTTTTTTTTTTTTTTAATTGTTTTCAAAAAGTATTTGGTTTGAACGAACAGAAAAAAGGAAAATGAAAATTCATTGTTTGAACTATATATTTACTTGTCTATTCATTACTATACCCCCCCCTCCCACCCACCCCCGCGCAAACGAAGTGGGGGGGGGGGGGTATTAAAATCACAAATATCCGTCTGTCTGTCTGCAGACATGATTTTGTCCATGCATTGTTCTTAGAAACTTGTGCATGGTTTTTCTGAAAATCTGTACACTCATTGCTTACCAGATGAAGATGTGCACCTGGTATTTTCATATTGATTAGACGATTGTTTTTCAATTCGCAATTGTTCGTCGTCTGTCCGTAAACTTTTTACATTTTCGACTTCTTCTCCGGAACCACTGGGCCAGTTATAACCAAACTTGGTCAAAACATCCTTGGGTAAGGGCTTTCAAGTTTGTTCAAATGAAGGGCCATGCTACTCTTCAAAGGGGAGATAATCACAAAAATTCAAATATAGGGTGGGGTCATTTTTAAAAAATCTTTTCAAGAACCACTAAGCCAGAAGAGCTGATATTTACATGAAAGCTTCCTGACATAGTGCAGATTCAAGTTTGTTAAAATCATGGCCCCCGGGGGTAGGATGGGGCCACAATAGGAGATCAAAGTTTTACATACAAATATATAGGAAAAATCTTCTTCTCAAGAACCACTAAGCCAGAAAAGCTGATATTTACATCTTATAAACTGTGAATCATGAGATATCTTATAAACTGTGAATCATGAGATATCTTATAAACTGTGAATTATATGAGATATCTTATAAAATTTATTAGACATCTTATCAAAAAGAGAAGATATCTCACGATATAAAATATCTTTATAGAGGAATAAATATGGCATGCCTAAACAAGCATAATATATAGCCCAAATGTACATTGATGTAGGTTATAATTGTCCACTTCTCTTGACCCTTTACATGTAGCTTGATTAATAGATTAACGTCAGATTGCATTAGCAAAGGATCAAACCTAGGACCTCTGGCATGGCATCTTTTAATCCAGAGTCTGATTTAGTCAATAACGCAATAACGAAGTATACAATCTTTATGTGCAAGACTTTTGAAGATGTAATTCTTCTCCACGTTTGCAACAAATGAGCAAGTCATTTTATGAAAACAAAACCATATGTGTCATTGTCAAATGTTGGCTCAATTCCAATGCTGTGGCTTCAAATCAATGGAAATTGTGCTACATATGCCAAAAACAATAACCAAATTTCCAAGAAATAGAGCAACTTCTGTATAGATTCACTGAAGCATACACGTACTACATATTGTTTTTATGAAAATCAAATGTCTCCCCAGCTCCCCAAATTGGAAGTGCACCAAACCCCCTCCCCTTAATGTACTACATGGTATGGAGGAGAAAGCATGAGCAGGAGCATAGACATTATGAACTCTGATAAGCCGTATAAGAGAAGTGTTCACAAACTATTTAACACCCTCTACCCCCTTTAGATCCACTATAACTTATAGGAATTAATTGAATACTCCTGTCCCGACAATATGCACATCTACAAATGGCAATGAACCATTGTTCAAAGTTTCAAATCTATCAAATAAGCCATATCAACAGAGAAGTGTTCACAAGCTATTTTGCACACACACACACACACACCCCTCCACTCTTAGATCCACTGTAACAATTTGGTAAATAATTGGATCCTCCTGTCCCAACAATATGCACATCTAGAAATGGCAATGAAGCATTGTACAGAGTTTCAATTCTATCAGATAAGCCATATATGAGAAGTGTTCACAAGCTATTTTACATCCTCCATCCCTCTTAGATCCACTATAACTTGTAGGAAAATAATTGGTTCCTCCTGTCCTGACAATATGCAATGAAGCATTGACAAAGTTTCATGTCTATTCAATAATCCCTATAGGTGGAGAAGCGTTCACAAGATTTTGTGACAGACAGACGGATGGACAGAAAGTACAAAAAATGTCTCCCCATGGAAGAGGGGAGACATAAATATACATTCTGTGCTATAGAATGCGCTGACAGTAGTTATCTTCGTTTTATTAATGAATTTGGCACTGCCATAACCATTCATTGTAAATGTGTTTGTGCAACAATGATGGCTTTCGTTTTTTTTAAAAAACAAAACACCTGTTTGAACCTATTTCTGACCACAGTGCAGCAGTTTTGTCAAAGATCTGCCAAGTGTTTCAAAGTCCAGCATGCAGTAGAAATTGACATGTTATGCAAACAAAACAATGGACTTTCAATGGAGTGTATCAACTGTTAGGTCGAATTTTTCAGACTTGACATGAAAATCTGTACAACTTTCCATTTCACATGAATTTTAATGTACAGGCGTGACTGCATGAATGGGGCTGAAATTTTTTTAATTTTGTGTACAGTCTATACAATATACATCTATCAGATGTATGCAAGTAAAGAATTATAATTCATTCAAGAATTCACAGGACAAAATACGCACCAACAGCCAACATCTATACTGCTTAATTAATATATACATGTATATACCGTTAAAGACAACAGTCAATGCATATACTGCTTATATACTGTATATATATATACCGTCAAAGACAACAGTCAATGCATATATACACTGTACTTCTTGCCACTGACTTATATGCCCTTTATTGCGATAATCAACAACAGATTATTGCAATAATCAACAGCCAATAATTGTGATACGTAATCAATAACTGAACAAATTTTTGGGATATTCTAATTCATCAAAGACAGATTCAATATTTCTTTATTTGACAAAATCAATAATATGCATGTACATTTGTTTTTTTTAAATACTTTACATTTAAGTTTTCAACCCATTAAATCATTTTATACTTGCATTGTATGTTTATGAATTAACTGTAGAACCATGCACAAGTGTTGATATGCCACAGACTTGATTTTATTCTTTTGATGTCAAGATAATGATTGTATTACAGAACAGCAGCAACTACACGAGTAACATGTCAATAAGCTAGAAAAAAAAAAAAAAACACAACAAAAATCATGCAATCAACGTCTCTGTGATTTAGATATATTTGTATACAATGAAATACCATTTATCAATAAAGTTTAATACAAACATGATTTTACACATTGCACAATAATGGAGATTGCACATTTTGATTTTAAGACAAGCTGTGGTTTCGATGTAAACTATAGAAGTGTTCTCCATTGTACCTTTCTTTGTTCTCATACAATATTTCTCTATATGCTACACTGTACATAAATGCACCACATCCATTTTATCATCAATAAAAAGAATAGAAAATAAATCATCCAGACAGCTTGAACCTCAAAATAATTTAGCAAAGCATTAAGCAAGTCCCAAAATGTCAAAATATGATTATGATACTGTTTTTTTCATGTGAAACTTTACATTCATTCTGCTGATGCAATGTGAACTGGTATGAACTGGACGTATGGATTTCAATTCCAATGGCACTTTTGACTTAACAACTATATATCCAATGTTTCTGGTTTATTAAACTCTCACCAAAGTCCAAATTGGGGAGATGGGGGTTTGGGCAACAACAAAAACACCAATACAAAAAATCCCACCATAATAAAACAAATTCTCCAAACATGACATTTTCACCATAAAAGTAAATGCACTTCATACACCAAACTGGATTTATAAAACACAAATATGGCATAAAAATATGACATGCATATATGAATTTCTTTTCAATATGATAATACAATATGATTATTGAGATTAAAAGAAGAGAAGAACATTATTTGCAATGTTTATCCCAGTTCTTCAGTCAGACAAAACAAGATCTCAATTGTGTTTATATTCTGAACCCATTCCAAGTTTTGTTTATCTTCTGCATTCAAATGCACTTTGGTATTGAAAACCCTACACCATTAAAACCACATAAAATTGTATGTTTCTTTTATGAAAAATGGAATTTCAGTGTCTAAAATTAATTTCCAATTATCACGATTAACGAAATAAATTGCAGTTTTGAAAATTCATAAGAGTATGAACTGCGACGCTTCACCCCTGCATACTTCATGAAGCGGACTACTTTCATCTCTGTTGGAATTCCCAGGCATTAAAGCAATATTAGTTGTCATTACGGTTTTTAAATTTTTTTTATGTGAATATATCAACAATCAATATGATAAATCTTTTCTAAATTTGTCTTAAATGAGAACAAAAACAACGTTTTGTGAAACAAAAATGAAGATCAGGGCCATTAAACCAGCTATTTTTTAAATGTATTTGTTTGGTTTTTTTCTTTTTGTTTTGGTACATGAAGGAGATTACTAAACACTTTGATGAAGCTGTATAATCTAGTATGATAAAACATCATAATTTTCTCCACTGAACTAATTAATATTCTTCACTGATCTAGTTAATATTCTTCGCTGATCTAGTTAATATTCTTCACTGAACTAGTTAATATTCTTCACTGATCTAGTTAATATTCTACAATTTATTGTCTTTCTTTGCTTTTTATTCTGTGGGTTTTTTGATGAACAGGTAGGCAGGTTTTGGACAGAGAGAGGAATTCTATATATTAAAAAAGAAAACAAACTTGGAATGGGCTACTGTACAGAGAACAGAACAAAAGCTAAACAAGAATACACAACAATGACAAATACAAACTATGAACAAAAACATCTTGGTTTACAATCAAACTAGGAGCCTGCCAACATTCTGACAACGCTGTCGTGTCAGCTGATCCCGATGTCGTGTCAGCTGCTCGGTGAAGGCAATAAATTGACATTTGGTAGGCTGCTGGATGTGCTGTCTTTGAGTGATATTGGTGTTGCATCACTGCTGTTATTTGTGATAATGTCTTTTGTTTTAAATTTCCCAAGTTTGTATTTGCAACACACAACTTCCACCAAGAATTCTGTCCAGTTGTGTATCATTCCTAATTGACAAAAGAAAATAAAGTACGTATGTACATATATATATATATATCTATACATATATTGTCTTCCTAAATATACAAATCAGAACACTGTTGCGGAGAAAAAGTTTTCTGACGTTTATACCCACAGACACTTTCCTGTCAAATTCCATCAAAATCAGACATGATAGCATAGGTGCATCTGTTACAAATATATGGGAGTCCCTCATAAGGTTGGGGACATATATCTAACCTACTATCATCAAATTTAAGAGATGAAAAAAGTTTGCAAAGTGAGAACTCTAATAGTAGCAATTTGATATCTCCAATGTATAAATATTACAATTGCACCTTTATCATTCAGGGAACAAGAATACCACAAATGGTACAACATATGCCCGTTCGACCTGGAAGCACATTATGCACTCTAAATTGATATCATACACATTCCGAATAGAGAAGCCTTAAAGTAGGTCATGTGTGACAATCTAACAGACATGTGGACGGATAATGTATGTTTATAAATGGGAGGTTGTGACAAAATGTCATCGTAATATCTGTATCCATGATGAGAAAAAGTCCAGAAAATTATTTGACCTACTTTTAGTCTTCAAGTAGGTCACAGTGACCAATCAAGTTGAAATGACTGATCATGTATTTCTCTGAGGGAGTTTGTGACAAAATTTCAGGGCAATACCTGTATTCATAACAAAAATTCTTTTACAAAACTGTTTAACCTACATTTACCCCTAAAGTAGGTCATGGTGTACCAATCCAGCTGAAATGCAAACTGAACTTATATTCCTCCAAGAGGAAGCTTGTGACTAAATTTCAGGGCAATATCTGTATCAATAACAAAAACAATCTTTTTCTAAGAAGTGACACTACAACATTGACCTTTGACCTTGAAGAACAATAGGCGTCCTACACTTAGCATGAGGAATATGTGTACCAAGTTTGACGGTCCTAGCCCCAATAGTTCGGTCTGTATTCTGCCGACAAGGTTTTCATATTACATGTAACTGGTACTACGACTTTGACCTTGAAAAACAATAGGCATCTTCCTCTCATCATGGTGATCAAATGTACCAAAGTGCAAGTTCCTGGAGCATACAGTTCATTTTGTATACAAGGTCTGGACCAGATAAATGTACTTAATTCGTGCCTTCTTTGACAGATGTATAAAAACTATTAGAGATGGGGTAATTACAAAGGTTCTACAGTACATTGTATTTTATTACTTTAGCAGTATATGTAATGACAAAGGTTTTATTTCATTACTTTAGGAGTATATGTACTGACAAAGGTTTTATTTCATTACTTTAGGAGTATATGTACTGACAAAGGTTTTATTTCATTACTTTAGCAGCATACATGTATGTAATGACAAAGGTTTTATTCAATTATTTGGCAGTACATGTACATATAATTCTTTCGTAAGAATGGTAATATTAATGGGAAATATACAAAACTTGTTTTGCTAATTAAAAGTGGCTAACTTATTACCATGCGGATTAAAGAAATTTCAATCATGTTATCATAGCAAATATTTACGCCCTAGAAAGTTGTTTCTATAGAAACCGATTGTTAGGCCATTCTTGGTACACTCTTGGTAACTCTGTTTACCTGATTAAGATATAGGGCTCACGACAAGTGTGACTGGTCAACAAGGGATATCTTACTCATCCTGGGCACCTGATCCCACCTCTGGTATATCCTGGGGTCCGTGTTTGCCTAACTCTCTATTCTGTATTGCTTATAGGAGTTATGAGATTGATCAGTGTTCGTTATCTTCACCTTTCACTAATTTCTATAAGGCTCATATGAAATACTTGCATCATTTCCTGGATCCCGCTGCACAAAAAGTTAGATTTAACTGACAATCAACTTCCAATTAATGCTGTACAGTAAAAATTTAACTGTCAGGTTTTTTTAACTACTGGTAACTTTTGTGCAACTGGGTCCTAGATAAGATTTTAATGATGGCTCACCCGAGACAGCAAATATTCCTCATTAGATAAAATTTTAACAATGACTCACCTGAGACAGCAAATATTCCTCCCACAATGCCACACAGTCGAATCAGGAACTGACTAAATGGTCTATGTGATTCAATCACACGGATTTTTAAAGCATTAAGGTCATATTTCACAAATATTCCTGGCACACCATGACTCCCTTTATTGTGATTTATGGTTCTGTTCTAAAACAATAAAAAAAAATATCTTTCACATGTTAAAGACCTTCAGCGATTTTAAACAAAGTCTTAACTTTGGACACCATACTAAATCACAAGAACAGCCTTACTCACAGTATATTTCACATCAATTTGATTAAAATCGGATTGTTTGATCTGCTCACGTACATCACTACACCAGTGTAGCAATATACTGCTCTGATCAAAGAATCGGATTTTAATGATTTTACTCCACAATAATACTTAACATTTATTTGGAATTTTTACATAGCCACATCAGCAAAATTTTATTGTAAGAAACAGTATTCCAATTTATGGAGTAAATATGTTCTTATTTGTTATTTGTCACTGTTAATGGTGACTTAAAGGTCACAAACTTCTGGTTACTGGTGACGCGGCCATTAAATTAGCATTAATGGTCAAAATAACAAATGAGAAGATAATCATTTTCATTCTCAAACAATTCATGCATTTTACTTGATGTTTAAATCTTATGCTGAGTTCTGCCTTTTTGTTATATGAAATACACATGTACTTATATTTTTACATCATTCTTATTATGTCAAAATGGAAAGTTTTCTGTCATGTTAATTTTTGTTTAAAAGCCTTAATCATCAGTGAATTAGCCAATCAAAATACTGATTACAAAACCATTGCACTAAAATAAGATTTTTTACTCTCCTTACCCTCTGTGTGACAGAAAACTGGAATGTGTCGATATTTCCTGCTGCGTAAGTTCTCACCTCAGTGGGAACAATTTTTATAAAGTAATTATAAACATGGAAATCTACAAAATAAATATCACACATTAAACAGAAGTCAACATCTTTAAAAATCAAACCTACATACAGTTTCCGATCTGATTTGTATTGGTGCTGCGTGAAATACACCATAACAGTATACATATCAACTTATCAAGTACAGACACTGTACAGCGACTCCAGTACAGACACTGTACAGCGACTCAAGTACAGACACTGTACAGCGACTCAAGTACAGACACTGTACAGCGACTCAAGTACAGACACTGTACAGCAACTCAAGTACACAGTCTATGCAAAAGACATCAGACCGTCAGACCTGACCGATGTGCAGTGCCTAAGGTCCGATGCATCATTTTTTACACCGGACCAGAATGTCCGATGTCTCAGTGTCCGGTTTTGAGCTTTATTATTTTGAAGCGGAGTCATTTAAATGTTTGTTATGAGTAAAAAATATCACACAAACAGTATACATATCAACTTATCAAGTACAGACACTGTACAGCGACTCAAGTACAGACACTGTACAGCGACTCAAGTACAGACACTGTACAGCGACTCCAGTACAGACACTGTACAGCGACTCCAGTACAGACACTGTACAGCGACTCAAGTACAGACACTGTACAGCGACTCCAGTACAGACACTGTACAGCGACTCCAGTACAGACACTGTACAGCGACTCCAGTACAGACACTGTACAGCGACTCAAGTACAGACACTGTACAGCGACTCAAGTACAGACACTGTACAGCGACTCAAGTACAGACACTGTACAGCGACTCCTAATTGTGACAAAGACCAAAACTACTATTATGTGTATGAGTATACATACTGTCTGATGAAATCTACAATTATTACATGTATATGAGGCACTAATACACATACTGTCTGATGAAATCTGCTCTTCTCCATCAAGCGGATTTATAATGCCTTTAACGGAATCTCCAAATGAAAAGTGGTCAATTCGATGAGAAAAATTGTAGTCTGAAAAGCAGAATACAAGTGGTATATTTTTGTTACTGTAAAACTCTTGTTTGAATTTGCAAACACACAAGTCCAAGAAAATGTTCATGTACATGAAGCCAAATGTCTTTATGTTATGCTATGCTAATATATCAAAAACCTAGGCTTTAGACCTAATGTCACAAATTTGTCCTGGAAATAATTGTAAATACTGACAATTAAGTTCAACAGATTATTTAAAGTCTCAATCTTTAACATTTCACAAAATTATGACGTACAATACACAACACGAGTTTTATGAGTGCTCCACGCAACACGGTGGAAACTTTTTATCCAAAACACGATGAACCTTTAAAATTGTCGGCACCTTTGAAGTCTTAATTTTCTGAGCGGGTTAGACTTTGAAGTCCACGGAGGATCTCCGTGGATGTCACCTCGCATCTATATCCATGGATGCCACCTTGTACCTCCGTGTGATAAAACAAAGAAATAAAAGAAATAATAATTCCATGAATTTTTCCGAAATGATCAACCTGGAAAAGCGTTCCACTTGGCCAACCCCTTCATTATTTAGAAATTGGCGATAAATCATTCAATTCTTGTAATTGTTGTAAAATGATACATTGGTGTTTTCAGTAATATCTGTATGCAGACTTCCCTGCAGACGTTCATGTCCTTTTTTATGAAAAGCCCAAATTCTCGACATCCTGTATATAAACACCTGTGTTATTCCCACCACTCGTCGGTACATTGTTTCACGGCACATGCAGCAGAAGTTCACCAAATGAGAGGAGGATCATGAACAAACGACTATCAAATGATATAAATTGCCAGTAATTTCAATTTGATAAATAGCAGCTAAAAGAAATGTGTACCATTAGCAGTGGTTTTTTTTTTGGTTGGACAATTTTAAAAATTGGACATTTAGTGCACCACAAATCTTATAACGTATAGTTTGCAGTGTAATTAAGAACGCTAGTAGGTGATTTGGATCTGCTATACACATGTTTACATGTAGTCTTGAAACATCACAAAGTATACAGTTGGCAACGATTGAAATAAAAATGCAGATGTTTTCTCATTTATTCAATGACTCACAATCTTATCCGCTTTTTAATGAAAGTTGTAAAACAAACGTACTAGTTTATGGTAAGTTATAACACCCAAATACGGGGGTAAAATTCATCTTCGCTAACCATGGATTTTGGGTCTACTTCTGTGCTCTTTATGGACAAATACTCAATGGAAATTTTTTTAAAAATGCCTACCAGTAGATAGTCCACTTGCATAAACCATGTATCATGGTGGTAAACAGAAGAATTATCCAGTAAATCCAATGAAGTTGTAGTTTAACTTTTGTATTTATACCCCACACAACAAGTTGCAGAGGGTATAATGTTTCTGACCTGTCCGTCAGTCTGTCAGTCCCTTTCTTGTCAGCACAACTCTTCTGAGACCGCTCAACCGAATTTCATGAAACTTTGTAGTTGATAAGGACACACTGTGTAGATGTGCATATTCCCAGGAAATTCTGATTCAATAATTTTTCTGGGAGTACATGTATATTATAATCAATTATTACCAATGCTCTCTCTCTTGTTTTCTCTCTCTCTCTCTATTATGATGTTATAGAGTCAGTACTGCTTTCATCATTTAATGCATTTAAATTAAAAATGATTTCATATCGAAATTAAAAATTTTGATAATCTATAGCATATATGAATAGAAGGACCTAAAATGCAAATCGTTAAATTAATTTTTGTCTATAATTTTCTTTTCATGAACTAGTTGCATTTGACAGAGGTTTTACATCCTTACACATTGACTACAGACACGTAATATCAGAGAGGGTGTAATATGTAAGCTTGAAAGTTAAGAATTCATCCATGTAGCAAACAAAATTACTGTACGATTTAAGAAATTGAAGTTGGGAGGGGGAATTGAGACAGTTTGAGCAGATGAGGACTAACCCCCCCCCCCCCCCCCCCCCCCCCCATACACAATTTAAGGTTTTGATAATCGGACAATTTAAGCACCATTTGTTGTTGTTTTTGTTTTCTTATGAAGAATTTTAAACAAATTAAACGATGACATACTCTTCTCATACATTGAAAAATATAAGTAAAGTTAACATGGGGCTATATAAAGTTCAATCTGAAGTTTGTTCATATTTCGTCATTTTAAATTAAAAAAAAAAAATTTCTCGAGTTAGTGGGACTATGATCTATGACTATAACAATGACCTGTGTATGGCTTGTATATTCCATGCAAAATGCAAAGAGTTTTTCGCCTCAATAGAACAACTGGGGGTCAGCTAATCCGAGTATTTGAAATTAACAGAAGTGTTTGACTTCTTGCGAAAAGTGTGAAATAATATATATATATATATTGGGTCGGTGCAAGATACCCATGATCTTAGACTAGATCTGACATCGCGCCAACCCAATCTATTTCACACTTTCCTTAAAGGAAGTCAAAAACTTCTGATAATTTCAAATACACGAACTAGTTAACTGTAATTTAGTTCTATTGTGGCAAAGACCCTAGGAATTTGCATGGAATATACTTGTTATACATAGATAATTTTCACACCTCCTGCAAGGCACCCATGGCTAGAACAAAGCTCCTAGAAGCTGTGTGTATTCGCAAATAACACACAACGTGGAACACGGTGTATCTCCGTGGATTTTCCACCGTGGTCTTTCCACGGAGGGGTGTATAAAACTCGTGTCATGTACTGTAGGTTACAGTTATGATCAGATGGCCACTTTAAAATCTTGAGACGGACATTTAAATGCTTCATGAATATTACTTTAGTTTCCAATTAATCACCTTTTTCATGAACCATCATTGATATATGAGCATGTCCCCTTGGAAACACCGGAACTGATCTACAAAAGAGACGATTACTGCAATATGTGCAATATGATAGAGATTCTTCCCCAAACCTTGTCGCAGAATTATAAGTTTTACCATTACATGTAACTTTAAAGACATAGGATTCCAAAACCTAATTCCGTATAGAATTTTGTAAAACTATTTATAAATGTTTTAATATTGCTAAAAATCCATATTTACAACAAAGTTTTCCTTTATATTTGCATTATTCCCAACTCTTTACTTGAATATTCAATGGAAAAACATCACCCAAACATTGAAATCCTTCAAAAATGCCTTTTCATTGGTGAATTTCATGTATTAATGACCAATTGGCATTGTTGTTTAATCATATAATATAGAAAATCCCACGTAAATACAACAAATTCCTACTTCATTTGTTGCGTCCAAAATCTCCGGGATCCTACATTTTTGTACGACTTTATCAATTAGATTTAAATACATTTCAATAAAACTTGGTAATGTACAAAAGTGATCTGTTACACTCAGTAGTAAGAGGTACTTAGACTAACTTTCCTACACTCAGTAGTAAGAGGTACTCTAATAGATAAACTTTCCTACACTCAGTAGTAAGAGGTACTCTAATAGATAAACTTTCCTACACTCAGTAGTAAGAGGTACTCTAATAGATAAACTTTCCAACACTCAGTAGTAAGAGATACTTAGAGAGACTAACTTTCCTACACTCAGTAGTAAG
This sequence comes from Ostrea edulis, assembly GCF_947568905.1. Classification (NCBI taxonomy): domain Eukaryota; kingdom Metazoa; phylum Mollusca; class Bivalvia; order Ostreida; family Ostreidae; genus Ostrea; species Ostrea edulis. The sequence goes on from NC_079169.1 coordinate 36,442,998, forward strand.
AGGTACTCTAATAGATGAACTTTCCTACGCTCAGTAGTAAGAGGTACTCTAATAGATAAACTTTCCTACACTCAGTAGTAAGAGGTACTCTAATAGATAAACTTTCCTACACTCAGTAGTAAGAGATACTTAGAGAGACTAACTTTCCTGCTGTTATGTGAAAATTCCCAGCCACTTTATTGACCTCCAGGGAGCCATGAACTCGACAGGCATCAGGCTGTCCTTCTGCTGGAACTTCCCTACAGAATAAAAACTCACAGTTAACAACATGTACATGTATCAAACATTTCTGTTATTCAAATTTGTTCTGTGTTCCACTTTGCAATCAAATATACCACTGAAACAGTTTATACAGCTTTTGTGGTATCTCTTACAGGCATGGTGCTGAACATTTTTAATTACATTTGTATATACCATTTGCAAGTCTTGTTAATACAAACAAGAGGCCCATGGGCCAAATCGCTCAACTGAGTCACTTTGGTCCATATTAAAAGATTCTCCCTATATATTTGGGGGGGGGGGGGGGGGGGGGGGTTGCATAATTTTAACAAACTTGAATCTGCACTATATCAGGAAGCTTTCATGTAAATTTTAAACTTTTCTGGCCCAGTGATTCTTCAGAAGAAAATGTTTAATGATTTTCCCTATATATTTGTTTTAGGGATGTCAACGAATATTTGAATATTCATTCAATGAGTTGATATTCGAATATGAAATTAAGATTCGAATATTTTGTTATACAGGTCAGGGACTAACAAATCCCATTGCCCGACACCCAGGGCAAGTGGATTTTTTGGTGTCGGGCAAGTGAATATTCCTTAACCACTCGTCCACAGGCAAGTGACTTGAAAAATCAAAATAGAATAAAACTTGTACATTCGGATTGAAACTGAAAGTAAATCACCGTTCAAGTTGTCTCTCGTTATGTATTTAACTGGTAAATTATGTGAAGCAGTTTGATCTGTGTCGTTGTGAGTCTTTATTCAATACAAATTTTACCAACAGTTTCAATTAAAGGCAGACAAATTGGCGTCGAAGGCTGAGTCGATGGAGATTGGTTGTACATTGTTTAACGTCCCGCTCGAAATTTTTTAACCCATATGGAGATGTCACCATTGCCGGTGAATATGGAGCTCCAAATTAACATTAACTCAAATAATTGAAGATATCTTCATTTATTTGAAGATATCATCAATTCAATTATTGCTCTCTCTAAATGAATTAATGTAATGCGCGCATTAAATCAATTATTGCTCTCATCAAATGAATTAATGCACACTTCAATTCAATCATTACTCTCATCAATTGAATTAATGTGCGCATCAATTGAATTAATGAGAGCAATAATTGATGCTCTCATCAATTCAATTGATTTAATCAATGTGG
>NC_079169.1:36449383-36576883 GCF_947568905.1 Ostrea edulis
TTGCCTGCAGGGTTCCCCTCTAGGTATAATACAAATTGATATTGTCTGCTGGGCTCCCCTCTAGGTATAATACAAACTGATATTGCCTGCTGAGTTCCCCTCTAAGTATAATACAAATTGATATGGGATATTCATTGAGATCACTCCTTTGGACAGATATAGAACCTACTGGGCTTCTCTAGAGTTTATCAGTTCTCCTCTGCCTGACGGTCAGTTGCTCCTCTGCCTGACGGTCAGTTGCTCCTCTGCCTGACGGTCAGTAACTTGTATGAAAACTTTATTCTTTTATTTATATTCGATTTGCTACATACCATTACACTTCATTGCGACTGTCATGTCTATGTTGAGTTTCAATTTTCTGAAATTATGAAGTAAAATAATTAATTAAGCACATAATCCTATTTCAATGAAACACATTAACATGTACATAGCATGCTTGACAAATTTTAAAAAGACAAGCAAATAAGTAAATTTTATGTTCCCTGTTTAAATATTCTGCTTTTTAAAAAGGGGAACCAATTAATCAAATAATCTTCTAGCAAAGATTATATTTCCGTCCTAAATCACAGTATTAAATGCAACATTCACAGATCAGGCTTTACCTTACATGAGCAACACAATTTGACCTTTAACCTAAAAAGTATTAAGGTCATCTTTTGTGATAGCGAGACTCTACAATGTACGTGTGAAGTGTTTGAACAGTCACAAATTTAACTTTTAGGTGACACATTTTACTTAAAGAATACTTGAAAATTATGTGATAGATATAATAAACTTAGATAGAATTCCATTTCTTTTGAAAACTTCATAAAGAATAACATACCACACACAACTCTTTAAAACGAGCTTCTGTGATAATGTATAACCTTATTGTTTTTGTGAAACCTTTTAAACACATTTGACAATAGATTTTGATCATTAAAAGTGAACTAGATGTGTCAGCACGACATGAATGCCCCCACCTGCAGTAAAGTTAAATATAGGAAATCCATCAAAGTATAGCATTGAATGTGGTATTCAGAATGTATGTTACATACATTTAGTACAATGAAGAATTCAACAACAATCCTTTATATGTTTTAACAGCCATAAAATAAATTTATTAATTTTTCTATGTTAAAGGGGCACAACTCCATCAAAATCAACGAACAGGAACAAAACTCAAACTCGATCTGTAACTCAACAATATACATCTGCATACAGAAAATCAGTTCAATATCTCAAGGGTTTAGAAAAAAAGTCTGGAAAACTGGTCACAACAGTAATTTTTCTAAGTTAAAGGGGCACAACTCCATCAAAAATCAAAGAACAGGAACAAAACTCAAACTCGATCTGTAACTTATCAATATACATCTGCATACAGAAAATCATTATATCTCATGGTGTATAAAAAAAAAATCCGGACAACTGGGTGTTGCAGGACAAAGGTAAAACTATAGGCCCCGACCACTGTATGGCAGGGGCATAAGAACAAAATTCGGAGGGAAATCGTGAATCAGTCCCTTTAACATGGGACATACTGACCTAGATATTATCGAAATCATCTCTTAGTCATACAGACTCGTCACATGATTGGAAGTTTTATTATGCTAAAGCTCAAATAAAATTTGAAATAATATCAGAAGACCATTTCTTTTACCATATGTGACCCTGCAACCTTGATCTTTAACTTAAATATATAACAGTCACTCTTCAGTCATGAAAATGCTTTTTGTGAATGTGAAGTGTCATTGCCAAATTTTAAACAATACTTGAAGTAAAATCTAAACAAGAGGCCCATGGGCCACATCGCTCACCTGAGTCACCTTGGTCCATATCAGAAGATTTTCCATATCTATTTGCATGTAAAACCGTAGTCCCTATTATGGCCCCAAACCTACCCCTGGAGGCCATGGTTTTTGCAAACTTGAATCTACACTATGTCAGAAAGCTTTCATGTAAATGTGAACTTCTTTGGTCCAATGGTTCTTGAGAAGAAGATTTTTAAAGATTTTTCCTATATATTTGTATGTAAAACTTTGATCCCCTATTGTGGCCCCATCCGACCCCCGGGGGTCATGATTTTAACAATTTATAATCTGCACTATATCAGGAAGCTTTCATATAAATCTCAGCTTTTCTGGCTTAGTGGTTCTTGAGAGGAAGATTTTTAAAGATTTTTCCTATATATTTGTATGTAAAACTTTGATCCCCTATTGTGGCCCCATCCGACCCCCGGGGGCCATGATATCAACAATTTAGAATCTGCATTATATAAGGAAGCTTTCATATAAATCTCAGCTTTTCTGGCTTAGTGGTTCTTGAGAAGAATATTTTTAAAGATTGTCCCTATATATTTGTATGTAAAACTTTGATCCCCTATTGTGGCCCCATCCGACCCCCGGGGGCCATGATTTTTACAATTTAGAATCTGCATTATATAAGGAAGCTTTCATATAAATCTCAGCTTTTCTGACTCAGTGGTTCTTGAGAAGAAGATTTTTAAAGATTTTTCCTATATATTTGTATGTAAACCTTTGATCCACCCCTTGGGGCCCCATCCGACCCCTGGGGGCCATGATTTTAACAATTTATAATCTGCACTATATCAGGAAGCTTTCATATAAATATCAGCTTTTCTGGCTTAGTGGTTCTTGAGAAGAAGATTTTTAAAGATTTTTCCTACATATTTGTATGTAAAACTTTGATCCCCTATTGTGGCCCCATCCTACCCCCGGGGGCCATGATATCAACAATTTAGAATCTGCATTATATAAGGAAGCTTTCATATAAATCTCAGCTTTTCTGGCTTAGTGGTTCTTGAGAAGAAGATTTTTAAAGATTGTCCCTATATATTTGTATGTAAAACTTTGATCCCCTATTGTGGCCCCATCCGACCCCCGGGGGCCATGATATCAACAATTTAGAATCTGCATTAAATAAGGAAGCTTTCATATAAATCTCAGCTTTTCTGGCTTAGTGGTTCTTGAGAAGAATATTTTTAAAGATTGTCCCTATATATTTGTATGTAAAACTTTGATCCCCTATTGTGGCCCCATCCGACCCCCGGGGGCCATGATTTTAACAATTTAGAATCTGCATTATATAAGGAAGCTTTCATATAAATCTCAGCTTTTCTGACTCAGTGGTTCTTGAGAAGAAGATTTTTAAAGATTTTTCCTATATATTTGTATGTAAACCTTTGATCCACCCCTTGGGGCCCCATCCGACCCCTGGGGGCCATGATTTTAACAATTTATAATCTGCACTATATCAGGAAGCTTTCATATAAATATCAGCTTTTCTGGCTTAGTGGTTCTTGAGAGGAAGATTTTTAAAGATTTTTCCTATATATTTGTATGTAAAACTTTGATCCCCTATTGTGGCCCCATCCTACCCCCGGGGGCCATGATATCAACAATTTAGAATCTGCATTATATAAGGAAGCTTTCATATAAATCTCAGCTTTTCTGGCTTAGTGGTTCTTGAGAAGAATATTTTTAAAGATTGTCCCTATATATTTGTATGTAAAACTTTGATCCCCTATTGTGGCCCCATCCGACCCCCGGGGGCCATGATTTTTACAATTTAGAATCTGCATTATATAAGGAAGCTTTCATATAAATCTCAGCTTTTCTGACTCAGTGGTTCTTGAGAAGAAGATTTTTAAAGATTTTTCTATATATTTGTATGTAAAACTTTGATCCCCCCTTGTGGCCCCATCCAACCCCTGGGGGCCATGATTTGAACAAACTTGAATCTGCATTATGTCAGGAAGCTTTCATGTAAATCTCAGCTTTTCTGGCTTAGTGGTTCTTGAGAAGAATATTTTTAAAGTTTGTCCCTATATATTTGTGTGCAAAACTTTGATCCACCCCTTGGGGCCCCATCCTATCCCCGGGGGCCATGATTTGAACAAACTTGAATCTGCACTATGTCAGGAAGTTTTCATGTAAAAATCAGCTTTTCTGACTCAGTGGTTCTTGAGAAGAAGATTTTTAAAGATTTTTCCTATGTATTTGTATGAAAAACTTTGATCCCCTATTGTGGCCCCATCCAACCCCAGGGGCCCATGATTTGAACAAACTTGAATCTGCATTATGTCAGGAAGCTTTCATGTAAATCTCAGCTTTTCTGGCTTAGTGGTTCTTGAGAAGAATATTTTTAAAGTTTGTCCCTATATATTTGTGTGTAAAACTTTGATCCACCCCTTGGGGCCCCATCTTATCCCCGGGGGCCATGATTTGAACAAACTTGAATCTGCACTATATCAGAAAGTTTTCATGTAAAAATCAGCTTTTCTGGCTTAGTGGTTCTTGAGAAGAAGATTTTTAAAGATTTTTCCTATATATTTGTATGTAAAACTTTGATCCCCTATTGTGGCCCCATCCAACCCCAGGGGCCCATGATTTGAACAAACTTGAATCTGCATTATGTCAGGAAGCTTTCATGTAAATCTCAGCTTTTCTGGCTTAGTGGTTCTTGAGAAGAATATTTTTAAAGTTTGTCCCTATATATTTGTGTGTAAAACTTTGATCCACCCCTTGGGGCCCCATCTTATCCCCGGGGGCCATGATTTGAACAAACTTGAATCTGCACTATATCAGAAAGTTTTCATGTAAAAATCAGCTTTTCTGGCTTAGTGGTTCTTGAGAAGAAGATTTTTAAAGATTTTTCCTATATATTTGTATGTAAAACTTTGATCCTCTATTGTGGCCCCATCCAACCCCAGGGGCCCATGATTTGAACAAACTTGAATCTGCATTATGTCAGGAAGCTTTCATGTAAATCTCAGCTTTTCTGGCTTAGTGGTTCTTGAGAAGAATATTTTTAAAGTTTTTCCCTATATATTTGTATGTAAAACTTTGATCCCCCCTTGTGGCCCCATCCTACCACCGGGGGCCATGATTTGAACAAACTTGAATCTGCAATATGTCAGGAAGCTTTCAGGTAAATTTCAGTTCTTCTGGCCCAGTGGTTCTTGAGAAGAAGATTTTTAAATGACCCCACCCTATTTTTGCATTTTTGTGATTATCTCCCCTTTGAAAGGGACATGGCCCTTCATTTGAACAAACTTGAAAGCCCTTTACCCAAGGATGCTTTTGGCCAAGTTAAGTTGAAATTGGCCCAGTGGTTCTGGAGAAGAAGTCGAAAATGTGAAAAGTTTACGGACAGACGAACAGACAGACAGACGGACAGACAGACAGACGGACGCCGGACAAAATGTGATCAGAATAACTCACTTGAACCTTCGGTTCAGGTGAGCTAAAAACCCTTTTACAATATGTGGCCTTGATCTTTGACCTTCTGACCCCAAAAATATGGTCATATTGAAGCCATTCTCTTCATGTACAGTTTCAATCATGATGCTCATATAGTATTTGAGACTGCATGAAGAAATTGGGGTGCTACAGACAGACTGTGATCAGTTTGCCCTGTTTTTCAATTTTGCTGAATCAGGGAACATAAATCTTACTGATTTTGTTCCTTAGGCCAATTCAACTTAATTGATAGATTATCATCCCCGCCCACCCCTCAAAAATTGGCCCGCCCCGATTTTTTTTATTTTGCGAAACTTGCGATTTCTGGAATATTTCTATGTCCGACTTCGGTATTTACACTTCTTGTTTACATTTCTGGTATAGCAACGTGAAAAGCCATGTGAAGAAAATCTATATGGTTTTCTTACTTTCTCGCGCTCTTACAGGCGTAAATCTTGAAGAAGTTAGGTTTATTTCTGTTTGAAATTAAAGCTTAACCTGGAATTCGTCTGTAAAAATAGCATAGATTGATATCCATCTGGCATTAAATGATGTGCATCTATTGAAAAAAAAATCGTTTGTCTTTAATATTTTTCTGAGAAAATAAAAATAAAAAAATAAAATCCTCCAACCCGCCCCATACTTTTTGCTGACCCTGGATGATAATCTACTAATTAAGTTCAATTGGCCTTATCCTTAACCATGTCAACTAATGTAAAATGTTTCCTCAGCAGAAAAACATTCTTACCCATCTATGCCAGTGTCAACCTCATATTCAAACTTGAGCTCTGTTGTTGAGTAATAAATGATCTCGGATACAACCAGAATACATATACACAGAAACACAGCGATGGAAACTGAAAAAGGAGAACAAATCATCACATGATCATTTCAGAAATCTAGATTCTTATATTTATATTCTTATATTTATAGATGGGATAAAAATTTCATGTGATGAAGAAATAAAATTGTTGGGCATTACAATTGATTTTAAACTTTCTTTCAACACACATATTACCAATATTTGTAAAAAGGCAGCAAGACAATTAAATGTTCTTAAACGAATAGGTAAACATCTTAGCAAATTAGGTAAATTAACCATATATCATTCATTTATTATGTCAAATTTTAGTTATTGCCTGTTGACATGGCACTTCTGCACTGAATAAAACACCCGCAAAATTGAAAAGATTCAGGAAAGAGCTCTGAGGTTTATCTATGGTGACTATAAAAGTACAATGTACTTACGAAAACTTATTAAAACAATCTAAATTGCCTTCACTAAAAACCAGAAGAATGCGAACAATAGCTATAGAAACTTTTAAAATTATCAACAAAATGTCCCCACTTTTTTTACAAGATCTAGTTGTTATAAAAAACCATTCATACAATTTTAGATAATATACAAATACAGCGGAAGTACCAAGACCTAGAACAACCAGGTACGGGATTAAATCTTTCAAATATGAGGCAGCAAAGCTCTGGAACTCTTTGCCAAACGAAGCAAGAAATATTACATCATATAATCTATTCTCAAATTATATTCAAAATTGGTGTGGGGAATTAAATTGTAAATGCAGCTCATGCAGATTCCAGCCTCTCCTGCCTAAATCTTAAAGTTTTGATCTAACTTCTAACTATGCTTCTAAGCTGGCATGTACAAATTTAACTGTATTATTTTTACTCTGCTCTGTCTCTTAGATATGCATATTTATTTAGTCTATGTATATATCCATATTTTTATGTTTGTGTTGCAAACTGTTTTCAGTGCTGTGCATCTTAATATAGCTAGTCCCTGTGTATATATATGCATGACTTGTGATGTCTGCATACATGTATGCGTCCTGTTTTATTTCAAATTTCTGTTTTTATGTCTATGCATGCAATTTATATATCATTAAAGCTTTGTGTTTTTTTATGCTATATAGTCGGTTAAAGAGCTCTTAGCTCATGTTTATTGTTACCTGTATATAGTTCTGACTTTAAATAAAAATTACTTACTTATCAAAAATCAATGTACAGAAAGTCTGATTAAAATACAAGACATTTATTGGCATTCATGCAGAAAGATCGCCATCTTCATCATGCGCATCACAACTAAATTCAGCTTACCAACATTACATGTTTAACAAGAGCTCCACAGGGCGGGGCATATCCCCTCGCAAAGACTGTCTGTAAGATTTTTCTACTAAGTTTCACAATGATTTTGACCTTTTCACAAAAAAATCAATAGGGCTCTTTCTCTCTTGATAAGAACAAGAGCCCCATGAGCCACATCGCTCACCTTGGACTATATTTACAGATTTTCCCTATATATTCGCATTTAAAACTTTGAACCCTATTGTGGCCCCAAACTACCCCCATGGGCCATGCATTTTACAAACTTGAATCTGCACTATCTCAGAAAGCTTTCATGTAAATGTAACCTTCTCTGGCCCAATGGTTCTTGAGAAGAAGATTTTTAATGATTATCTCTATATTTTTGTATGTAACACTTTTATCCCCTATTGTGGCCCCACCCTACCCCTGGGGGCCATGATTTTAACAAACTTGAATCTGCACTGTCATGAAGCTATCATGTAAATGTTAACTTTTTTGGCCCAATGGTTCTTGAGAAAGATTTTTTAAGATTTTCCCTAAATATATGTATGTAAAACTTTTATCCCCTATTGTGGCCCCATCCTACCCCCGGAGTTCATGATTTTAACAAATTTGAATCTGTACTATGTCAGGAAGTTTTCATGTAAAATTCTACGCCGGGAGGGGTGTCATGGTTTTAACAAACTTGAATCTACACAATGTCAGGAAGCTTTCATGTTAATTTCAGCTCTTCTGGTCCAGTGGTTCTTGAAAAGATAATTTTTTAATGACCCTACCCTATTTTTCATTTTTGTGATTATCTACGCTTTGAAGGAAGCATGGCCCTTCATTTGAACAATCTTGAAAGCCCTTCACCCAAGGATGCTTTTTGCCAAATATGGTTGAAATTAGCCCAGTGGTTCTGGAGAAGTCGAAAATGTAAAATGTTTACAGACAGACAGACAGACAACAGATGATCAGAAAAACTGACTTGAAAACTGTACGTGAAGTATCAAATGAATCAAGCAAAAACTGTGGCTTGTAGAGTGTCTACAAGTTTTTTTAAATGAAGTCCTGTATTGACTTTGACCCTAAAATCAGTAGGGTTCTTCCTCTCTTGATAACAAAGTTAAACAGTAAGTATCAATCAATTGACCAAAAACTGTGGCCTACAGAGTGTCTAAAAGCTCGGCATTAAACACACTCACAAATGGTCCCATTACTGTATCCCCTCTCACAAGGGAATAATAGGGTCCAATTACAATGAAGTGAAGAGCTAAGAGTGAATGAGAAATTTATGAATTGCTACTAACTGCCCCCTCCTGATGCTGTTTTTTCCTGACAATCATCCAGTACTTTGGGAAATGCATCAAGCTCTGTCACTACCTTAATGGCCTGCTTCCTATTTGCCACATTTAGTCGTCTCATGTTTGTTTCAAGTTTCAAGTCAGCTTCAAGGTTACCATTACATCTGAAATTATATTGTGACATATTTCAAGGTTAAAAGGAATACCAACCTACTTCAAATTTTTTTTAAAACTGTGCATGTATTAACCCAAATTTGGTTGTTGTGACAATTTATTACTTCATTCAAAATAACCACACTTCACTTGTTTTGCATTAATAATCAGTTTATTTTTTCATGTAAAATATGTGGTTATGATCTGTAACAGATTTTCATGTGATTTCTCAATACATATCATCGTGATGATAGCATGAAAACTATAATTTTAAAATGGGCCCCTGAGTCCTGTTACATTCTTCATTGTGTACATCTAATAATTCACACCAAAATCAGTATTCCAATGAAAAAAAAAAAGGATCTTCAAAGTAAAGATTTTAAAAAATTGTCAATTACGATCTTACTTTTCTTATATAACTGGATGCATGGTTTTCTGTCATCACTGCATAACCTATCTCAAGATAAACAAATCCAACGAATCAGGGTTTGACACTAAGGCACGTCCGACCGACTCAGTCTACTAAATGATAGGTCCGGTCGGGTAAAATGTAGATTTACTAGTCCGACTGGTCGTGTTGAAAATATAAACAAGAAACTTTACTTTAAACTATAACATATTTTATTCTTAACTGAAAAAAGAATAACTGTAGAGTTTGCGAGCCGCATGATGACACAATCTCTATTTTTAGTTCTATAATAAATAAGTCGCGGTCGAAAGTGATGTTTTATGACATATACTCGATGTTCATATGTGTAAAGTTATGTTTTTGACGAATTTATTTTCATTTTAAAAAAACCCAATTTATTTGAATCAAATATAAGAAAGTGTTTATCAAATTAATAAATTACGTCGCAAACAGCCATTTTTCGGTGTTGACATATGTGCGGGAATGTTTCTATATTCAAATACGACTTCTCGTCCTGAAGAAAAGATGTCCCAAGAGAAAAAAAGTAAAAGGTTGGGAAGAAACAAAGCAGGGCTTATGAAATAGAGATTTAAAAATCGGTTGAGGTCAAAATGAGAGAGCATTAAATTGAAAGACAAGACTAAAGCTCTTTTTTTGAGACAATTAAGTACGTTTTCGTTCATGCAAACTTAATGTTTGACATTTGAATTAAGTACATTTAAATATGGAGAAATTATCAGTTTCTGGAAAGTTGGTCGAGGCTAGTGGATTTAAGGTCAGGTCTAGCAAAAATCGTTTGCAGTAGCCCGACTGGTCTAGTGCTCAGAAAAGTAAATGTCAAACCCTGCGAATCATACAACTGACCACAATGAGCAGCGAAATCTTAGGGTTGTGAAACTGTATACGATTGCTTTACCTACAGCACAGAAGGACTTTTTTTTTTTAAAATGTTCACTATTATTTTAGTTGGTATACTTTCTTACACTGTGTGAGTTTGATTGAATATTGCTAGAATTCACAATCTGCAGCTTTCTTGCAAATAAATGGGCCCTTCTATTTTGGGCAACATGGCAATCTATTTTAAAAGGTCCCTGTACAATCTCTAGTATATAATTGGTCGGGAGTTTTATATCTTTCTTTTTGATCACCGGTGGCTTAACCCAGCTATATAGCTCAGTTGGTTGAGCACCTGACTACAGATTCAGGGGGTCCTGGTTAAAATCCTGGTCTGATTTGTTGCTTTTCTCCCTCCCTGTTACACAGCTATATAACCCACTGACAATATAAGATTGTACTGGAGCTGTAACTCAGTTGTTAGCAAAGACAACTATCATGTACATACAATCTGATTAAATTATGTACTAAACTATGTCTGTGGATCAAAGGATCACTATTTAATTCAGATTGATGTATATACATACAAAATGAAAAACCTGTAATATAGGAATTTAAGAAGAAATCTTATAGCTGGAGGAGGAATCGAACCCAGGACCCCTGCATTACTAGTCAGGTGCTCTAATCACTGAGCTAGCCATGTCGATATCCATAGTCCATATAGCCTAACTACTACAAAGCTATAACAGGCTGAACAGTGTTAATATCACCTCGGTGCCTGGTCACTGGCCAGGTGCTCTAATTCATACTAGACCTTTAACATGTACAGTCTGAGACTTGACTGATCAATATCCATGGTCCACTAGTATTCTACTATATTTTTTAACCTTGTAGTAGAGAATGTGTAGGCTATAATAATGTTTTGGACAACCAACTAGGCTATACGGGAATTTATAAAGAGCTTAATTAAGAAGAGTTAACAAATATTCCTGATGGCATCACTGTTTCAACTTGAATTTCCTCGGAAGTATTTAGAATATTACGGCTATCTACGTAAAAATGTCGTTTAATTCTCTCATATAAATATAAAATAAAGTATCTATAGTGCTTACTTTCCTATAGCAATATACTGTCGACTCACAAATTCCTGTAATTAGCAGTGTAACCTAACTAAGAAGAAGAAAATTATCCTACCGTCGACAGCGGAAGTACACGTTACATTTAGTTTCGTATTTTAAACCCACTAAAAGAGAGACCCAACAATTATATTTTATTAATGATTGTAATTACTATTGCTCTTTTATTGGGATAACATGTGAAAATATTTCCAAAGCAAACCAGACTGGGTATCCACCGAATCCACCGGTGCGTGTCTGCCAGGATCGTGTTTTACACAACCCAATCTATTAGCAGCAATGGAATGAAGGCGTGGACCTAATATCATGTTGTCATGTCAAAATCTGAGAAGGTTTGTTCTCTTTGATTGATAAATGTAGAGAGGAAATTCAATGTAGTGGAAATCTTAGACAAAAATAGGGACTTTGGTTACATTAGAATAAGATGCTGCGGTAGGCCCATAAGTTACATATAAGTTAAATATAGGCCTACAGTCTGATCACAGGGGCTCGTCACGAAATTTTTGTCTTAATAAAATTTGACATCGTCTATTCTATATTTACATGTAAATATAGAATAGAGAGGGTCAATTCGTGACGAGCCCCTGTGGTCTGATTGACCAAGGAGGCAATGCAATTCAAGGAACATTTAATATGATTATAAGAGATATACATACAACATATAAGATTGGTCGTTTTCAATAATATATGTATGCACCCTACATTATTATTAAACATTATTCACCCTATATCAAGTTTATATCTAGGCCTATTGCTGAGCAAAATTAATCTGACAGTTCACTATAAATACTTAATGTTACTATGGGAGAGGGTAATATGTGCATGCCAGTCTTTAAATCAGAGTACTCTTCAGCTGCTGGGTGTAAATTCTTGAGACTTGATATCAACCCTATCGTAATAGTAATTACCTGAATCCATCTAGAAATCCGGAAACCAGTAACGTGCAATTAAGTACAATAATGACATGTTTAATTCAGTTGATTAGCCAGATGATCAGTTTTTTATTGAGCATTTTGAGAACCCCTATGGATGAAAAATAACGCTCCCTTCTTTTGAAAACAACTCTCCGTTGAGGATGGAACATTGAAGGATTAGTTATAATACAATTTTGTTTGTCACAATGTAGGATCAAGGATTCTAATACTGTGCACTATACCAGGATATAGGTGATATGTATGATAAATAGTAAATAACAGGAACAATAGATATCTTGCATGTTTGGACTATGTGAATATATATATATATATTTACATTCGTGCCACATTTCCCCCTTAACATTTTTACTGAAACTGAAACTTTTAACGGTAATATCTATATTCATAAACTTTCAACTTTTGAAATAGGTTAATCACTGAATATGAATACATTTGAGTTAATCTATTAATATGTATTTCAAACAAAGTGTAGGAATTTATTCTATGAATGCAATTATAATTATTAGAATATAACTAAATATTAAAGAAATGTCTTTCAGAGTTTTGATTTAAAAGTATATGAGATGATAATATTACCTCTAGGCTATGAATAATTTATGATGAATATGATTTATTTATTCCAAGTTAGGGTCCTCTTGGGCATAATTTTCACACTATGTTTGCAAATTGTGTCTCTTTCAGTGCTAAGACAGTGGATATGAGAATGATCATAAAAATGAATCATGAATTGTCCATTGTTTTATGAAAGCAATTTTAAATGCATGTACTACTCAATAGTTACAAGGATATAACTTTTATTTTTGTGATTTTTAATATTTAATTTAATGACATGTAAGTTTAAGGAATTTGTATTATGTAACATGGATATATTGGTATAATATCATGATATATGTCATTTAGAATTTATTTGTACATATATGTAATTCTTTTACACGTACTACAAAGAAGCATTATCCTACTGATCTATATGATTATCAGTTTTCATTTGTCTATGCTAAGGGTTCATTTATGTACTGTCTTTTTACAATTTATAATCTATAAGAATGAAGATGCATTACATCACAAGATTTTTACCATTCTTTATATAGGCCACAGGAAGCATTATTTTACAAAGATTTTTACCATTCTTTATATAGGCCACAGGAAGCATTAATTTACAAAGGTTTTTACCATTCTTTATATAGGCCACAGGAAGCATTAATTTTCAAAGGTTTTTACCATTCTTTATAAAGGCCACAGGAAGCATTAATTTACAAAGGTTTTTACCATTCTTTAATCTTTATGTAGGCCACAGGAGCATTATGTACAAGTTTTTACCATTCTTTATGTAGGCCACAGAGAGATTTGTGAAGTGTTAGGTAAGATATATGTAAGCATTATTTCAAATATATTATATGAGAGCATGCAGTGACACATATACATGTAGAATAAGCTTGTTTCTTTATAAGGGTTTGGATACTAGATGTAAGATGATACTATTGAATAGCATTATATATCAGACCTCTTGCTGTTGCTTCGTGTTAGAATTTCTGTAGGTATGCAGGGTTGGAAATTACTGCTCATCCGACCACCTAAGATGCAGGTCTATTTCTCAGGAGGGATGACATTTCTTTGATAGCCGGACACCTAGCTAAGATGCAGGTCTATTTCTGAGGAGAGATGACATTTCTTTGATAGCCGGACACCTAGCTATGATGCAGGTCTATTTCTCAGGAGGGATGACATTTCTTTGATAGCCGGACAAGGCTTATTCTAACAGTCAGTGTACAACCACAAATGTCACAAATAAACTATTATAGTCAATTTCAAATGATAAACATCACAAGACTTGCAGATTTTGAACAGTGTCAGCAACATTTTGGTGTAGCCAGCCCTGTGACTGGCTCATGATGACATTGAGTTTCCAACCCTGCAGTATGGTCTGCATATCACATGGTACAATTGTTTATCATACTAACATGTAACACAGGTAGAGTAAGTTTTATTTTCTGCATGTATATATTGTGAAATTATTTGTATAAAATATGTTATTTTAGTATCCTGCATGTTCTTCAGTTCTAATTTGAGAATCTTGAATAGCATTGATTGATTGACAGTTCATAATTATAGTACATGCATTTTGTACGTATTGAAATTCTAATTAGTCTGAATATTTCTTACTTGATTTATCAGAGAGCAATAATTTCACATTATAATTATTTGATTATTGGGAGTACATATGTAACACCAGGGTGCATGTATGTGATTGAGTTTGGTCACAGTGACACACTTACACTTATTATGCCATGTTACAGAGAGATCAGGTATTCTTGTATTAAAATAGATCTAGTAAGATTACATTTAAAACAATAGAAATTTTCTGCTACTTCAGCAACAAAATTATTCCAAAATGCTCTAGGTAGTTTTAGCTTACCTGAGCTAAAGGTTGGGCTTTTTTGATCAACTATCGTCTGTTATATGTTAGTTCATCTGTTTAGCATAAACTTTCATAATTTTAGCTACTTCTCAGGAGCCAGTCTTGGCCAATATTAACCAAACCTATTTGACACGTACAACTTGAAGCATTTTTACAATTTGTTCAAATTTAAAGAAGGACATGCCCCTTCCAAGATGATTAAAACATAGTGAAAATAAAACACTGTAGAATGGGGTAACCATATTTAAAAATTTTCTTCTCTTGAAACACCGAACCAGTAAAATCGTTACTAGCATAAAAGCAAAAGCGGTCTTTTAAGTTTTAAAGATTCATGTTTGTACAAACCATCTCTGGAGCCAAAGTGAGGCTACAGCAGGAGTTCAAAGTTTTATTTAGGTATAAATAAAGCTCTGTTTTAGAATTGGCTTATTTTGATAGTTTCTGATTGTGGCAAGTAAAAATTTTAAGTCAGCTCTTATGTATTACAGAAAGTTGTATGTGTGTACATTATTAAGTTATTGTAGCAAAAAGTGGGTGAAAAATCTTTGGAACAGTCGCTATCAAATCAAGTACCCTTGCATTACGAGTTAATTTATCTAATCATTAAGCTAATCAAGTCTATATACGAGGTACAGTGACATAACATATTACTACTACATTATAAAATGTAAATCTATTTCGGAAATAGATGAAAAATGATTTTAGAAAAAATTGGTAGAAACATCACGAATGAACTGAAGAACCAAAAAATCTTTAACTTGCTCTGTTGAATAAAACTTGTTTATATCGTTGAGATTTAGGTTTTTCTAATGACATATATGACTCCCAGGTCCAGGGTGGGTTTACACTAGGAATATATTGGAAAATCAATAAAAAAAATTAAGAGCCACAGCCTGGCCCAGTACAATGTGTCAAATTAATATTCAAGTATTGTCATTGACAATTTATGTAATGTGATAGTCAAGTTCAGACCATGATAACCCTACCCCCACCCCCACACCCCCCCACACACTTGTCCACAACAGGGCTTTAAAATCTTATATGGGAAGATTCAAAATATTCTTAAAATCAGTTGAACTTTAAATTGGTATCTCGAACAACGATATCTTGAAATCCCAACTACTTGTTCTTTTTAAAAGTATTTTACCCTCAATATCTCGAATCCCCAGATATTTTTCTTGGTCCAATCGAGTTTGAGATAATGAGGTTTAAATTAATTAATTGACTGTATTCTTCTCGTGAACTACAAGATTACAAAACTTCAAATTGATATGCAAGCATTCTCATGTAGTTTAGTGTAAGTGTACTGTAGTCACAGTTAAAAGTGTACTGTAGTCACAGTTAAAAGTGTACTGTAGTCACAGTTAAAAGTTTACTGTAGTCACAGTTAAAAGTGTACTGTAGTCACAGTTAAAAGTTTACTGTAGTCACAGTTAAAAGTTTACTGTAGTCACAGTTAAAAGTTTACTGTATCTTTTCTATTATCATGACATAATGTACGTATTATACTTATTGTTTTCTACATACACTGTATTAATTATTATTATTATTATTATTAATTTTCTAAAGATGTAATGACATATGTATTTATTATTATTATTATTAATTTTCTGTAGATGTAATGACGTCTATTTTATGCCTGCATGATTATAATTGGTTTTGTACTACAGCATATACAAAATTGATGGCAATGTACTATAATGCAGTGTAAAACATTTAGAGGACTATGCATTTAGATAGACCAAGGTGTTCTTCTCAGGTTTAGCATGCTGCCAGTGCTTCCTTTCGTTTCCTCATGACATCCGTATTGTTGAGGAGGAATAACACACCAGAGAAATCTAATGGATGGAAAGTGGAGGATATGTACAATAGTATTTTAAAATTGAAATTTTTTGTAATAACCTTATTTTAAAAATACAGTTTTAGTAGAAGATTAAAGTCCCAGCTAGACTTGAACCAATATAATCTGCAGGTCAGCAGTTGACACGTTAACCAACTGAGACACCCAGTTATAGGCGTTGGTAGTTAGATTTAGTAATTGCTCTAGTCCGAAATATCTGACGTTTTCCTGACTTTTTTTATGATTTTGATATTTACCGTGCCAGGAAAACGTCAGAACCGGCACCATTACGTAAACTGGAAATTCGCCGCCTCCAGCTGGAGGCGGCATGCTCGGGCTCGGGCTGATTTTAAATACTTCCGAGCCGAATTTAATGTTAAACTCATAATTAATCAATAAAACAATATCAAAATCATAAAAAAATCCAGGAAAATGTCAGATATTTCGGATTAGTATTGCTCATATCTATTTTCATAAGGAAGGCGGCCATTATGTTGCTGTGTTATTCCTCCTTAAATTACTTATAACAAACAAAATCAATGTCTTTCAAGTGTGGATTTCAATTTATTTAGCAGGACTTGAAGCTAATTTTTTATTTCACCAGTCCAGACGGACTGATGGGGTATAATTTCAACCAGTCCGCAGAAAAATTTAACAGTCCAACAGTTTTCCAGAAATAAGTTAATGTTATTAAAAAGAAATTTAACTCAATATGCCTTAGACAAGTGGGATCTATATTTACGAATCAGATTCGTCTGATATCTACAGATCGAAGCATGTCAATTCCATAAGTATATTTTCCAAAATTATGCTTTAGAAAATTAACCAGTCCCATCGGACTGACTAAAACAAATGTCAGTCAGTCCGCCAGACTTTTAACCAGTTACAGACTGACGGGCATATGTTAATTTCGAGCCCTGTTTAGTATAAGCCTTTCATATGAAGACAACATAATACAATAGCAATTTTGCAGCTGAACCTTCTCATATTCTTAAATGCTCTACATATTATTTTACATTTGTTGTTGCATAATTTTAACAAATTTAAAGAAGATATCATCAAAGATATCATCAAATCACAAAAAGCGTGTGTGTTTTTTTTTGTTCAGAACCAAGAGCTACCACCAACCAAATCCAAAAGGATTAAGGTGTTGGTGATGGAGGAGGGTGCAGACAAAGAGAGTATCAACAGTGAAGACAATCTAATACAGACTTCTCGGCAGGAAAACCCAACAGGTACATACAGACATACAGTACATACAGACAGACATACATACAGTACATACATACAGTACATACATACAGATAGACATACAGACAAACATACATACAGTACATACAGACATACATACATACAGACAGACAGACATACAGTACATACATACAGATAGACATACAGACAGACAGACAGACAGACATACATACAGTACATACAGACATACATACAGACATACATACAGACATACAGTACATACATACATACAGACATACATACATACAGTACATACAGACAGACATACATACATACAGACAGACATACATACATACAGACATACAGTACATACATACAGTACATACAGACAGACATACATACATACAGACAGACATACATACAGACATACATACAGTACATACAGACATACATACAGACAGACATACATACATACAGATAGACATACATACAGTACATACAGACATACATACAGACAGACAGACATACATACAGTACATACAGACATACAGTACATACAGACAGACATACATACATACAGTACATACAGACAGTACATACAGACAGACATACAGTACATACAGACATACATACATACATACATACAGACATACATACATACAGACATACATACATACATACAGACATACATACATACATACATACAGACAGTACATACAGACAGACATACATACAGTACATACAGACAGACATACATACAGACATGCATACAGACATACATACAGACATACAGACATACATACAGACATACATACATACAGTACATACAGACAGTACATACAGACAGACATACATACATACATACAGACAGTACATACAGACATACATACATACATACAGTACATACAGACATACATACATACAGTACATACAGACAGACATACATACATACATACATACATACATACAGTACATACATACATACATACATACAGTACATACATACATACATACAGACAGTACATACAGACAGACATACAGTACATACAGACAGATAGACATACAGACAAACATACAGTACATACATACATACATACAGTACATACAGACATACATACAGTACATACAGACATACATACAGTACATACAGACAGACAGACATACAGATAGACATACAGACATACATACAGTACATACATACATACATACAGTACATACAGACATACAGTACATACAGACATACATACATACATACATACAGACATACATACATACATACAGTACATACAGACAGTACATACAGACAGACATACATACAGTACATACAGACAGTACATACAGACATACATACATACATACAGTACATACAGACAGACATACATACATACATACAGTACATACAGACAGACATACAGTACATACAGACAGTACATACATACAGTACATACAGACAGTACATACAGACAGACATACAGTACATACATACAGTACATACATACATACAGACAGACATACAGACAGACATACAGTACATACAGACATACATACAGACATACAGTACAAACAGACATACATACATACAGTACATACAGACATACATACATACATACATACATACAGTACATACAGACAGTACATACAGACAGACATACATACATACAGTACATACAGACATACATACAGTACATACAGACAGACAGTCAGTACATACAGACAGACATACATACAGTACATACAGACATACATACATACAGTACATACAGACAGACAGACAGACATACATACAGTACATACAGACATACATACAGTACATACAGACATACATACAGACAGACAGACATACAGTACATACAGACAGACATACAGTACATACAGACAGACAGACATACAGACAGACATACATACAGTACATACAGACAGACATACAGTACAGTACAGACAGACAGACATACAGTACAGACAGACATACATACAGTACATACATACAGACATACAGACATACAGTACAGACAGACATACATACAGTACATACAGACAGACATACAGTACATACAGACAGACATACATACATACATACAGTACATACATACAGTACATACATACAGACATACAGTACATACATACATACATACATACAGTACATACAGACAGACATACAGTACAGACAGACATACAGACAGACATACAGACATACATACAGTACATACATACAGACATACATACAGTACATACAGTACATACAGACAGACATACAGACAGACAGACATACATACAGACAGACATACAGACAGACATACATACAGTACATACAGACAGACATACAGTACAGACAGACAGACATACAGTACAGACAGACAGACAGACATACATACAGTACATACAGACAGACATACATACAGACAGACATACAGACATACAGACAGACAGACATACATACAGTACATACAGACAGACAGACATACAGTACATACAGACAGACATACATGCGGATGGACAGACAGACATACATACAGTACAAACAGACAGACAGACATACATACAGACAGACATACATATGGATGGACAGACAGACAGACATACATACAGACATATGTACAGATGGTTTTATTATACACCCATCAATGTTTCGTTTTTGGTTTTCCGGATCACCACACTGTGGTTTTCTGATTCCGTATCAGTATCCTCTGAAACTGATGATTTCGCAATGCATCAGCGCATTGTGGAAAATGTTGACCGCGTCACAAACAAAACTGGGTACACAAAATATAATGTCACTGTATATGTCTGATTTTGATGATTTGAGTTACATTTATTATCTTATAAATATGGATTTAAAATGCATAAGGGTGTGTATGATAAATCTATCATTACAACAGTAACTTATCTGTAAAGTTGGATCACGTCTTGTTGACAGGCACGGATCATCAGATCAAACTCAACACTTCACATCTCGTGTGATCTGATGTATGGTTTTATCATTAGCTGATTGGAAACTCTGATACATACATACAGACACACAGAGTGCGTTCAAGGTCGCCATTCCCGTTCTTCTCGTGCTCCATTCTTAGAGTCGCGAACAACAAGGACATGTGCGCACAAACGTGTTCTTTGTTCTTCGACCACACTACCTACAGAGGTGATGTGAGTTCTTGCACCTTGAACCCGTTCTCAGGTTGTGTACTCGGTGTTCGAGATCGACAGGAATTTGTACTTATACAAAGAACGGCGATCTCGAACACACTCACATGGTTCTATCATTAGCTGATAGGGAACTCTGATACATATAGACATACGCACATGCCATAGTTTTATCATTAGCTGATTGGAAACTCTGATACATACATACAGACACACAGAGTGCGTTCAAGGTCGCCATTCCCGTTCTTCTCGTGCTCCATTCTTAGAGTCACGAACAACGAGGACATGTGCGCACAAACGTGTTCTTTGTTCTTCGACCACACTACCTACAGAGGTGGTGTGAGTTCTTGCACCTTGAACCCGTTCTCAGGTTGTGTACTCGGTGTTCGAGATCAACAGGAATTTGTTCTTATACGAAGAACGGCGATCTCAAACACACTCACATGGTTCTATCATTAGCTGATAGGGAACTCTGATACATATAGACATACGCACATGCCATAGTTTTATCATTAGCTGATTGGGAACTGTGGTACATACAAACTTACACACAAGGTTGTCTAACCAGGCCTGGATTTCTCAACAACAAAAATTCAAATTTGTAAGTTTGAGTTTTCTTCTATTTGAGCAGCCATATTTCAAGTAAAATCTCTTAAATCCTAGTTTTTAAGTTCTTTTCAAGATTATTCAGATCTCAATCTAAGACAATTACTGTATACAAGGTTGTCTCACCGAAAGCTTATCCAGAACTCTCTCCTAGAAGCACTATAATTAGAATAACGTTCCCACAGTCTCAGGTCTATACACATAGATAGAATAGTCTCCTATCTATACACAAGCTTGTGTCTGGCATATCATGTACCATTTATGGTTCTCTTGTTTATATAATGTAAGTAGGGATTTTGTTTTAAATCTTTACAGAAGAAAATATGGCAGAGGACCAACAAAAATCTAAAGAGAAAGTTGAAGACAAACCAGACGTGGAAGTGTCCAATGATCCAGCACCAGAGAGCAAAGCAGAGGTCGGCAACAACAACACCCACAAGCAGAAACCAGAGGTTGGCAACAACAACACCCACAAGCAGAAACCAGAGGTTGGCAACAACAACACCCGCAAGCAGAAACCAGAGGAGGACATCATTCTTGTGAACATGGAGGAATCTCAAACTGAAACAAATCAGAACGACACCAAAGAAAAGGAAAAAGCTGAAAACGGACGGTTAATGGGCATGAAAACTAAAATACTGACGGCATTCTCAGGAGGCAGGTCAAAAGAGAAGGAAGAGGATAATGTCACAACTAAAGATGTGGAAGTGAGTTTTGATTTGAACAGTAAGGAGAGCAAAGGTAGATCTTCCAGAAAGGAGAAAGATCTTGTGAAGAGGATTCGAGATGTAGAAGAGGGGGTATTTTCAGTAACCAAAGAGGATTTAGAGAGGAAGAAGGACAGAAAATCCGAGGAGGATGAAGTAGATTCAGCCTCTGTTTGGTCTTATTTCATGCCCAAGAAGAATTTCCAGTACTATTTTCAGCATCCATATTTAAGGCTCTTTATAGTATACTTTGTGACCTTCTGTAATTTTCTTATTTATGCTGAGGACCCTGTGGCCCACTCTATGAAGGAATGCACCATTCCACTGGTGGGAAATGACTTTGCTTTTGTTGCTACCAGATATGCTCCCAATGCTTGGAGCTTGCTCAAGGTTTTCCTTTGGCTTGTTGCTATCCTAATTGGCATCCTGCTTGGAAAATTCCTGGTTCATGGCTTATTCTTCAGTAAGTACTGTATCTTAATTCTTGAAAAATTTTCATTATAAATCAGTGATATAATGATGAGAAGCTAAAACAATTGAATTGACAAACCTTTGTATAAACTAATGGTATGTTTGCCAATTTTTAAAATAATAACTGAGGATTATTTGCAAGGATTTGAAGAAAATCAAATGCAGACTTTGTCTCCAATATATTCCTGCTGGATCATATTTAACAATTTCATTTTTTTAAATCTTGTTCAGTGCATGGATGTCTAAGTTTTGTTGTGTACTGTTAGAAAGTGATGTCAAATAGAGTAATGGACTGACCCTTAAATCTAGCCAATTTTCTGTGAAATTTAATCCATGATACTTTTCAATTAATCATGTGAATGTCAAGCACAGAAATGCTGATATCCATTTTATTGGTCTTCACAGCAGAATATGGGAAATACTTAAAACTGGACCGAGTATATTCAGTTACATTGTTTATAGATATGACATGGATGATGTCATTATTTACATGGTCGGTGATCTCTTCTGAATATGTTTTACTGGTTTACTTGTATGGAGGGTTTTTTAATTTTAGAAATGTCTTTTACATGAAAACTGAATTTATATAGTGGGTATATACCCACAAAATCCATGAAAATTGAGCTTGATCCCCACAAAATCTAAAAATTGCTTAGTATTAAGGATTAATGTGATAAAAAATGCTCTTTACTGGAGGGAATTACATGCATACAGAATATGTAGTGGTCAATAAGGTGATATTAGTAGTAATCAGATAGGTCAGTTAGAGCACCTGCCCATTGTCCAGCTTGGTCTATGATCTCTCCTTCCTGTGACAGTAACCTATATAGAACCTATTGTTGTTATACATATATTATTGCTCTGTTGTAAAATTAACCTCAAGTTTTGTCTGACCAGCTGAGTGTCTTATTATCCTACTCTGCATAACTATAATCTGTATCATGTACATTAGCATGAGAAAATAATGTTAGCTTTTTGAGATGCAGAGTTTTGAATTTAACAACATGATGCCAATTTCATTAGCAGCTGCCTCTGTGTTGTGTAAGGTAATTTGTCAATATTTTCACAGTAGACAATTGTAGGACTAAACATGTATGTATAACCTTTATTTTCAAGTGAATGAATTTATGTTGAATTAAAATTATATTGTTTATTTCGTTAAGGTCACAGTTTCATTTGATATGTGAAGCATGATGCATGGAATTTGTGCATTATTATTAACAAAATGATTTTTATTATTTAATTTCAGGTCTATTTCATATTTCATTTTTCTGACAGAATTAAAGATTCTGAATTTCACTGAATCACAAATTCTCTATGTTCACAATGAATCATAATGTAAAAATTAAAGCATTATATATTATAATTCTTAAATTGCCATGAATTCACGATGGCCTTTTTTTAAAAATTTCATACCTTATGTGATTAAAAGAAATGTTTTTGATCTTAAAAAGATGTAACCAAATCCTGGAAGAAAATAAGTTGTAAGCTTTATGAATGTTATAATTACATATATGCAATTAAAGTTTTCATGTTATGAGGTTTTATCAACAATACAAGATCACTAAGATCATTAAATGCCGTACCTATACGTAGTATAGAAGCGCTGTTGACCTGATTTTTTAGACCGGGTATGTCGGCTGAAGATGTTTGAGGATGATATGGGTTCCTTCATGGTGATCTTCCTTACAACTCTCATTGTCCTTTTCATCTTCTCCTGGATCTATAATCTGTTCTTGCTGATTGGGGGAAGTGACACGGACAATTATCGAATCTCCGATCTCATGGGCGTGAGCAACTCCATCTTTATGAAAATGGCTGCCACCGGCACCTGGTGTGGCGACTTCTTCACAGCTTGGATGGTAATAATCTGTGCATGGACATGTAACTTTTTATAAGAATACTGTGATCATTGATATTTTAGAATAAAGAGAGTTCACAGTTTTACATAAAAGGGTATACTTGTATAGGGTATCTGCAGTTTAAATTTTGCTGAAGTTTAATCATATGTTGACTTTTCATTAGTAATAGACAATGCATGATGTATTGGCGATCGTTTGTGATTTTAGCTTTATCTCGGCGTTTTGTCTCCTGCTAAGTATAGCTGCAACACTAAGGGGTTACTTTGTTCATGGTCTGTTTGTCATATTTTTCCATGGGTAACAGAGTTTCCAAAATCTACTGGTCAGAAGATTTTGACCATTAAATATTTCATCGGACCAGTAAAAGGGTTACACTACATTTCAATGTTTGTTCTGGTAAAATTATTTAAATGTCCACCATTATCTAAGAAACAGGGTCATCTATAAGTCATACGATTAATAATGCAGTTGCAGATAAAACACTTATAATCGGAAGAAGATATTATTCTTAAATATGTTTGAAATTAAAAAGATTAGAACAACATGTAAAATGTTAAAAACAACCCTTACTCCAATCATAGTTCAATGCAATGATATACATGTACTTTTATGTGACTGGCATATTTAAGATAATTCATATTTTAGTAACTCCACCCCCTGTAGGTGACTGACATATTTAGAATAATTCATGTTTTATTAACTCCACCCCTGTAGTTGTCTGGCGTATTTAAAATAATTCATGTTTTATTAACTCCACCCCTGTAGTTGACTGGCGTATTTAAAATAATTGGATGTTTTAGTAACTCCACCCAATATAGGTGACTAGCATATTTAGAATAATTCATGTTTTATGAACTCCACCTCTTGTAGGTGACTGACATGATGCTACAGGAAAAGTTGTACCCACTGTGGGCTGTTGGGGCACGGCGGTGGTGGAACACTGGATACCGCCGCATCATATTGTTCTGGACTATCACCACACTTGCCACATTTATTGTGATTCTTGTGATTGCCACAGATTACATCCAATGGGACAAGCTGAATAGAGATTTTCTCCACTCTAATGAGGTGTCCAGGGCCTTCCTAGCCTCGTTCATTCTCGTGATGGATATTCTCATTGTTCTTCAGGTACATCCACTGCATTCCTTTTTTACATTTTAAAAATTAGTTTGATATTAAAGAAGCTTGTTTATCAGTGGCATAAAGAGGATGACACCCCACCCCACCACATGCTTACTCCGATATCTCACCAGCCAGATTGATATCCAGGCCTGGATTTCTCGAAACAATCTTAAGTCTGAACTTGGATTTAAGTCTGCAATTTTACTCAAAATTTTGACTGTTCAGATAAAAGAAAACTCAAACTTAAGTTTGAGATTTTTTTAAGAAATCCAAGCTAGAAGTTCATTGTTTAAAATTAAAACCCAGATGCTTGAAAGGACAGACCTTCCTGAAGATCTTGAAATGATGTGGACCTACAGCTAGCATTTCGACAGAAATCTAGATCTAAGGTGACATCTAATTAACAGCTTCACTGATCACATGCCTTTTGTGGTATATTGAGATGTTTGACACCCCGTTATGGGAAGTTTGTTTGAAAACAATGGTGATGGATGGAATTTGAGAATTTGGCACATTCTTGACAAAACATGGTCATATGGTGAAAGTGGTGATGAATCAGATGATGTTAATTTGACAATTAGCTGTATTCAAATGATCAGGATGATGATCCAGTCTCCACTTTAAAAATACAGTATAAAGAATGGAAAAGCTGAATTTTTTAAAATCAGTATGAAAGCATTTTATATACATGTATCACTGCTGTATTATAAGATATATTATTGATACACAAATTTTAAAGGGACATGGACACGGTTTGAGCTGAAAATTTTCAAATTTTATTTTTCCATTTTTATATGCCCGTCATTAGACGGGACATATTATGTTATGGCTCGTCCATCCGGGGTCATGTTTTCTGGACTTTTTTCTGTAACAGATGCATGTACAACTATGAAATTTGGTCACAATACCTCCCCTCAAGAATTGTAAGAGTGGGTTTGCATTTAAGCTGGATTGGTCCATCCTTTTCCGGACATTTTTCGTTACAAATACAGATATTGCCCTGAAATTTACACATAAGCTTCCTTTCCTTTCAGAGGAATACAAGTTCAGTTTGCATTTCAGCTGGATTGCTCCGTCTGTTCGTGACCTACATAAGGACTAAAAGTAGGTCAAACAGTTTTCCGGGCTTTTTTTCATTATGGATACAGATATTGCCCTGAAATTTAGTCAAAGGTTTCCTCTTGGAGGAATACAAGTTCAGTTTGCATTTCAGCTGGATTGGTCCAATCATGACCTACTTTTCAGCTAAAAATAGGTCCAACAGTTTTCCAGGCTTTTTTTCCTTATGGATACAAATATTGCCCTGATATATAGTCATAGGCTTCCTCTCGGAGGAATACAAGTTCAGTTTGCATTTCAGCTGGATTGGTCCATCCTTGACCTACTTTTTGGACTAAAAATAGGTCAGACAGTTTTCCGGCCTTTTTTTCATTATGGATACAGATATTGTCCTGATATTTAGTCAAAGGCTTCCTCTCGGAGGAAGACAAGTGCAGTTAATATATCAGCTGGATTGGCGCACAATGACCTACAGTACTTTAGGGATAGAATTAGGTGAAACAGTTTTCCAGATTGTTTTTGGTATGGCCACAGGTATTGCTCTGAAATTTAGTCACAACCTCCCTTTCAGAGAAATACATAATCAGTTCACATTTCAACTGAATTGGTGCACCATGACTTACTTTGGGCTAAAAGTAGATCAAATGGTTTCCTGGACTTTTTATCGATATTGCACCAACATTTTGTTTCAACCTCACTCTCGGAGAAATACATAATCAGTTCACATGTCAGATGGATTGGTGCACCATGACCCACTTTAAGGCTTTTCTATTCAGAATGTGTGTTGTATCAATTCAGAATCCACAATATGCTTCCAGGTTGAATTTCACTGTCCGACGGGCGTATATTGTAC
This sequence comes from Ostrea edulis, assembly GCF_947568905.1. Classification (NCBI taxonomy): domain Eukaryota; kingdom Metazoa; phylum Mollusca; class Bivalvia; order Ostreida; family Ostreidae; genus Ostrea; species Ostrea edulis. The sequence continues at coordinate 36,476,742 of NC_079169.1, forward strand.
CGTATGCGGTACTCTTGTTAATGTTTAGAATGCTTGACTAAAGTATTTCTATTGGTCAACAAAAATTTGAATGTCAACGTACATTGGAGATACAGAGCTTACAACTCTTTGTTTATGTAAACAAGGCTCATGCCATGTTTTTGTTTACATAAACTGTAGGTTAAATATACTAGTAAAGGTTCGTTTAAAGCAGATTTTTCAATCTACAAGTTAATTCTGAACACAATTAAATAGTTTCTAGTGGTTAGCACATCTCATTTTGTTTTAAACATGCTATTTCATAAAGCAATCTATATATATGTAAACAAAAACATGGCATGAGCCTTGTATACATAACATAGAAATGTGAGTACTGTATCTCACTTGTAACTCAAAAAGTGATATTCAAATTTTGGTTGACTATTAGAAATACTGTAGTTAAACATTGTAAATAATTAAAAATGGAGAAATAAAATTTGAAAATTTTCAGCTCAAATTGTGTCCATGCCCCTTTAATGTACAGTGCATGTCATGTTACCAAAGAGGATGAAAGTTTTAGAATTTTATTCATTTGTGGGGTTAATTAGACTCAGGTGAGCATTGTTGTCCTTGAGCCTCATGGTTTGTCTAGAGTAATTTAACATGACAGTAATGTGTGGGAGTGCTATTACCTGATGAAGTTTAGCAGTATCACCCATTAGCCTATTGTGACAGGGATGATATTTGTTTAAAATCTGTAAAATCTAAGTGCCAGACATACGGAATTGATTGCAAGATATATTTTAAACTTGACATGCTGCTTTTTTTTAAAATGGTTTTAGCAAGTGCAAATTGATAATCCTAATATTTGTTTAAATCAGTCACACAATTGCTAGGGTCTAGACAGATGAAAAAATCAGGGAATAAAATTGAATTTAGGGTAATTCTATCTTGTTTGCATGTGATTTTATAATTCAAATTGAAATCATAAAAATTAAAACATATTTAAATTGTATCAAAATGAATAGAACTGGTCCCTAATGGTATAGAAATTGTAGAAATATTAAGAGCTGATAAACTTTAAAAAACACAGTGCTTGAATTAACAGTGTTCACAAATGCTGTTGTTCCCAAATAGTCTGGGTCTGACAGATGAAATGTGTTAAAATCAGGATTTATGTTTAGTATCAAGTTATGTAATTTTCAGCTTCACTGAAAAATTAGAAGAACTCAAAAACACTTAGAATCTATTTGAAGTGAAATCTCTAAATGTCATCATGAAAAAATTCAACAACTAAATTTTAAAATAGGATAATTGTGGAAAGCATGCTATTAACCAATATTTGATTGAGTATCTTTTACAAGCTTCCTGTATTGGTTTTTTATCTCTGGACAGGACTGGGATTTTCCACATTTTGTCAGTGCAATTGATATTAAGTTACCCGGTGTTAACACAGCTCATATCAAGTTCAACATCCCCACTTGTCTGAAGAGGGAGGTGTGGAAAGTCCACATCACAGGTAGTGTATTGTGGTTAAGGAATACCAGAGAAATTTTATTCATGTTTTAAAAATTCATGTTTTAAAAAACAGTCAGCCTTATGACAATATAGTATACCTCCTTAAAAGTGCTGCAAGACTTGGGAGAGGCTTATGATTAAAAAGAAAACGAAAATCCTTCATTCTGATAACAATTACATATAATCATGTCTAATTTCTGCTGAAACTATTACAAAATATGTTAAATGACTATTGATATATCCAAAGATGGAAATAAATTCTGTACTAGTTAAAGCAAATCTGACCTCATGGTGACATTAATAAAGTATATCATTATGATTTGCTGCAATGCAGATAAATTATTTCATGACAAGAACATCTGAAGTTACTGAGTCATTTTGTACAAGTTTTTCCCTCATACTTTTGCAGGAAAGTGGTTTAACTATGGAATCCTGTTTCTTGTAATGATATTAGACCTAAACATGTGGAAGAACCAGATCTTTTACGGCCCGTTTGACTACGGTCAGTACACAGATTCTGATGGCAAAATTCATAGTGTCACTGATGAGTACAGTTTGAAGACGTTCAACGAGTCACAGCTGTCCTACAGTTATAGATCAGTGACGATTAATCCGGTCACTAACACGACATACCTCACTGGAGACACAGTGATGAACGCTCGTTATAATGGCTACCACCTTGCTATCAAGTTGATTGCTCTTATTCCATCATTTGCAGCGTTTCTTACATTCGGAATTCTCTTGTGGAAGTTTGGCAGACGTGTTCCTCATGATAGAGACGTGTACGCAGGTCGGCTTAAGAAGCGACGCAGAGATGGAAATAAGGTCAAATTTAATAAGTTCAGAGGTTTTGCTGCAATGGTGAGGGCTTTTAAGCTACGACCAAAGGTTAATGATAACCGACCAGACTTGGTCTCCTACGAAATGACTAATAGCAGCAATGCTGAGAATTCCCATGATTCAGCTTCCTGATTACAGACTTCTTCAGAGTTATCTCTCTTTATCCATATTTGCGAAGTCATTATTCTGCCATGTTGTCATAAGATTTTATAATATCATGTTAAAAGACATAATATAATTTTGTATTTTGAAACAAATATGGTTATTTTCCTAAAATGCTGTGCCCATTGCTGGGTCCACATACTGAATATACTAGTATTTATTTTAGTTCTATTTTCTGTATTACATGCTGCTGATGAGCTCACCTGAGCTTTTCTGATCATATTTTGTTTAGTGTCTGTAGGTAAGTATGAATGTCTCTCTGTAATTTAGTATGTAAGCATCTTTTACATAGTGTGAAATGAAAAGGTGTTTTTTTTTACATATATATACCAAACTATGACCACAGTGGACTATTTAGTTATAAAACTAGTTGGACATTGTACCAGGCCATTGTATTAACTATATGTAAGATTTTCTAATGGCACTGGCAAATATTTTGTCTCAAATTTCATGTTGGCCTGAAAATTGTGATCTCTCAAATTAATATTATACAGTAAAATATCTCTATCTCGAAGTCCGAGGGACTTCAAAAAAACTTTGAGATATCCAGGGGTTTGAGATATCCAAATTCGATCTTGAATATTTTTTTTAATGTAATGAGGAAGCGTGTATTATCAAATGCGTTCTCGTAATTATGGGCATTACTTTTTTCAAGCGCACTTCGACAATTTCGTTCGTTTATCTAAACCACATGATAATGATATAGTGTGTATCATTCCAAACACCGTCCCTGGAATCGGGCGTATTAGTTCATAATTGGCGGTGGACTTCATCCGTAATGTGGGAAGGCCTCACTAATTACCCAAGCTGTTGAACCAATTATTGCGACCTGGGTCTACTCGAAAAAGGCGAGCGTGGATTAGCAGTCGATTGGTGAAGCCGCGGGCGTGAATGTGGGACTTAACGACACCAGGTATGGTAAGCAGAACGGAAAATTGACTGCACTTCAAAATAAACCAGGTGAATTTAGGGCATGGGACCTTGAAAATACTTCGAAATAAGCGGGGTATTCGAGATTACCATGTTCGAAATATCCGAAGTTTTTTTTAATCATTTATATAGGGAACACGGTTGGGACCAGTGGTCGACTTCGACTCAAGCGGGGTATTCGAGATAAACCATATTCGAGATACAGATATTTTACTGTAATTTGTTTCCTTCATTATCACTGAATTTTTAAGATAGTAAGTAATCACCTCTAAAACATTTATGTAACCATATACATTTTATACTAGAAATAAAAATAACTTCTTGACATGTAATAGGTTTAGAGCAATAATATTTAGATATATTTATTTATACATATTAATGATATACCTATTTATGTCTTTTAATACAGCATTTTTGTATTACATTTACTACACATCAATATGTTGTATATTTTTCAATGCTGTTGATTTTTTATTTTTTTATTTTTTGGAAAATATTTGTGATTACAATCAAAATATCCAGAATAAACACTGAAGTACAGTCCAACATAAATGCATGTAATTCATGACAGATTTATGCATTTTTAGGTCACCTAAGTGACTAACTCACTATTGTAACGTGCCTGTAGTGATTATAGTTCACCATTGTGTATCATATGATTACGTTAAAATTTGAACATATCCAACTTCTCCTCGAACACTACTGATAAAATACTTGGCACAGTTTGTTTATGGTATCTTTATGGGTAGAGTAGCAAAAGTCCTGAATTGTATGGTCCTATTTTGCCTGGGGCTTTGTGTTGTAACAAAGCTAAAAAAAAAAATATAATGTGATTTTTAAAACTGTTCTTAATTTACTTCTGATCAATAAGGAGACAATTAATATAAATGCAAAGTTGTAATGAAGGCAGGGCCAAGTTATCAAATTCTTAAAATGAACTGAATCTTTAAAAATGGGGTTTAAGCCTGAACTTTTAACTGACAAACTGGGATCAAGATTACAATGATTGGGTCTCTACCACATGAATTTCATGGCCTCTGGGTCAGGGGTTACCCCAGCGCAGAACTATTTGGATCTCATAACAGTAACATGTATACTGAAACTGCTGCAAGTCTTCAAAATGGTTTTCACATTATGCTACAGAAGTTTTAGATGTCATGACATATCATTTAAAGGTTAAGTTTTAGATGTCATGACATATCATTTAAAGGTTTTGAATTGCAGAATATAAAAATTTGCACCCTAGGTTCAAGGTGAAGTCAGGTCGATGAGTGCAGAAAATCAAAATTTTAAAAAATGTTTGTGAAATTGCACGATGTCTTCAGGGGTAGAATTTAAAGATGAACACCCTGTGGATGGGAGTAGGAAGGGGTGAGAGTAGGAAGGGGTGAGAGTAGGAAGGTATGAGAGTAAGAAGGGGTAAGAGTAGGAAGGGGTGAGGAAAGTAGGAAGGGATGAGAGTAGGAAGGGGTGAGGAGAGTAGGAAGGGGTGAGGAGAGTAGGAAGGGATGAGAGTAAGAAGGGGTAAGAGTAGGAAGGAATGAGAGTAGGAAGGGATGAGGAGAGTAGGAAGGGGTGAGGAGAATAGGAAGGGATGGGAGTAGGAAGTGGTGAGAGTAGGAAATGATGGGAGTAGGAAGGGATGAGAGTAGGAAAGGGTGAGAGTAGAAAGGGGTGAGAATAGGAAGGGATGAGGAAAGTAGGAAGGGGTGAGGAGAGTAGGAAGGGGTGAGAGTAAGAAAGAATGAGAGTGGGAAGGGGTGAGAGTAGGAAAGGATGAGGAGAGTAGGAAGGGGTGAGGAGAGTAAGGAGGGGTGAGAGTAGGAAGGGATGACAGAAGGAAGGCATGAGAGTAGGAAGGGGTGGGAGGAGAAAGGAGTAGGAGGAATGGGTGAGAGTAAGAAGGGATAGCTAACTGAGTCCTTAATTAAAGTTTTAGTAAGGTTTCTGTTTGACATATAATTTGAAGGGACTTAAAAAGTTAGAATATGTTTTAAAGATGGTTACTCTTAGTGGGATGTAGTTAAGTCATCATGTTGAAAATTTTAATAACTATCATACCAAATATGATTGATACTTATGTACTAGCAAGAAGCAACAGTTCCATTTTTGATTTTAAGTAAGTAGGAGTTATAAACTGTGGGTTGGCTTTTTCTGCATTAAGAACATAAAAAACAAAATATGTCATTTAAATCATTCTACAAGTCAGATATTACCTACAATTCAAATGATACAATAGTTCCAGAATGTACAATACAAACTGTCTGCTGCGGTCATACAGCTCAGCACGGGAAGTGTAAATGTCTAAACACAGCCCAGCACAGAGAGTGTAAATGTCTAAACACACAGCCCAGCACAGAGAGGGTACATGTCTAAACACACAGCCCAGCACAGAGAGTGTAAATGTCTAAACACACAGCCCAGCACAGAGAGTGTACATGTCTAAACACACAGCCCAGCACAGAGAGTGTAAATGTCTAAACACACAGCCCAGCACAGAGAGTGTACATGTCTAAACACACAGCCCAGCACAGAGAGTGTACATGTCTAAACACACAGCCCAGCACAGAGAGGGTAAATGTCTAAACACACATTCCAGCACAGAGAGGGTAAATGTCTAAACACACAGCACAGAGAGGGTAAATGTCTAAACACACAGCCTAGCACAGAGAGTGTAAATGTCTAAACACACAGCCCAGCAGAGAGAGGGTAAATGTCTAAACACACATTCCAGCACAGAGAGGGTAAATGTCTAAACACACAGCACAGAGAGGGTAAATGTCTAAACACACAGCCTAGCACAGAGAGTGTAAATGTCTAAACACACAGCCCAGCACAGAGAGGGTAAATGTCTAAACACACAGCCCAGCACAGAGAGTGTACATGTCTAAACACACAGCCCAGAGACTGTACATGTCTAAACACACAGCCCAGCACAGGGAGTGTACATGTCTAAACACACAGCCCAGCACAGAGAGGGTAAATGTCTAAACACACAGCCCAGCACAGAGAGAGTAAATGTCTAAACACACAGCCCAACACAGAGAGGGTAAATGTCTAAACACACAGCCCAGCACAGGGAGTGTATATGTCTAAACACACAGCCCAGCACAGGGAGTGTACATGTCTAAACACACAGCCCAGCACAGAGAGGGTACATGTCTAAACACACAGCCCAGCACAGAGAGAGTAAATGTCTAAACACACAGCCCAACACAGAGAGTGTAAATGTCTAAACACACAGCCCAGCACAGAAAGGGTAAATGTCTAAACACACAGCACAGAGAGGGTAAATGTCTAAACACATAGCCTAGCACAGAGAGTGTAAATGTCTAAACACACAGCCCAGCACAGAGAGGGTAAATGTCTAAACACACAGCCTAGCACAGAGAGTGTAAATGTCTAAACACACAGCCCAGCACAGAGACTGTACATGTCTAAACACACAACCCAGCACAGAGAGTGTAAATGTCTAAACACACAGCCCAGCACAGGGAGTGTACATGTCTAAACACACAGCCCAGCACAGAGAGTGTACAAGTCTAAACACAGCCCAGCACAGAGAGGGTACATGTCTAAACACACAGCCCAGCACAGGGAGTGTACATACCAAAGCACACAGCAAACTACAGGTACATAGTACAGGATTACTGACGTATCATTTGTTTAGAACTTTTTTATAGTACATACATGTACATTTGTACTCGGAGAACTGTATTGTACTGACAAAAGTGTAACTGTAAAATGTACTGATTATAACAGTTACTGCTGCCATGTGTTCTATTGAAGTTAACCATTCCAATCATATATCGCAGTTAAAGGAAGTGAATTTTTTTTAAAATTTCAATCTTTAGCTTTGTTTGCTCAGTTGCATGCATATCAATAAGCTGATTAAGGACATGTGCAACCTTTCTCAATAATAGAGAATTTTGTGTGACATTTCATGTACAATTCAGTTGCATTCTGTCTCATTTGTGCAAAGAATCTTGGGGTATGTTATCAGCATATTTTGATAGTTCCTGGTTGTTACAAGTAAAGATGTAAAGTGGGTTCTCGTGTATTACAGTAAGTGTATGAATGAACATTGCTATGGGAAGAAGGAGAGAAAAATCTTTGGAATAATTGGATACCAAACCAGGGACCTTTGCAGTACATGTACTAGTATATGTATACCATTTAATTATAATTACTATAGAAATATGTATACATTGTAATTATAAATATGTATACATTGTAATGATAAATATGTATGCATTGTAATTATAAATATGTATACATTGTAATTATAAATATGTATGCATTGTAATGATAAATATGTATGCATTGTAATTATAAATATGTATACATTGTAATTATAATTAATGTAAGAATATGTATACAATTTGATTATTAAACTGTATATATACATTTTAATTATACATTACTATAGTACTATAGGAATATGTATACATTTTGATTATAATTAATATAAGAATATGTATACAATGTAATTATTATTATTATGTATACATTTTTTAGGGGCATAGACACGATTTGAGCTGAAAATTTTCAATTTTTATTTTTCCATTTTTATTGTTTACAATGCTTAACTAAAGTATTTCTGATGGTCAAATCAAAATTTGATATCATTTGTTGAGTTGCAAGTTGCACTCACAACTCTTTGTTATGTAAATAAGGCTCATATATTGCTTGATAGAAAATAGCATGTTTAAAATGAGATGTGCCAAACACTAGAAACTATTTAATTGTGTTCAGAATTAACTTGTGAATTGAAAAAAATCTGCTCTAAACGAAACTTTTAATAGTATATTTAGCCTATGTAGAGAAAAACATAGCATGAGCCTTGATTACATCACAAAGAATTGTGAGCTCTGTATCTCCCATGTACTTTGACAACTAACAATCAGATTTTGCTGACCATTAGAAATACCTTAGTTAAGCATAATCTAAACATTGAAATTGACAAAATAAAAATTGAAAATTTTCAGCTCAAATCGTGTCCATGCCCCTTTAATTAACTATAGGAATATGTATACATTGTAATTATTATCATTAATATGTATACATTTTAATCATGATTGATATATGAATATGTATACATTGTAATTATAATTACTATATGAATATGTATACATTATAATTATTATCATTATACATGTAGACATTTTAATCATAATTGATACTTGATTATGTATACATTGTAATTATTAACATGTATACATTTTAATTATGATTACTATATGAATATGTATACATTGTAATTATTATCATTATACATGCTAATTATAATTGCTATATGGATATGTATACATTGTAATTATTATTAACATGTCTACATTTTAATTATAATTACTATATGAATATGTATACATTGTAATTGCTATAAATGAAACTTGTGTAAAGCAGTATTGGTTGACCATTGTAGTACAAAGAGAAACCATAGAAAGAAAGTGAATATATTTACTTGTTATTTATAAATGCATATATTTCATAAGGTTGGTGTTACAGAATTGTAATTCATATGTATCTAGTATGCATACTTTTTACAAATGACATGGCTTATCACATTTAGGCAGTGTCTTGGATTGATGTATGTATATCCATTGTCATCAATCAATTTTGTTTGGTTTTTGCAGTTGTTGAATTTTTGTTTTTGCCATTGATCGTAATTCTGCCTGCCATGTCAAAGATCAATGCTTTTTAATCACATCAGTGTATTGTTTTTAAAGTAGGCAGATCCATTCTACATGGGAGTCACTGAGCCTTCTTCTTTGTTATAAGAAAGAGTTTAAGGATTGGGTACTATGTTGTGCATATGACTATATTGATAGCAATGTATGTTGTTATAGACATGTAATTGTTTCGTTTATTCAATGTGTATTACAAAAAAAAAAAAGTTTTTGTCTTATGAAGTGCACTTCTGTTGCACATTTAACAGTTAGGAGGAATGGAATTCTGTAGAAGTTGGTTAAAAGTTTTTAAAATGCACTTGAGCACTTTCATTCCAAAAACGTTATTGATTGATAATAACACTGTTTTTTGTATTGTATTGTTTATTGGCTTACGGCTCGTCGGCTGTTTTCACAAATTTTACTGAACAAATCTGTATAAAATTTCCAAGATAAATTAAAGGGTAATTTTAAGACATATATTTATAAATGATATATTTTCTTATAAGGTCTACAAACTATAGTGTGTCTTTAGATAAGTGTTAGCTGCCATAAAATAATGTTAAATATTTTAAAAAGTGCCTTTGTGAGGCTGTTCAACTTTATTAGCTGCAATAGATCTATACCAAAATCCAATCTGTGTATAGTGTATGTTTTTTGTATTCAAGGGGGAAAACTCTGCTCTCTTCTAGTCTGGCATCATCTCAAGCCACGGGGTTTGCATGATTGCTATTCTGTAGTCACATTGTAGTGGTGGAAGTAGAATGGACATATGGCCTGTGGTTTACTGACTTCATTATGATTACTCCTTTGCTATAGAGGACACAAATCTCTGACCAGCGGTGGATGTTGCATATTTTGCGCTATTCGTTATATTGACTTCTTCAACAACAAGGAGTTTTGGTGGCGTGCTCGATCGTCTCTAGGTGGTAGGTCGTGGGTTTGATCCCAAGGGATACTGATACCTCGTGTCAGGTTAGGCGTCAGCATGATTAAGAATACGTATTGTCCCAGTCTAAATATAAGGTGCACCCCACGCTCAATGGCAAGATTATAGATAATCACATTTATAGATAACATGTGAATCTATAAAGCCTAATAGGATCGCTAAAGAAAGCAATTCTAAAGGCGTAATAATGCGAATCGGAGGCGTTATAACGTGAATCAAAGGCGTGACAATGCGAAATAAAGGCGTAATAATGCGAAGCAAGAGTGATAACGCGAAATTAAAGGGTGTTGTAATGTACAAGATGCAGGTGCTGTGGACCTGCCACTCTCGTCAAGTTGCCGTCTGTGAGTACTTTGAATTAATCTGGGTTGAGATTCGATACTTGTCAGTATATTTTGTTTCTGTGGCTCTTCCCTTGCCTGATTGTTAAAGAAACAACAACCCCCAACCCCTAAATCGCCAAATTGTAACTGACGGCAAATAAAATGAAAAATAAAAGAACAAATATTTAGCATGTGTGATTGAATATATATAACTTCATAGAATCAGAGTAAATCTGAAGCAATAAACCCGTCAAATCAGCAGAAAATGTCGATTCATGAATCCTTGAAATCCTGCTTGTAATCTCCGATGTTCATTGACCTCGGAGGTCACCAGTTCGGAAAAAAGCAAAAGAGGCATGCCGCACGTGTCGGATTTGTCAGACTGCTGATCTGTAGATCTAAGTAGAAATATTTACATTACCTTCGATATATTTACCAATGAAGTGACAGTCATTTCCTCATGAATGTGAACAATGTACGTATGAATCTTGATAAATATAAATACGGCTATTTTACCGGCTGGAAATATTCCGACAGTAATGAAAGTAAATTAGATATAAAAAATTAAATCCATTTTTTTTTTAAATACAGGTAGGTTTGAATTGCTACGCTTCACGCTGGCATGATTTTCATGAAAGGCTGGTAAAGCACTTCACGAAGTATGCTGGCGTAAAGTGTCGCAGTTCTAAAAAAAAAAAAAAAATAAAAAAAAAAAATTATTTCTTTATGTGGCCTTAGAACGGTGGGCGTTCCCCTATAGCACGTACAGTATCTCATTGGAAACACATGTTAACGGATCCCATGGGGATCCGAGTTAGAATAGGTCCTCAGTACCCCTTGCTTGTCGTAGAAGGCGATTAAATGGGACGGTCCTTCGGATGAGACCGCAAAAATCGAGGTCCCGTGTTACAGCAGGTGTGGTACGATAAAGATCCCTCCCTGCTCAAATTAAGGCCGTAAGCACCGAACATAGGCTTAAAAAGCCCTTCATCGGCAGTGGTGACGTCTCCATGTGAGTGAAATATTCTCGAGAGGGACGTTAAACAACATTCAATCAATCAATCATATTAACGGCAAACTAACAACTTGGCTTTATAATTAGCAGGATGATTTCAACTTCTCCATCGTCAACTTCCCATTATCTATGTAGCAATATTCCATTATCACCTGCATATGGTGTTATGTCTCTCAACTGATTCGATACGCAAGAACCTGTTTTGTGCATGATAAGTTTTTAAATAGGGGCAGGCTACTGACAAACAAGTTGATGGTGCAGGGGTTTCAACAGTCTCGTTTAAAGTCAGTATTTTACAAATTCTGTGGTCATTAAAACGATCTAGTTTGCCAATACAGCCTATCATTAGGTTCAATGCTGTCTGACGTGTTTCATACCGATTGTTAGGTCGTTTTTGGCTCACTGATTTTGACTACGGATTACTCCGTTAACCTGATCAATATACAGGACTCACGGCGGATGTGACCGGTGGACAGGGGATGCTTTCTTCTCTTACATGGAGGCACCTGCTCCCACCTCTGGTATGTTCAGGGGTCCATATTTGCCCAACTCTTTATTTTGTATTCCTTGTGGGAGTTATGAGATTGATTGCTGTTCGTTATCTTCTTTCATGATAGAATGTCCTCTATAGCATGTCTTGGGTTCGGGTAGTACGGTCTGAACTATGGAGAGAGAAACTTACGATTATATTATAAGAGGATAAAATTCAGCTTTGTTTTACCTTATATGGGTTAAGTGAAGTCTTTTCACACTAATTTATACATATACAACCAGTCGTTGTCTTTGTCAAGACTGTAGCTCTATGGGGTACATAATACCTGGTAATAAAGCTCACGTTTTATTGCTGGTGAATTCCGAGGGATTGGGGAGACCCACTCTACAGTCAGCTTTCCGGAGGATAAAACATGATGGGGGAGGGGGTCCTCCCGGCCTTTAGCGCCAGGCATGGGTCAAACTTTGTGGCACTTCATCTACAGCTGGTGATTTCTAAGTATGAGTGAAAATTAAATCTCGAAAGGGATCGATTTAATACAAGTAAACAAAATAAGAATATATCGGAACTCTCTGAGGTGTTGTGTATTAAGAATAGAACAAGCATCCGTAGAATCTCTCTTTAAGTTTAAAAAAGAAAGGGTATACATGTAGTTTAACTTGCTGCGATTTTGTCTGAGCTATTTCCAAAGTTCAATCCTTTTTGTAATGAGTATGTTAATGAAATACATTTAAAATTCATTTCATTAAGCTTTTTGAAAATTTCGGTGTTTGGTTTAGTTAGGGGGAATGGTTTACCTTGGTGTTTTGGTTTTTTTATGAGACTAAATCAGTTTTAAGTTTAGAGCTTATACAATGTTGATATGCTTCACTCTCGAGTTACTACTACTCCGATTTACATTTTACAACTGATGTCATGGAAACACTGATACATTGCCCCATACTTTACTGTGAAGGTCGGATAATGCTATTCCGTTGTACGAACCGAAGGGAACAACGACTGCACTGTCCAAAGTAAAACAATAATTTTTCCTGCATATTGCCTTTAAAAAGCAAGCAAACTACTATTTATGATTTGCATCAAACGTTCGAAATTCTCATTACTAAATGCCAAATGCTTTAATTCATTTTTAGCTCACCTGAACCGAAGGTTCAAGTGAGCTTTTCTGATCGCTTTTTGTCCGTCGTCTGTCTGTTAAACTTTTCACATTTTCGACTTCTTCTCCAGAACCACTGGACCAATTTCAACCAAACATGGCCAAAAGCATCCTTGGGTGAAGGGCTTTCAAGTTTGTTCAAATGAAGGGCCATATCCCTTTCAAAGGGGAGATAATCACAAAAATGCAAAAATAGGGTGGGGTCATTTAAAAATCTTCTTCTCAAGAACCACTGGGCCAGAAAAGCTGAAATTTACGTGAAAGCTTTCTGACAAATTGTAGATTCAAGTTTGAACAAATCATGGCCCCCGGTGGTAGGATGGGGCCACAAGGGGGGATCAAAGTTTTACATACAAATATATAGGGAAAAACTTTAAAAATCTTCTTCTCAAGAACCACTAAGCCAGAAAAGCTGAGATTTACATGAAAGCTTCCTGACATAATGCAAATTCAAGTTTGTTCAAATCATGGGCCCCTGGGGTTGGATGGGGCCACAATAGGGGATCAAAGTTTTACATACAAATATATAGGAAAAATCTTTAAAAATCTTCTTCTCAAGAACCACTGAGCCAGAAAAGCTGATCTTTACATGAAAACTTTCTGACATAGTGCAGATTCAAGTTTGTTAAAATCATGACCCCCGGTGGTAGGATGGGGCCACAAGGGAGATCAAAATTTTACATACAAATATATAGGGAAAAACTTTAAAAATCTTCTTCTCAAGAACCACTAAGCCAGAAAAGCTGAGATTTACATGAAAGCTTCCTGACTTAATGCAGATTCAAGTTTGTTCAAATCATGGGCTCCGGGGGTTGGATGCCCGGGGCCACAAGGGGGATCAAAGTTTTACATACAAATATATAGTTAAAATCTTTTTCTCAAGAACCACTGAGCCAGAAAAGCTGATTTTTACATGAAAACTTTCTGACATAGTGCAGATTCAAATTTGTTCAAATCATGGCCCCCGGGGGTAGGATGGGGCCACAAGGGGGGATCAAAGTTTTACATACAAATATATAGGGAAAAACTTTTAAAATCTTCTTCTCAAGAACCACTAAGCCAGAAAAGCTGAGATTTACATGAAAGCTTCCTGACATAATGCAGATTCAAGTTTGTTCAAATCATGGGCTCCGGGGGTTGGATGGGGCCACAAAAGGGGATCAAAGTTTTACATACAAATATATAGGAAAAATCTTCTTCTCAAGAACTACTGAGCCAGAAAAGCTGATTTTTACATGAAAACTTCCTGACATAGTGCAGATTCAAGTTTGTTCAAATCATGGCCCCCGGGGGTAGGATGGGGCCACAAGGGGGGATCAAAGTTTTACATACAAATATATAGTTAAAATCTTTTTCTCAATAATAACCACTGAGTCAGAAAAGCTGATATTTACAAGAAAACTTTCTGACATAGTGCAGATTCAAATTTGTTCAAATCATGGCCCCCGGGGGTAGGATGGGGCCACAAGTGGGGGGTGGTCAAAGTTTTACATACAAATATAGGAAAAAGCTTTAAAAATCTTCTCAAGAACCATTGGGCCGAAGAAGTTGACATTTACATGAAAGCTTTCTGACATAGTGTAGATTCAAGTTTGCAAAGGGTAGTTTGGGCCATAATAGGGACTAAGGTTTTACATGCAAATATATATGGAAAGTCTTCAGATATGGGCCAAGGTGACTCAGGTGAGCGATGTGGCCCATGTGCCTCTTGTTTAGAACTAATATATGTATTACGTACTTGCAGACATCCGTTAAGCTCCCCAAATTCGAACAAATCTCATTATAGAACGCTGTTTTGGAGCAAAGTATTGATTTAGAATATTGGTATTGCAGTTTTGACAAAAGGTTATACATGTATTCCAAAAATATATATAAATCATGACCAATTGTTAACCGGTGTATCAAAGTATTATTTCAAAATGCGTTTATATGATTCATTTTAGCGGACTTTGAAATTCAAGATGTATGTTGTTTGTTCTTTTTCAGTATTGATCACGAAAGTCGGATGGGCTCAATTTTGGGGAAGAAAACCAAATCACTTGTTTTACCGTTAGGAATTACGATGTAGTATCTCGTTGAATAAATAAATGTTTATTCGGTATATACATACATAAATAGCAAGGATAACCCATGAAAGCTCGAAAGCTTATTTCCAATGCGGTCCTTTCATGCACGGATGTTTGCGCTGGGGGTCATTTATGTGGGAGGAAACCAGTGGAACTCACGTGTCCGAGCGGGCGACCGCCATACCCTCTCACATACAACCACTGCCGATCACGGGGATCAAACTCAGATCGCATCGGTGAGAAGCGAGAGTGCTGATACGACACGGTATGTAACAACGACACGGTATGTAACAACGAGACGGTATGTAACAATTTGTTACATACCGTAGCACGAATGGCGACGCTAAATAACAATTTTATTTTTTGTTACATAACGTCGCCATACCTGCTACGCTTTGTAACAAATTGTTACATACCGTGCAGGGACTGTAACTTTTTGGGGGTGATTCCAGGAGAGAAAAAACAACAAAGTTTTGTTGTCCTTTTAATCTTTGTGAGTTGGTATATGCAGTGGCGGATTTAGGGGGGGGGGGGGGCTAAAATTGTCAAAATTAAGGTAAATCGTGGTCACTTGTTTAGAAATATGTGAACGATAAAAGAAGCAATAATTTCTTCCACTCTCGGAGAAATAAATGACAAAATCTTTGATTTGTTGAAGGATTTTTATTGGGAGAACTTATATTTTTTCCAAAAACCCTTAAAATTTGCATCATTTTTATTAATTTCACCTTATTAAAAATGGCAGGAAAGAGTAAAAATGATGACTTAGGAGACATACTTCTAGCCCTATAAAATCTGTAAAATCCAGGAGCTTCCAGGGGTTTCGCCCCCTGGGCCTCACAAACTTGCGCCCCCCTTAACCGTAATTCCTCGATCCGCCCCTGATATGTACATATGTATATGTGTGTGACTTTCATGTAAATCCACATTCAATGTTTTTTTCATTCTTACCCATAGGCGCCTGGGTCAAGGATATTGCACTATAACCTATATGTAAACAATGGAGGAAATTCGAACCACGCATAAATATTTCTCTCTGATCTATGGTGTCTCTTTATACATTTTTTCATGTTCCAGGAAGCTTAAATACACGTGTCATTATCACAGAACACTAATTTATACACGTTTTAAAAAATGTCTTATCCCACTGATTCATAATAGCCTACATAACAAGGATGAATCAGTGGGAAATGACATTTTTTAAAACGTGTTTAAATTAGTGTTCTGTGATAATGACACGTGTATTTAAGCTTCCTGGAACATGAAAAAATGTATAAAGAGACACCATAGATCAGAGAGAAATATTTATGCGTGGTTCGAATTTCCTCCATTGTTTACATATAGGTTTAGCTGCAATAATGTAGCCCTCTCTGATTTTTTTTTTTTTTTTTTTTTTTTTTTTAGGGAGAGGGCTACAACTCCTTAGGATCTCCGTAATGGTGCAAATGCGGGAGTGATTCACTCCCGCAACATTTGCGCTCATTCTAAACATTTCCTGACTTTCTTTACGTAAATAAAATGATATTCTATGTTTCTTAGTCAATATATAAATTTACAACCTGCAACTTTAGATTTGTGAGGCTCTATTCTACCGTTTTCAACAATTTCGATAAATTCCAATTTCTCGATTCATATTTTTGCGCCATGTTTGATGTACTGAAGTTTCAACTTCCGGTTGTCAAGTCATTTGCATATGCCATATAAGGTAGTATTTACATCAATGGACAAGTATGGAGGCGAAAGCTATTTCGTCGGTATTGAAAAGGTTTGAATTTAATATCAAGTTAAAAACCGAACAGCAGAGTGTAAATTCTTTCTGCAATAATATGATTTTCCTTTCTTTGTCGAAGTGGCTCGAGTAACTACATTTTCGCGCTGATTGTCAATGTTTAGGCTTTTCATTAGATCCACCTACGAGATCTCGCGATAACAAGCATGGCGGAGCAGACGAAGAATTTTGCATGCTGTACATTATATTTAATGAAAAACACCTTTATTAGACATGCCCGAGCACAAAGTTGGTACTCCTTTTGGTGTAAACAACATTTGGGACTAATACACAGAGTTTATTGTCGGTTATTCATAAAATTATTTTGCACCATTACGGAGATCCTATGGAATTGTAGCCCTATCCCGAAAACGTCAGAATAAAAAAAAATTGGATAGGGCTACATTATTGCAGCTAATATAGGTTATAGTGCAATATCCTTGACCCAGGCGCCTATGATCTGCAGTTATAACGGCAGTCATTACATGACCCGAAAATTATTCTTTTGTTACATATCAATTTGATACCTCATGTCCGTTTGTCTGTCTGTCTTCTGTCTATCGATTGGTCTTACTGCCTGCGCCTGTCTGTCTTTTGTCCTGCCTGTGTGGTGTTTGTTCTCCTAGTCCAATCAAAACTTGGAGAATTTTAGACTCGGAAAGAGGGGGGGGGGGGGATCTTTGTGGCGTCGTCGTCGTCATCGTTGCTGTTGTTGTTGGCATGCACAAACCTTACCGCAGTGGTTTCTGAGAAACCGTTCCACCTTAATCGCTGCAAATATAATATATTCATCTTTCACCATTCTTGGGGCCTATGTCCCCCTCCTACATAAAAGTCGGATGTTAAATGCGCTAAACCGTGCCTATCGTTTAAAAAAAAAAAACATGTGTGAGGTTCTGAGATAACCATCAATCTTGCAGATGTCGTCCTTTTCTAGAGGCTCCTGCAATGTTCAAACACCTTGTACCAAGTGTATGAAGCAGTAGTCGTTATTTGATTATTGACCGCACGCACGCACGCACACACACACACACACACACACACACACACGCGCGCGCGCGCGTCATGCTATGTTCGATCACTTTGTACTTGAGATTTATAACATGAATAGTCAAAAGGGGAGCAACGAAACGGGTGGGTAACGAGATGACCCCTCTGGAGCGGCTTAATCAGCTTTACGCAATTTTTTATTTACAGAACTGAACTGAATTTATTTACCTCATCACAATTATACCGTTGTATACAGAGATTTAGTATTTTACGGAAAAGTGATGGTAATAAATCATTAAATGTTTTAAGGCATGCGTGTGTATGGAGATTGACAACATATACCTTTTAAGATTCTAGTAGTCATTGGGTCGGGAGCATATTTTATTGATATTTCTTATAAAGAAACATAATTTTCTTAGAAAAGATTGTTTGTTTGAATTCGTTATATTTTTTAATGTGATGATATTCTGAAACGTTTTTGTTTCGGTGATAATCATTGTTTCCTTACATCAATCAGATACTTGCAATTAAACATGTAGTGAAATACAGGAGGCGAGAATTATTGTGCAATAGGCGAGATGCCTGTTATGAACTACCCTAGTGGGTTTTAAGCATAAACCTCAAAACCTCCACATCCAAGAGGTATCTAAGTGTTTCTGTGCTTTTAGAATCGACCTGAACATGTTGAGTGTGGGTCTACATGAACGACACACATACATACCTACTCACAAATACAAGGGTTAAAAGGAATCTACAAGACTTTGGATTTTTTCCCCCGGAATCACCCCCAAAAAGGTGCAGTCCCCGCACGGTATGTAACAATTTGTTACAAAGCTAATCAGGAATGGCGACGTTATGTAACAAAAAATAAAGTTGTTACATTGCGTCGCCATTCGTGCTACGATATGTAATCGCTACCTCTGCGCTGCCCGGACACCCTTGCGCTACCCGGACACCCTTTTAAGAGATGAGTTAGTATAAGTTCGTTATAACAAATTAGTTATCTCATTATAAAAGAATAATTATCCCGTTATAACGAGATAGTTATCTCGTTCAAGAGATTAGTTACCTCTTTACAACGAATGGACAATCTCGTTATAAAGCGTTAGTATCTCACGAAAAAGAGTTACCTGTAGTAACTTGTTGCATAACGAGTTAGTTACCTCACTATAACGAGTTAGTTATTTCGTTATAACGAGTTAGTTACCTCACTATAACGAGTTAGTTATTTCGTTATAACGAGTTAGTTACCTCACTATAACGAGTTAGTTATTTCGTTATAACGAGTCAGTTACTCGCTATATCGAGTTAGTTATTTCGTTATAACGAGTTAGTTACCTCACTATAACGAGTTAGTTATTTCGTTATAACGAGTTAGTTACCTCACTATAACGAGTTAGTTATTTCGTTATAACGAGTTAGTTACCTCACTATAACGAGTTAGTTATTTCGTTATAACGAGTTAGTTACCTCGCTATATCGAGTTAGTTATTTCGTTATAACGAGTTAGTTACCTCGCTATATCGAGTTAGTTATTTCGTTATAACAAGATACTTACTGGTTATAACGGGATAATCTCATTATAATGAGATATCTATCAAGTTATAATGGGACTGTCGTTAAAGAGACTGATTCACGTTTTAAAATATTTTTTGTTGGGTTAAATATAAAACATATAACTCATTTAATGTTGATAGCCAAACTCTGACCTTCTGAATGCAAGGATAGGGGCCTAAGAGCAATGTTTATCTGTGTTATGTAAACAAACTCTAGTGAACGGTTAATTCTTTAATATAAAGCTTATTGATTTTACACAGTCCCATATTTAATTTTTGGATGGCACATTTTACCCGAAGAATACTTGAAGTGTAATATACATTATAATAAACTTAGATCGATATCCATTTCTTTAAACATCTTTGTTTAGAAAACAAATAATAAACTCTCTAAAATGAGCTTCTCAAAAATGAACTCATCCAACTTTCGAAAACTGTTGGCGTATTTTGAAAATAAATTAATGATTAAAAACTGAGTTGATCTGATACCAACGCTTTTTCGATTATTCTTTCTGGGAACCGAAAATATTCAAGGACTATTTGATCATTTTACAATTTAGACGTATCGTCACAGCGCCATGTTTACATATATTAACTAGACCATTGTGTATAATTGAATACGTTTTATATAAATTTCCGGATACAAACCATTGGAAATGTTACACGGACTCCCTAAACAGCAGCACAGAGACCCCCGCCAGAGAAGTGATATCCCCAATGAAATATCGGGAATTAATATCTCTTTATTTTAAAGTTTACATGATGATATTTAGCTGAGAATTAATTATGGAAAATGTTTGATTGGTTTTCTTGTTAATCTATTTGGTGCGAATTCCAGAAAATCGTCAATATCTCCTTTGTTGCGATAAGGTCACTTCTGGCAACGGTAATCCCAAATGTTAACATTCCGCTGAAGCACTGGATTGAATTCCATGCAGTTTATTCTGGCGTACATCTCCATACGACTAAGCACCACCAAGATCTGAACTACCTGTGCTATTGTATTTCATTACAGGTTAACATTGTTATATTTGACAGGACCCCCTAAACAGGTTAACATTGTTATATTTGACAGGACCCCCTAAACAGGTTAACATTGTTATATTTGACAGGATCCCCTAAACAGGTTAACATTGTTATATTTTACAGGACCCCCTAAACAGGTTAACATTGTTATATTTTACAGGACCCCCTAAACAGGTTAACATTGTTATATTTTACAGGACCCCCTAAACAGGTTAACATTGTTATATTTTACAGGATCCCCTAAACAGGTTAACATTGTTATATTTTACAGGACCCCCTAAACAGGTTAACATTGTTATATTTTACAGGACCCCCTAAACAGGTTAACATTGTTATATTTTACAGGATCCCCTAAACAGCAGCACAGTGTTTAGTCACTTTTGACATGAACGTGTGTGTTTAAAAGAAGAAAAATAATAATATCCTAGAATATATCTAGTATACAGAATGATTTTACCATTTCATTTGTGTAAAATAATAAAATGTTAACACATGCAATACTAAAGATGCCACACGCTGGAGTGACGTCTCAATAGCGGAAGGGGACTATAGGCACAATGAATAGCAGTAATCTGAAAAGACACGAATTACGGCCCTATTTGACGTAAGGTCCACGGAGACTACGGGACCAGTAGTTTCAGTCCGTTCTTTTAAATGAAAATACGATGCAACTGATGTGCTTGATCTCCGACTGTATGAAAGTCGGTGGATCGGGACTTCTCTGTTCTTTATCGAAATGAGCTGTGTTGATAGATAAACCAAGTGACACCACCGCAGTGAAAATGAGATTTCTTTTCGGATAAACTGTTTTTGATTACAAAGAACTTCGATTTTTGTCAATGATTACGGTCGCAACAGTCGCAATTTATCTCTTGGTCGGAATTGTCGCACATTGCCCTCCAATATAACGGAACAAATAAATTTACTTCTTAGATATATCGGTAGATTTTTAGTGGAAGTTATACTACTTCAGCTGTAGTAAAAGATTATACTATAACAAAGATTGGCGAAACCACGTTCTCAAACAAATTTTAAAGTTGTATACCAATTGGCAAATCTTTAAGTAAACGCTTTATTTTTTTCAATAAACAAAACATGACTTTCCTACTTTGTTCAAGTAACTGGTTTTCTACAGATTTTCACCACTGCATTTGAAGTTGGGTATATATGTCGTGTTCTTTGGATATTACCGTAGGAATGTAATGCATGTTTTGTTTTACCAAGTTATATAAGTTATACACTTATTATGCAATTTAACTCAATCAGATTAAAAAGTAATCAAGCTAATTTCTTATTCAGTCATGTATTCTCAGAGTCGGATAGTGAACATCCCGTTTCGAAATATTTATGATCACGTGTCGGACGTTACAAGCTGACGGAATAAGGTCATTTGCAGAGGATTAATTGTTTTACAAAGACTGGACAACTTTCAAAAACTCTTCAGGTGTCATCTCTTTATTGAAATCATATTAGGGATACTATCATGTCAAAACCTATGAAATCATCAACTTAGGTATTCAATGAAAGATGAAGATAAGAACAGTGATCAATCTCATAACCCCTATAAGGAATACAAAATACAGAGTTGGACAAACACAGACCCTTGGTGATCATGTGCCTAGGAGGAGTAAGCATCCCCTGTCTACCGGTCACACCCGTTGTGAGCCATATATCTTGATCAGGTAAATGGAGTCATCTGTAGTCAAAATCAGTAGCCTAACAGCCGGTGTGAAAAACGTCAGACCCAATGATAGGCTGTATTAGCAAACTAGATCATTACAACCACCATAGAATTTGCGAAATGCTGACTTTAAACTAGACTGTTGAAACCCCTCTAACATCAGCTTGTTTGTCATTTGTCTGCCTCGATTTAAAAACTGATCATACGCAGAACAAGCTCTTGGATATCAAATCAGTTGAGAGATATAAACATATATAGGTGATGATGAAATATTGCTACATAAATATGGAAAGTTGACGATGAAGAAGCTGAAGTCATACCGTTTGTCATAAAGTATAACAACCATGTTTCATATCTAATAAAGTATAACAACCATGTTTCATATCTAATAAAGTATAACAACCATGTTTCATATCTAATAAAGTATAACAACCATGTTTCATATCTAATAAATGGATCGCGGATTTTTGTAATCATGATATCATTTTGAAGGGTCCCTCAAATAAAAATTTTCCACCATAGGGATTTTCAAAATTTTATTTACTGCTTGATTTATTTCACCTGGAATTTTACATTGAAGTATATGGGAAGAGCGTGTTTTATTAAAATATCCTGACTGGTAAAAGAAATTATATTTTCAAACAAATCTCTAATAAGCCGTTAGCAAGTTGTGCAACCAGGCACATTAATCATTTACCGCACACAATTCTAGAAAATTAGAGTTTTCCTAACTTTACTATGGGAGGATAACTCATCAAAAAGTCTCAAGTGTAAAAAGATCAGCTTCTAGTCATCTATCGGTCATGTGAATTTCATCTACTGTCATTCAAAATTGTTCATTAAATTATCTCTTCGTTAAACACTGAATACCTTAATCACTATTCAAATGTTTAAAATGCTCCAAAATGTTTCAAGACTAGCTTTGTTTTCAATAACTTCGTCCTGGCATTTCAGTACGATATTAAACGAATTATTCACTTTGTTCTGAATAGAATGAAGTCTGCCTGTGTCACAGAAATCCCAATAGATTTGCCAAAGATAATTTACATATAGAATTATGAAATATTTCAAGTAAGTGTACAATATCACCTTGAAATGTATTTTTCCAGCAGAAGAATTTTGACCTCTCTATTGTCAACCAGAATAATATCAGCATTTCTATTGTTAAACAGAAGAATGTTGACCTCTCTATTGTCAACCCATCATCGTAAACCCACGGTTGATTACGCTTCGTTCCTCTCTCCATTACCCGTGGGTCCATTCATTCCTACTCTCTCATTCTCATGAATAATTAATGAGGCAATTTGATTGGGCGCTTATAGTACACCCTGAGCGAATTCGTCCAATCAACACAAGACGCTTTTAGTCAAATTTCGGTGATGGAGAAAGGAACGAAGCGCAATCAACCAAGGGTTTCGGACGATGTTGTCAACCAGAAGAATGTTAATCTCTCTATTGTCAACCATAATAATATTGACCTCTCTATTGTTGACCAGAAGAATGTTAACATTTCTATTGTTGACCAGAAGAATGTTGACATCTCTATTGTTGACCAGAAGAATGTGGACATCTCTATTGTTGACCAGAAGAATGTTGACATCTCTATTGTCAACCAGAAGAATGTTGACATTTCTATTGTCAACCAGAAGAATGTTAACATCTCTATTGTTGACCAGAAGAATGTTGACATCTCTATTATTAATCAGAAGAATGTTAACATATCTATTGTTAACCAGAAGAATGTTGACATCTCTGTTGTTGACCAGAAGAATATTGACATCTCTGTTGTTGACCAGAAGAATGTTGACATCTATATTATTAACCAGAAGAATGTTGATATCTCTATTGTTGACCAGAAGAATGTTGACATTTCTATTGTTGACCAGAAGAATGTTGACATCTGTATTGTTGACCAGACGAATGTTAATCTCTCTATTGTTAAGCAGAAAAATATTGAGCTCTCTATTTTTGACCAGAAGAATGTTAACATCTCTATGGTTAACCAGAAGAATGTTAACCTCTCTATTGTTGACCAAAGGAATGCTAATCTCTATTGTCAACCAGAAGAATATTGACCTCTCTATTGTTGACCAGACGAATGTTGACATCTCTATTGTTGACCAGAAGAATGTTGACATTTCTATCGTTAATCAGAAGAATATTGACCTCTTTACTGTCAACCAGATGAATATTAACATCTCTGTTGTTGACCAGAAGAATGTTGACATCTCTATTGTCAACCAGAAGAATGTTGACATCTCTATTGTCAACCAGAAGAATGTTGATATCTCTATTGTTGATCAGAAGAATGTTGACATTTCTATTGTTGACCAGAAGAATATTGACATCTCTATTGTTGACCAAAAGAATGTTAATCTCTCTATTGTTAAACAGAAAAATATTGACCTCTCTATTGTCAACCAGAAGAATATTGACTCTCTATTGTTGACCAGAAGAATGTTAACATCTCTATTGTTGACCAGGAGAATGTTGACATCTCTATTGTTAATCAGAAGAATATTGACCTCTCTATTGTCAACCAGAAGAATATTGACCTCTCTATTGTTGACCAGAAGAATGTTGACGTCTCTATTGTATTCAGAAGAATATTGACCTCTCTATTGTCAACCAGATGAATGTTAACATCTCTATTGTTGACCAAAAGAATGTTAATCTCTCTATTGTCAACCAGAGGAATATTGGCCTCCCTATTGTTAATCAGAAGAATGTTAACATCTCTATTGTTGTCCAGAAGAATGTTAACATCTCTATTGTTGACCAAAAGAATGTTAACATCTCTATGGTTAATCAGAAGAATATTGACCTCTCTATTGTCAACCAGAAGAATATTAAATTCTCACACTGATAGCATAGTTTGCGATTCACTCTCGTAGAAAAATAGATATCGTTAAATTATCGAAGATATTTCTATAGAATATGAAAAACAATTGCAAATTGTTAGTAAATATTAACATGTGTGGGGTATAAAATATAAGGAACTTAGTGATATGAAATGAATATTGATACGTTTTGGAATTACAATATCAAATCTACCCAATTCATTGATTAATCTGTGAATTTTTAAAGAAATGAAGCATTTAGTATTATAAGGTATACTGATTTTGACAACGGATAACTCCGTTTACCTGATCAAGATATAGGGCTCACAGCGGGTGTGATCGGTCGACAGGGGATGCTTACTCCTCCTAGGCACCTGCTTCCACCTCTGGTATGCCCAATGGCCCATGTTTACCCTACTCTTAATATCTTATTCTTCGTAAGAATTATGGGAATTATCATTGTTCGTTATCTTCATCTTTTCATCTTAAGCCAAAAACAGAAGATTCTTAGAGCTATCAATAATATTCACACAAACAGAATAATTTATCAAAGATATTGCAAAGAATAAATAATAAGCACCTTCTCTTTGTCACAAAAAATGTTGGGAGAGACATTCCCGTCTGTATGAATAGTAGCTAAGCAATTGTAATCTGTTGTGGAACATATTCATTTCACGCTTGCCAATTATAAAGTGATAAAAGTTTCGAATATTTTTCGAGTGGAAGTCTCGTGTGTGTGTGTGTGTGTGGGGGGGGGGGGGGGGGGGGGGGGGGCTGCGAAAAGTTATTTTCTATTGAGAATACGCTCTTTGTAGAAAACCTAATTTTTTATGCGCAGGACCAATTTAATCCAGGTGATCGTTGTGACCCTTGGGTCTCTTGGGTTTATACGTACTGCTTATTACATGTATATTGTTGATGTATGATCTCGAGGGAAAAGTCAACCAGCATGTCCATTCTCAGTAACTAAGAGTCAGCTGTATGGTGTGTTTGCCCATGAGTCCATCAAAGGGAACTTTAAATGGCCATATTTTGGAAGTGTTGAAAAACGGGCCATTTTTTAAAATTTACAGCAGTATATAAGTATGTTCACAAAGAGTCTTACTCCCGAGTCCTATTGCGGGGTACATATTACTAAAATATTAGCTGTACTACGCTTCTTTACGTTACAGACAAGTAGATTTACAGTGGAAAACGTCAGTTTGCTTCAGACTTTCCTGTAATGGTTCTATATCAGTTTGCTTCAGACTTTCCTGTAATGGTTCTACATCAGTTTGCTTCAGACATTCTTGCAATGCTTCTACATCAGTTTGCTTCAGACTTTCTTGTAATGGTTCTACATCAGTTTGCTTCAGACTTTCTTGTAATAGTTCTACGTCAGTTTGCTTCAGACTTTCCTGTAATGGTTCTACGTCAGTTTGCTTCAGACTTTCTTGTAATAGTTCTACGTCAGTTTGCTTCAGACTTTCCTGTAATGGTTCTACATCAGTTTGCTTCAGACTTTCTTGTAATGGTTCTACGTCAGTTTGCTTCAGACTTTCCTGTAATGGTTCTACGTCAGTTTGCTTCAGACTTTCCTGTAATGGTTCTATATCAGTTTGCTTCAGACTTTCTTGTAAAGGTTCTACGTCAGTTTGCTTCAGACTTTCCTGTAATGGTTCTACATCAGTTTGCTTAAGACTTTCTTGTAATGGTTCTACGTCAGTTTGCTTCAGACTTTCTTGTAATGGTTCTACGTCAGTTTGCTTCAAACTTTCTTGTAAAGGTTCTACGTCAGTTTGCTTCAGACTTTCTTGTAAAGGTTCTACGTCAGTTTGCTTCAGACTTTCTTGTAAAGGTTCTACGTCAGTTTGCTTAAGACTTTCTTGTAATGGTTCTACGTCAGTTTGCTTCAGACTTTCTTTTAAAGGTTCTACGTCAGTTTGCTTCAGACTTTCCTGTAATGGTTCTACATCAGTTTGCTTAAGACTTTCTTGTAATGGTTCTACGTCAGTTTGCTTCAGACTTTCCTGTAATGGTTCTACGTCAGTTTGCTTCAGACTTTCTTGTAATGGTTCTATATCAGTTTGCTTCAGACTTTCCTGTAATGGTTCTACATCAGTTTGCTTCAGACTTTCTTGTAATGGTTCTACGTCAGTTTGCTTCAGACTTTCTTGCTAGTGATGGTACTATGTCAGTTTGCTTCAGACTTTCTTGTAATGGTTCTACGTCAGTTTGCTTCAGACTTTCTTGCTAGTGATGGTACTATGTCAGTTTGCTTCAGACTTTCTTTAATGGTTCTACGTCAGTTTACTTCAGACTTTCTTGTAATGGTTCTACGTCAGTTTGCTTCAGACTTTCTTGCTAGTGATGGTACTATGTCAGTTTGCTTCAGACTTTCCTGTAATGGTTCTACGTCAGTTTGCTTCAGACTTTCTTGCTAGTGATGGTACTATGTCAGTTTGCTTCAGACTTTCTTGTAATGGTTCTACGTCAGTTTGCTTCAGACTTTCTTGTAATGGTTCTACGTCAGTTTGCTTCAGACTTTCCTGTAATGGTTCTACATCAGTTTGCTTCAGACTTTCTTGTAATGGTTCTACGTCAGTTTGCTTCAGACTTTCCTGTAATGGTTCTACGTCAGTTTGATTCAGACTTTCCTGTAATGGTTCTATATCAGTTTGCTTCAGACTTTCTTGTAAAGGTTCTACGTCAGTTTGCTTCAGACTTTCCTGTAATGGTTCTACATCAGTTTGCTTAAGACTTTCTTGTAATGGTTCTACGTCAGTTTGCTTCAGACTTTCTTGTAATGGTTCTACGTCAGTTTGCTTCAGACTTTCTTGTAATGGTTCTACGTCAGTTTGCTTCAGACTTTCTTGTAAAGGTTCTACGTCAGTTTGCTTCAAACTTTCTTGTAAAGGTTCTACGTCAGTTTGCTTAAGACTTTCTTGTAATGGTTCTACGTCAGTTTGCTTCAGACTTTCTTGTAAAGGTTCTACGTCAGTTTGCTTCAGACTTTCTTGTAAAGGTTCTAAGTCAGTTTGCTTCAGACTTTCCTGTAATGGTTCTACATCAGTTTGCTTAAGACTTTCTTGTAATGGTTCTACGTCAGTTTGCTTCAGACTTTCCTGTAATGGTTCTACGTCAGTTTGCTTCAGACTTTCCTGTAATGGTTCTATATCAGTTTGCTTCAGACTTTCCTGTAATGGTTCTACATCAGTTTGCTTCAGACTTTCTTGTAATGGTTCTACGTCAGTTTGCTTCAGACTTTCTTGCTAATGATGGTACTATGTCAGTTTGCTTCAGACTTTCTTGTAATGGTTCTACGTCAGTTTGCTTCAGACTTTCTTGCTAGTGATGGTACTATGTCAGTTTGCTTCAGACTTTCTTTAATGGTTCTACGTCAGTTTACTTCAGACTTTCTTGTAATGGTTCTACGTCAGTTTGCTTCAGACTTTCTTGCTAGTGATGGTACTATGTCAGTTTGCTTCAGACTTTCTTGTAATGGTTCTACGTCAGTTTGCTTAAGACTTTCTTGTAAAGGTTCTACGTCAGTTTGCTTAAGACTTTCTTGTAATGGTTCTACGTCAGTTTGCTTCAGACTTTCCTGTAATGGTTCTACGTCAGTTTGCTTCAGACTTTCTTGTAATGGTTCTATATCAGTTTGCTTCAGACTTTCCTGTAATGGTTCTACATCAGTTTGCTTCAGACTTTCTTGTAATGGTTCTACGTCAGTTTGCTTCAGACTTTCTTGCTAGTGATGGTACTATGTCAGTTTGCTTCAGACTTTCTTGTAATGGTTCTACGTCAGTTTGCTTCAGACTTTCTTGCTAGTGATGGTACTATGTCAGTTTGCTTCAGACTTTCTTTAATGGTTCTACGTCAGTTTACTTCAGACTTTCTTGTAATGGTTCTACGTCAGTTTGCTTCAGACTTTCTTGCTAGTGATGGTACTATGTCAGTTTGCTTCAGACTTTCCTGTAATGGTTCTACGTCAGTTTGCTTCAGACTTTCTTGCTAGTGATGGTACTATGTCAGTTTGCTTCAGACTTTCTTGTAATGGTTCTACGTCAGTTTGCTTCAGACTTTCTTGCTAATGATGGTACTATGTCAGTTTGCTTCAGACTTTCTTGTAATGGTTCTACGTCAGTTTGCTTCAGACTTTCTTGTAAAGGTTCTACGTCAGTTTGCTTCAGACTTTCTTGTAAAGGTTCTACGTCAGTTTGCTTCAAACTTTCCTGTAATGGTTCTACGTCAGTTTGCTTAAGACTTTCTTGTAATGGTTCTACGTCAGTTTGCTTCAGACTTTCCTGTAATGGTTCTACGTCAGTTTGCTTCAGACTTTCCTGTAATGGTTCTATATCAGTTTGCTTCAGACTTTCCTGTAATGGTTCTACATCAGTTTGCTTCAGACTTTCTTGTAATGGTTCTACGTCAGTTTGCTTCAGACTTTCTTGCTAATGATGGTACTATGTCAGTTTGCTTCAGACTTTCTTGTAATGGTTCTACGTCAGTTTGCTTCAGACTTTCTTGCTAGTGATGGTACTATGTCAGTTTGCTTCAGACTTTCTTTAATGGTTCTACGTCAGTTTACTTCAGACTTTCTTGTAATGGTTCTACGTCAGTTTGCTTCAGACTTTCTTGCTAGTGATGGTACTATGTCAGTTTGCTTCAGACTTTCTTGTAATGGTTCTACGTCAGTTTGCTTCAGACTTTCTTGCTAGTGATGGTTCTACGTCAGTTTGCTTCAGACTTTCTTGTAATGGTTCTACGTCAGTTTACTTCAGACTTTCCTGTAATGGTTCTACGTCAGTTTGCTTCAGACTTTCCTGTAATGGTTCTATATCAGTTTGCTTCAGACTTTCTTGTAATGGTTCTACGTCAGTTTGCTTCAGACTTTCCTGTAATGGTTCTACGTCAGTTTGCTTCAGACTTTCCTGTAATGGTTCTACGTCAGTTTGCTTCAGACTTTCCTGTAATGGTTGTACGTCAGTTTGCTTCAGACTTTCCTGTAATGGTTCTACGTCAGTTTGCTTCAGATTTTCCTGTAATGGTTCTACGTCAGTTTGCTTCAGACTTTCCTGTAATGGTTGTACGTCAGTTTGCTTCAGATTTTCCTGTAATGGTTCTACGTCAGTTTGCTTCAGACTTTCTTGTAATGGTTCTACATCAGTTTGCTCAAGACTTTCTTGTAAAGGTTCTACGTCAGTTTGCTTCAGACTTTCCTGTAAAGGTTCTATGTCAGTTTGCTTCAGACTTTCCTGTAATGGTTCTATGTCAGTTTGCTTCAGACTTTCCTGCAATAGTTCTACGTCAGTTTGCTTCAGACTTTCCTGTAATGGTTCTACGTCAGTTTGCTTAAGATTTCCCTGTAATGGTTCTACGTCAGTTTGCTTAAGACTTTCTTGCAATGGTTCTACATCAGTTTGCTTAAGACTTTATTGTAATGGTTCTACGTCAGTTTGCTTCAGACTTTCCTGTAATGGTTCTACATCAGTTTGCTTAAGACTTTCCTGTAATGGTTGTACGTCAGTTTGCTTCAGATTTTCTTGTAATGGTTCTACGTCAGTTTGCTTCAGACTTTCTTGTAAAGGTTCTACGTCAGTTTGCTTCAGACTTTCTTGTAAAGGTTCTATGTCAGTTTGCTTCAGACTTTCCTGTAATGGTTCTATGTCAGTTTGCTTCAGACTTTCCTGCAATAGTTCTACGTCAGTTTGCTTCAGACTTTCCTGTAATGGTTCTACGTCAGTTTGCTTAAGACTTTCTTGCAATGGTTCTACATCAGTTTGCTTAAGACTTTATTGTAATGGTTCTACGTCAGTTTGCTTCAGACTTTCCTGTAATGATTCTACATCAGTTTGCTTAAGACTTTCCTGTAATGGTTCTATGTCAGTTTGCTTCAGACTTTCCTGTAATAGTTCTACGTCAGTTTGCTTCAGACTTTCTTGTAATGGTTCTACGTCAGTTTGCCTTAGACTTTCTTGTGATGGTTCTACGTCAGTTTGCTTCAGACTTTCCTGTAATGGTTCTACATCAGCTTGCTTCGGAATTGCTAGTGATGGTACTATGTCAGTTTGCTTCAGACTTTCTTGTAATGGTTCTACGTCAGTTTACTTCAGACTTTCTTGTAATGGTTCTACGTCAGTTTGCTTCAGACTTTCCTGTAATGGTTCTACGTCAGTTTGCTTCAGACTTTCCTATAATGGTTCTACGTCAGTTTGCTTCAGACTTTCTTGTGATGGTTCTACGTCAGTTTGCTTCAGACTTTCCTGTAATGGTTCTACGTCAGTTTGCTTCAGACTTTCTTGTGATGGTTCTACGTCAGTTTGCTTCAGACTTTCCTGTAATGGTTCTACGTCAGTTTGCTTCAGACTTTCCTGTAATGGTTCTACATCAGTTTGCTTCAGACTTTCTTATGATGGTACTACGCCAGTGTGCTTCGGAATTTCTTGTGATTGTAGAACGTCAGTTTACGTCAGAATTTCTTGTGATGGTACTACGTCAGTTTGCTTCGGAATTTCTTGTGATGGTACTACGTCAGTTTACGTCAGAATTTCTTGTGATGGTACTACGTCAGTTTGCTTCGGAATTTCTTGTGATGGTACTATGTACTACTTGGCTAACGACGATTATGTAACATAAAAGTTTTGTTTAAGAAGTACACAATTTAAAAGTGAAAAAGAAGTACCAGGAAATGTTCAGAACGCAGGATTTTGCGCCATCTACCCTACAGACCCCCGGGCTATTGATTTAAACCTTTAAATCAGCTTCTTTTTTTCATTGCGATAGTATGGAGATCTTTCAAAACAAGCAGTAAAAACCTAAGCGTTTTCATGTATAATGACTGTTTTACGATCTCCCTTAGATGCTAAGGGTATTTAAACGGTGGTAGGGGTGGAGGTTGTGGAAAGTACGTAAAAGATCAAGTGCTAGACCTCTCCTTTGACAAATTCCTGGATCCGCCTATGAAATGTAATAAAATATATGGAACACATTTCCAGAGGGAGTCCCGGATGTGTACCAGATCACCATATTGATCGCGGGAAAAAATCAAAATTTTAAACCACTACATACTGAATGAAATATACATATTTCATTATTCAGTCCGCAAACGAAAATTATTTAGACGTCGGAAAGCCACTGATCCATATTTCTTCTTTCAGAAACAGAGCAAGTTTAATCGTCTTTATTTCTCTTGGGAAGTAACTCGTTATGTGCGACTAGTTCGAAAAAGCATTACAAAGTTTAGTTGCAGAACTGTAGCTCTCTGAAAAAAATATTGGGACAAATCAGATCTGTCACAATATTTACAGTTCTACAGCTATACAAAGTTAAGGTAATACATAAAGATATACATCGCATTTCAAAGAATGACAAATATTTCACTCTAGTTTCATATATTTTTCCAACGATATGGACTTTCTCCTAGAATTAAGAGTGGGCCTCATCACTGTTGTAGAAATTGACAGGGCTTCCATGTTATGATTAAGCTTTTGATTAAAACCAGGGGTTGACAAAGCAATACGGTATTTCAGAATAGCTCCATTTGTAGCTTTATTCCTCTGGTCAGATTTAATAGTGTGACGTAGCAGTGGTGTGACGTAAGGAATTACTTCCCCCTCTGAACACTTCGTTTACTTATATATAAGCTTATATAATACTAACGATATGAATTATATGATTAAAGCCAACACGTTACGACAGAACTAGAATATCAGATTCAATTTGTATCGTCACTAACACGTAATAGTTGATTAGTGGTATTATAAAGGCCACTCTTTGATATTGGTTTTCTATTTCGAGTATAAATGTTGCAATCTTTCAACAATGGCACCTTGATGCGGAACGTCCCTTAATTCGCAACATACAGGGTCATTCAAAAGTACGATTTACCATTTACATGCAATGTTTTCAGTTTCTGTTATCAAAAGTGGCATCCTTCTAACGATTCTCCTTTACTTTTATTTCGTTATCAACTCTGTAGTAAGTATTTAGAGTTCATATAATATATTCTATTGACTTCAGAAGACCAAATTACTATGTGTGAGTTTTCATGTAGGCATCATTTATAAAGTTCGCCACATCATTTATTTTGCTAGGTTAAATATTGAAGATAATGGACCTGTGTTCTACTTATAACTATATAACAGCTGTTCCTAGCCTCATTCTGGGTCACAACGAGGGGTCACATTACACAAGGCCATCCATGAAAATCTGTATAACTCGACACCTGCGTAATCTGTATCAATGTAAATTTTAACCCCAATGTTCACTTTCTTTATAGTACACTTGCGATTCGATACCGTGTCTAATTCGAACAAACTTTGTTTTCCGTTGTATGTCAAGTTAGACAGATTTCACTGTGTAGTGATCATAAACATTATAACTTACCATAACTAGACTACACTTATTGGAGAGTGTTATGAGGAATGTAATGAGTTATCCAACAGGATGTATTTGCCGTTTCCATGACTAACAAGCGTTGGGAATCCCATCTCTTCCTTTCAAGAGACTGTGCATGTGTATTGCTGGTAGTGCCTCTGAATACACGTGTTTCCAAAGTTCCGATCCTAGAGGAACTTACTTGCTTGGTAACATCATGCAATCAACAAAGGACTTACACGGGAATTATGTCCATTTTGACATGTTTACTTTTTGGTACTTTTCTATGCAGTGTTGATACTGGGATAAAAGAGTTAACTCAGAGATATGCTGTAATAAAGTTAACAGAACATAGGAAAATCAACATGCCAGTAAACGTGTTATACAAGGTGCAAGGATGCCTGGACACAAAAAACTACTGTAACGTGTAATGTGGGTTCAAACCACGGATAATAATTTTTCTTAAACGTTTCCTACGTTTCTAAATGATTGCATTAAACTCTATTTCTAAACAATGATAATAAATCAATTTGAATCAAACACTGGGATTATTTCCTTATTGATTTATTATATGATTTTCCTCTAACTATTCCTTGCCTAGTTTAATCACTCGTGTTTCAGCCTCTGGTCTGAAACCACTGTTTCAGACGCTGTTTCAAATTACAAGTTCAAACCCTTTATTTATTTGAGCATTTGCTCCCGGGCTATCTTCTGAAGGAATAATGTCTCAAATGGTCCACCCACAGTAATTTGAGGTCCCGCATATGAGACAATAAACCTTACCTAAATTCTGGATGTGAGATACGATCTTCTCTCTTCTCCGTCTACCAGCAAACTAACTTAGATGCGCAGAAGCGCCTTCTATTTATACCTCCGCTCAATTCTACTGACTCATATACTAGTCTCCAAAACGTTTGAGACAATGTACAACACACAAGGAATAGCTAATCATTGACAAGACTTTGATTGACCCTGATTGCCTCATTTACATAATAAAAGGAATTTTCATTACATTACCCACGCCTCCGAAATTTATGCGACCCTTCATAAGGAACAAAGAAACAATTTTTTTAAAAAAATCATTATTATTATAGTTATCTTTAAGTAAACTACAACGTTTCAATCGTAAACGGTTTTCTGTCCGTGTCTTTTTTAAATCATTGTCATTTATTCCTGATATTCGAATTCTTCTTCTTCCATAATTTTCTCAACATGTTTGTTATCTTTGATGTAGGTCGACACGACTTTATGCAACTTTCGTATCTTGAGGACTTTCTTTTGTCCCTCAGTAGACTGGTTCTCAGTCTGAGTACTAGAAGACTTGTATGTCTTCACAAAACTGAAATTCTGTATGGATGCTGTGCATGTCCTGCTGTTTTGGGTTGACACCACTGGTTCTCTTTGGTGCGAACATTGGAGCTGGTTCAGTGCGCTTTCGCACAACTATGCCCTTTTCCAAAGGACTACTGTTTCCCGGTATTGTTTGGCGTGTCTCTTTCTCATTATCAGTTTTATCTTCATTTGGTACGGATTGAGATTTCTGCATTTTGATTTCTTCTGGCCTTCCTTCACATGTCTCATCTTCTTCATCACTGGAACTTTCACTTGAACTGGATACCTGTACAATTAAATTCCCTAGATCCTGTCTAACCCACTCTTCGTCGCTCTCCACACCATTGTGATTCGTTGATTCTTTCTCATGGAACTTCTCGTGTCTGACCAGATATTCCTTCTTCTTGAATAATTTTCCACATGGAAACTTTCCACCCGTGCAACTCATTAAATGTTCAGGCCAATGATTATTCTGCACTTCTCCATCACACAATGGACATTGATTTCTTACTTTGGCTTTAGTTACTTTCAGGTTTGGCATTTTCTACAAAATAAGATAAAACAATTTGCTGTAGTTAACATTTTTTTAAAAAAGTTTCATGCATCTCTAATAGGACTCATAGTCCTCTAACCACTTTGGTGGACCACATTTTCGTCTTGGTTTGGTAGACTTAACAAGTTCATCGACACTCTCAACAATTCTATCAGGTTCTTGCTCTATTTCATCTGCTTCAATGTCACTGTCTAACAACTCGGTTATCATACCGGAATCTTCACCTCGGAGGATTTGGTCCCTCTTTTTCGTATTCGATCGCAATGTATTATCTGCCTTTCACCTTTTCTTCCACAGTTAACAGCATAGAGCACTTCTGACCACTTTTCAAGGACTTCGAAAGGCCCACGCCAAAACGAAGTGAGCTTCGGAGAACAACCTATTTTCTTTTGTGGAAAGTAAATAAAAACTTGATCACCTGGTTTAAATTTCTCCCAGGACATCTTCATATCATGATAGTTTTTCTGTCTACTCATGGCAGCATCTGTGTAATTGCGAACAAAATTGTGGGCTCTCTCTATCCTTTCTTTAAGAATCCAAGCCCATTCATTTGGACTCCTACCTTTAAGAGGCTCTGGCATCTCATACTGCAAATCTAATGGCAAAGATGTTTCTCTTCCAAGCATTAACATGTTCGGCGTGAAACCTGTCGACTCATGCTCTGCAGACCTATATGACATCATGATATAGGGATTGTGAGTGTCCCAATCTTTTTGATTCTCCTGTACATATGCGCTTAGCATACATGTTAAGGTTCGGTTAAATCTCTCTACCATCCCATCAGACTGGGGATGGTAGGCCGTGGTCCCTGTTTTCTGAATGTTCAAAAGTTTACACACTTCACGGAAAAGCTCACATTCAAATTGTCTGCCTTGGTCAGAATGTATTATCTTAGGCGTTCCAAGTCTTACAATAAATTCTTCTACAATCAACTTAGCCACGGTTTTAGCCGCCATTTTTGGCATAGGAAAAACCTCCGTCCACTTAGTGAAGTAGTCTGAGACCACTAAAATATATCTATTGCCATTTTCCGGAATTGGTAGTTCGCCCAGAATATCAGCCGCTATGCGTTCCAACGGCATCCCTGATGGAACAATCTGCATCGGCGCTATCGTTTTCTTATTCGGGTTCTTTCGCTTCGTACAAATGTCACAGCCTGTGACATATTGTCTTACATCTTGATGTAAGACAGGCCAGTAGAACCTTTGTTTCACTCGGGCCAAAGTTTTATGTACTCCTAGATGTCCTGTCATCATGGCATTGTCTTAAGATTGTTCTTCTGTCAGAGAGAGGAATAACTTGCTGGAGTATTTCGTTATTGGTTTCCAACACTGTCCATCGTCTGCATACAATTCCGTTTGTCAATTTCAGTCTCTTCCATTGACTCCATAGTGATCTAAGAAAATATCCTGTACTTCTTATATCTTCAAACGATGGCCTCTCATTTGTTTCAAGCCAAGACTTGACCAAAGCTATGTCTTTATCTGACTTTCTTGCATCGACATGCTGTCTGTATCCTTTTCTTCAAAGACTGATCTAAGTTGCCCTTTGCTTATCAGGCTTTTGCCATTGCAGTTATCATAACCACATTGTCTACATGGGATGCGGCTCAAAGCGTCTGCATTGGTGTGCATTTTCCCTGGTCTATTATTGAATTTGGAATTCATATGTAGAAAGTGTTTCTATCTATCTTGCAAGCTGGCCTTCAGAATCTCTCTTTTTCAATAACCATCGTAGTGAACTGTGATCTGTTCTGATTAAGAATGGCTTCCCATACAAATAATGTCTGAAATACTTCACAAAATGGACGATGGCCAGCAGTTCTTTACGTGTGACACAATACTTTCGTTCCGTTTTGCTTAAACAGCGACTTGCATAGCAAGTTACTTTTTCTTCCCCGTCTTGTATTTGTGACAACACGGCGCCCATGGCCATATCACTGGCAATAGTGTCTAATATAAATGGTATTGTGAAATCCGGGTGTGCCAGAATGGGTGCACTGATTAATCTATTTCGCAAAGTATCAAATGACTCCTGACAATTGCCAGACCAGATGGATTTCATTCCCTTTTGTGTTAACACATGTAATGGTTTCGCCAAAACTGCAAAGTTTGGTACGAATTTACGGTAATAGCTACAAAATCCAATGAAGGATCTTAGCTCTGTTACATTACAAGGTTGCGGCCATTTCTTGATAACTTCAGTCTTCTTTGGGTCTGTGGAAATGCCTTCTTCAGACACAACATGTCCCAAGTAGTCAACACTACGTGAAAATAGAGTGCACTTCTTCGCTTTCAATTTTAGTCCAGCTTTTGCAAGTTTGTCGAAGACCTTGGACAAATTAGTTTTCATTTCATTAAAGGTTCTGGCATATACAATGATATCATATAAATAGATAAGACAAATGTCCCACTGCAAACCCTGTAGAGTTAACTCCATTAATCTTTCGAACGTAGCTGGGGCGTTACATAGCCCAAAGGGCATAACATTGAACTGATATAGCCCATTTCGAGTTACGAATGCTGTTTTGGCTTTGTCTTTTGAGTCCATTTCAATCTGCCAGTAACCAGAGTGTAAATCGAGGGTTGAAAACCATTTGCATCCAGCCAGTTGGTCCAGGGTCTCATCAATGCGTGGAATTGGATAGGCGTCTTTCTCAGTTATTGCATTCAATCGCCTATAGTCCACACAAAACCGTGTAGACCCATCCTTTTTTTCACCAATACTACTCTAGAAGATCAAGGGCTATTTGAAGGTTCTATAACCTTGTTCTTAATCATTTCGTTCACGTGCTTTTCTACTTCTGCATTCCTGTGTTCTGGGAGTCGTCTTGGAACGTCCTTGATTGGTTTGTGATCCCCGGTGTCGATGCTATGTTTAGCAAGTCCTGTTCTTCCCATGTCACTATCAGACTTTGTAAAGAGTTAAGCATATTTCGACAGAAGAGTTTTAACTGCATTTGCTTCTGTCTTACTCATCTTCAGGCAAGTCCTCATATACAGCTATTTTAAGTGCTCAGGCAATTTGTCATCATCAGTTGTAGGTTTGTAATCATCTTCTATTATACACTCTATGGGTGATAGTTGTCCAACTGTTGTTCCTGTGTGAATTATTACATTGTCGCCAGATGGATTAAAAAGTCTTACCTCTCACTACTGTCCTTCCAACCAATCCTCTGTCAGAACTCAAAAACGTTTCTGCAGGCTCCACCACTCCAACATCTAAATTCATCTCATTGTTGTCTGGAACTACAACTTTTCCTGTTGTGACAATTTCCGTCTTTGATGGTATCGACACCGTTTCTAGTGCCACAATTCTAAAACACCCTATTCTTCCCTCAAATTCTAGAGAGTGAGTTTCATCTCCTAACTGCAGCGTTCTTTCATGTGAATTAATTATGCCTTTGTTAGCTTTTAAACAATCAAGGCCCAGAACAGCATCAACAGTCATGTCAGCAACCAGTATTGTCTGATACAATATTTTCTTGCCAAACTTGCATTTCACGAGTGCCTTTCCGTATATTTGAAGAGGCGTTCCTGACGCTGATAATATACTCTGATTCGTTTCAGCCAATTCCAGTTTAGACTTTTTATTTATCTCTTCAAACTTCTTCCAAGATACCAGTGTAACTGTAGCCGCTGTATCAACCAATGCCAGGACAGGAATATCATTTATGTTACCTCTAATATACATTCCTGGCTCATTAGCATTTCTTTGAACTCCAATGCTTCCCTGATGCTCATGTCTAGGTTTTCTCCCACTATGGGTGGTCTTTTTGAAATGTCCAGAACTGTCGGGCTTGCCTTTGCCAATCTTGTCAATTTTGCTTGTGTTTGGTTGTGGAAACTTCTGATCAACTCTTCTGTTTGACTGAGCAAGTCTGCAGTCTCTCTTTAAATGACCAGGTTTGCCACAATTGTAACACTTCTTTGGAATCCCTACTTTAGAACCCTTCTCGAACACCCTTGGCACATTATCGGTTTTAGAAGTTCTCTTTTCATATTTTATATCATTTACTTCTTTCTGCAACCTGACCAGTATCTCCTTGATAGAGCTAAGTGTTTCTTCTAAACTTTCACGCTTAGTTTCACGTTTATTATCATCTCCAACTTCTGGAAGAAAACCAGTTTCTTTATACTTTTTGCGTTCCGCTCCTACAAAAGCGTCAAGCTCAACTGCATGCCGGATAGCATCGTTGAGGTCATGTGGTCTATACTCAGACGCATATCTGCGCTTGTGAGAGCATCAATAAAATACTCTTTAGCAAGAGTCTCACAAACATCTGCTGGAGCAGTAGGATAGGCTAGGCGTGTTAATCGTCTGACATCTTGTCCAAGCTGTGGTATGGTTTCGCTAGCCCTTTTGTCTTCTCTCTCTTAGCTGAGCTCTATATAATTATGTTTGGTTAGCTGGAGAAAATCTCTCTTCTAGGGCTTTTGAGAGTTCCTTGAAATTCATTTGCAGTGTTTCAGTTAGGTTCCCAAGCACTCCCTGAGCCTGGCCCCTGAGGGAAACAGCAAGGTACATTCCCTTTTCAGCCTCAGACCAATGGTTCAAACAGGCACAAGCATTAAAATGTGATTTATAATCTAACCACGATGTTGAACCATCATATGTTGCTAGTTTAAGCTTACCAGACTTATCTGTATTTTCTTGAGCACCTTCATTATTTAGTGCTTGTAACATGTCCTTTCTTCTACGTGTTGTAACATTTCTTGGCATATTGTCTGGCGTTTCTAGATACCTCGGTGTTGTTTCCGACCGAGACCTGTCTTTTCTTTTATAAAGTTCATACGAGTCTTCTGTCTGAGCATCAAGCTTAGTTTTAGGTCTTGCTCCTTTTGCCTCATAGTTTTCCTCTGCATTATGTTCTATTTTACGCCCAGACTCTCCAATGCCAGAGTCTCTTACAGTCCCAGGTGTTGACTGTGTCCTATGTTCCTTAATTCGAATGCTTTCATTAGAAAGTTCCTTAATTTTCTCTTCTAGAAAACTTATTTCTTCGTCAATATTGTCCATGGCTTCCTATAATTTAAATCTTACAAAGTTTCTAACCGTCTTGTTTCATACAGTGAAAGTAAATATGAAAACGCAAAATATAATCTTTTAAGTAGAACTACAATAGTTCGGATGTTACACTACTATTCAAACAAAAACAGACTATGATTTTACGAATGGGTTGATGTAGATTATCCCACCGCTGCCACCAAAATTTTGTAACGTGTAATGTGGGTTCAAACCACGGATAATAATTTTTCTTAAACGTTTCCTACGTTTCTAAATGATTACATTAAACTATAGTTCTAAACAATGATAATAAATCAATTTGAATCAAACACTGGGATTATTTCCTTATTGATTTATTATATGATTTTCCTCTAACTATTCCTTGCCTATTTTAATCACTCGTGTTTCAGCCTCTGGTCTGAAACCACTGTTTCAGACGCTGTTTCAAACTACAAGTTTAAACCCTTTATTTATTTGAGCATTTGCTCCCGGGCTATCTTCTGAAGGAATAATGTCTCAAATGGTCCACCCGCAGTAATTTGAGGTCCCGCATACGAGACAATAAACCTTACCTAAATTCTGGATGTGAGATATGATCTTTTCTCTTCTCCGTCTACCAGCAAACTAACTTAGATGCGCAGAAGCGCCTTCTATTTATACCTCCGCTCAATTCTGCTGACTCATATACTAGTCTCCAAAACGTTTAAGACAATGTACAACACACAAGGAATAGCTAATCATTGACAATACTTTGATTGACCCTGATTGCCTCATTTACATAATCAAAGGAATTTTCATTACACTACAATATGAACCAATATGTGTCTTACTACAACCAAGATCATTATTATTTATACCAAATGACTGGACATATCCATACCTACAATGGCTGTTCCTAGTCATACAATGGCTGTTCCTGGTCATACAATGGCTGTTCTTGGTCATATCAGGAATCTGCCAACTAGAACTAGTGGAGTTCCATCAAAGATTTTGCTACAAGAATTTTCAATCTGTTACAACTGAAGAAAGAGATGACATTTTCCCCCTCAGATGTTAAAGACGAGGTGAAGATAGATGACACCGATTTGGACTGCTCACACTCGCGGAGAGGATTGCAGCTGATTAGAGAGTACAATGACAGGTGCTGAGGACAATAAAGGGAGTACCCAATAAATCCTTACAATCAAATGAAGAAACGAAGGATGATTTCACTGAGTATGAACAGTGAAGAGAAAAAGAAGCTGTTAACGAGTCATTACAATCTCTATATCACTTTGGGCAACGTGATATTGGTTCGAAGGAAATGGTCAGCTACGCATGTGCATGGACGGTTAACCCAAAAGGCATCTCATAGCTTTTGATTTGCTGTTCAGATGTGTTGAACGATTCAGGTTCTAAGGAGCATCTTGTTATCTGGCTTGGTCAAAATATCATAACAGTTTTACACTTGTTTTCAATAAAAGCCACAAGAGACAAAATCATGTTATGTTTTAGCCATTGATTCCTTTCTACTCACACGTATACGCACGTCCAAAATAATTGCTTTTGAAAATCACCCAAGTGAAGCGGAATCAACCAAGTGTAGAGGATGTACATAGCTACTTGTCCGTACTTTTTAATTGCAGTAAAATTCGGGGATTTCAACACTGCATGGTGTGGTTTTAGTGTTCTTAGCTTGTAGACTTAAATCTGCCCCCAAACTCCCAATGGTGTCCGGTTTAATTCTGACGCATTTTAATCTAAATGTCAATCTAGAACTAAAATTCACTGCCGTCGTCAATTGCATGATGTCCAAAATGAACTCGTCTCTGTACTTTTGGCAAGTGCAAAACACTTATACACGTATTGTACATGTACTTAATAAAAAAGAATGTCGATTTCGCTGATCCGTAGTGGACCGACATTGTTAACTAAAATAAAAACACCAATTTCTAGTGGTCCCGCATCATCTATTTCTCAGCACACTCAGAGGTCCCCCTTCGGTGACAGTGATTAATTGTGGCACAAAACCTTTATACGAGTCCCGAAATTTATTACGCGGAACGCCTTTGGGAATAGTACTTTTTTATTTCTTCTGATTTGGATCAAAATCAAACGTTCATTTTCGATATAGCTGTGGAATGTTTTATGTATTTTGTACTGAAGTTTTGCTTTGTTATGTAGCGAAAACTACAATTTTTCATTATTTCCTGATGAAAGAGATTAAAGAATAACTTTATTTGATAACTGGCATGAAAACATTTACAATTATTTCAGATTCACCGGGACTTCACGCCATAGTTCTTTCAAGTCATTATGAAAAGAGGATTCATCATTTCTACCAGAAAATTGCTATCAAACTGTGAAATATCTTATCAATAGGAATAAACTGTCAATATTTAGAAAAACACAAATTTGCAAAAATCCATTTTTGAGGACTGTCCTTACAATCAATATTATTTTGACAAGTTTTCGCACGAATTCCTCACGCTCTCGACTTGAATTTCATTACAAAATTGCTATTTGACAGCGGTGCAACACTTTACGGAGCAGACTGTGTGACAAATTGAATATCGGGAATGCTTGTCTTCCCTATCTGTTTAGTGTAGACTAATTGAGAATCAATACACAAGTAGAGTCATTACTGTATTAGACCTTTGATTATATCATCGTACTTATTAATTACTTATATACACACGGAAGTGTTTGATATCTAATAGCAACCTGAAAATATTAATTTTCTTCCATAGACACGATAAGAAATGCAAATAAATGAAAATGAACAAAATCCAATTTAAAAAATAAACTGAGGGAGAGAACACGCCCACAAGCAAAGATCAGCGGCTACGGAGGCCTAAAGAAGACTACAATGGTCGGCGGTTTTCGAGGCAGATTTGATTTCCAGGATTTCACACGGACAATCAATCAAATGGGGAATGACACCTGCCACTTGCTTGTGGCAAGTGAACTTCCTCTTTGTGACCAGATAGGTCAATTTAAATGGAATTTTTTTCTAAAGGAGAGAAGATGAAAAATATATAGATTGATTTTCATTATTGATTGCAATCTGGTTTGGGCATCGATTTGAAATGCGTTTAAGAGTTTTGTTAGAATTGACAAGCTGTGAAGTGGTTGGAGTATCACTCTTGTCACAGAATACAGATTGATATAGATTTTATCACTAGGTCTGAAAGCACACAGAGGGAGAGGAGAATCCCCACTGACTCGATTGAAAAAAATACTTGATTTCTTATTTTTAAAAATATACAGTAAGGTTAAAAGAGATGTTTTTATAATTTGAGCTTTTCAAAAGAGCAAACTTTAACGATAAATGTTTATGCATTGTTTTACGAATTTCAATAAGACTGTGGAACAAGATTTGAAAATTAACAGCGTTCGTGACTGTTATCTGTTAAAACTCTTGACGTCACATAGGTAGCAGCGCGGACGACCGTGAAAACATTGGATTAAAATTGTACTTTTTGAAGTGAATATCAATCAAATTTGCAGTTACATGGTCTGTATTACAATAAATATAATGGGTATCAGGCACAAACATGTGGTATCTTTTGAAATGCACTGATATTTATTAAATACTCGTAGTAAAACCTATGACATGCATTTCAATATTCTATGATTGCATGTCACTTCACAAAAATAAAAAAAAAAATCTATCAGAGATTTTGAAGAGATCATCATTATTGAAAAAAATTGTTGGGCAGTAACTTTTCGTAGACAATGAACAGGAATTCCA
This sequence comes from Ostrea edulis, assembly GCF_947568905.1. Lineage (NCBI taxonomy): Eukaryota > Metazoa > Mollusca > Bivalvia > Ostreida > Ostreidae > Ostrea > Ostrea edulis. The sequence continues at coordinate 36,520,665 of NC_079169.1, forward strand.
TTGATCAATTCATTTCTGTTGTTTTACAGCATACAATCTATTAATATACATGTACATTTTGAAAGGAAATCGGACCATTATCTGTCTTCCGTCACATATATATCTTTATCTATGTGTAGTAATTAGGTGGCACAGGGCACCTCCATTGTGTGACGTACTTCATTTCGCAATAAAATCATCCTCAACTTCTTTTTTAAATTATCTATCTTCAACTGTTTATACACATTGCACAGTCGGGTATAACGTCAGCTTTTGATCTCTGGGTGGAATATGGAAAATTTCAGCGTCTAATTCCAACTTAAGATCGATGCGTTACTTTATCTTAACGACGTTGATTTTGAAAAGGATTTTAGAATTCAATTAGCAAGATGAAATGTTAATCTTACGATTCCAGAGTCGTAAATTGAAGTTAAAAACAGGATGGTCCTCTAGGTATTAATAGTCATTATAATTGTTAGGATACATGTAATTGCAAAGCAGATTGATATTAACTTCAAAAACTACAATTTCAATCTCATGTTTTCACGGTCGTCCGCGCTGAATCGCATCTACTCTTTTCATTGTGGCGTCAAATGCAACACACTATTCCCCCATTCTTCCTAGTTGATTGTTCGGTCTTATGATTTCTTCAGAAACCTCTAGTAGATTCTTTTTATCTCAGTGAAGTGACAGATAAATCATTTAAATATACAAGTACGTCTTAAACGTAATGATCATCAATGCATCTCAGAAGATATCACATGCTTGTGTCTGATACCCATTATATTGGTTATGATACATGCAATTGCAAAGTGGATTGAAATGGATTTCAAAAAATACAATTTTAATCCAATGTTTTCACGGTCGTCCGCGCTGAATGGTGCCTGCCCTTTTCATTTGTGACATCAAGTGTTTTGATTGTAAACGATGACCGTCACGAACGCTGTGTGTTTCCAATTTTGCCAGTTCCGCGGTCTTACTTAAAATATATATGTATTTATTGTAGTTATAGTTACACGTGTGTCTATCGAACACGTGTTTTGTTTATATATTTTACCGGAAACCAAATTTCATTGGTATATATTCAAGTTTCTGTTACCTGTTATACAGGTATTTAGATTAGAGAAGCACGGCTTCTCTTGATTTTGCGAGTAATGAATTAGCCCCATTCGAAGGCTCTCTTCCTGTGCGTTTTGACATGGCACCCACCCACCCACAAAGCATTTATGAATTGTTTTATTACTGATCTTATTTTCTCATTGTAGAGAACAGAAGATGTATTTTTTCAAAGAAGATGATTTTATATATACTTAATTTTAGATGTCAGTAAACTGCACTCTTTAGAGCGGTTCTATACCTACACACTGTGTTTATTTATAGTATAAATTATTTATGTTCGGTTGAGTGTAACGAATTAGAACATAATTCATTTTGTTTTTGAAGAGATGGCATGCTATAGAGAATTACTCTTTTATGACGTATAAATTTATGAATAATTTCTTTTTATTTACATGTTATGAAATAAAGTGCTCTCCCAGCAGGGCAACGTAAAACACATGGGAGGAAAGGGAACGACATTCGTCCATCCGTTACTCCGATCGTTGGCCAGTCCAACGGTCAGTCTGTCAGCCTGAATAAACTTTAATCTGGTCATTCATACATGTACGTGACATTTACACTAACTTGTGGTTGCTTTTCGCATTTTAGTCTCTTCTTTTGAATTAAAATCCCATTTTAAGGAGGCTTGCTATCATTTCCAAAGTTAGATGATAATAAGAAATACACGCAGTAGTCAGTCGTGATTTTAGCTCTATTGGGTTCAAACGATCGCTCTCATTTAGCCATATTTTCTTGGAGACAGAATAATGGCAAAAAACTGCATGAAAACAATCTACCGGAAACGAGACCAGCATGAATTGGGCACCGCGTAATTCTCTGCTAAAGAACGTCACCATGCACTCGCATCTGAAATATAAAAAAAAAAATGATGCGTAATTTTGTATCAATAAATAATGCACCGTCATCCTCTATACTCCAATTGTCATCTAATAGTTGATACTTCATTGCGGATTCTGTTTCAAATTGGAGAAGTTTTTAGGAAGAAATTCTTCTATAATCATCTTAATGATTTCCTAGATATTTTACGGTCTTCCGTTTTTATGGTTCATTTCCTGCGAAAATTTGCAATTACCTCACTTGCCGGAGCGAGCAGTCCTCAGTCTACCTTCTACTAAAGGACTCCGTGCAACTCTGGTGTTTTTCACTAATTAGCAGAACAGATTGGAACGAAAAACCAAAACCATAATTTGAATTTGTCGCAACATACATATGAGTCGCATTCCTCCGTCTCTACGCCTGTAATGGACAGTATTTACACCTGTTCTTACAATACCCCCAACTGGAATACTAACCAAACTTGTTCATATGTGACGTCACTTCTTTGGATGCTTCCTCTAACTCATGGTCGCTACATACGACATACATCGGCCTCTTTGGTGAATGACAATGACTATAACTCTGCTCTAATTTCACTGCAGTTAGAATACAACCCAGATCTGTACAACCATTTAAAGAACGTTCGGATGATAGAGCATCTGAACTACATTTTCTGCTTCAGTGATCTCGTTTAGGAAATTTTATAAGTCTGTTGTCACATTATCGAACGCGGAATACAGATATTAAAACTTGTAGATAATCAAGCAGATGAAGTCCATTTGACTTACAATTTTAGTTTATTCTTTAGTGATAATTTTAGTGTGCTACCACTAGATCGCCGAGTAGATGCTGCTTATTTTCGGGATCGAGAATCGAATCCACGCGAGCGCAAGGTTATCGCGATCGGTGTTTATAGCAGCCTGCATTTTTACCAAATGACTTACAAGATTATATAGACAACATTCTGAGAATTTTTGTAAATTAAGCAGAATTTTAATTATTGAACAAAGTTGGTGTTCCCATTTGAAATAATTATATAAGTGAGCAAAATGTTCAAATATAAAATGATTCAATGGCCTACATTTTGCAGGTACTCCCCTTACACCGGAAGTTGGTGGCGCGCTTACGATTGCGGTCCTAAGCTTCACATAAATAGTATTAACAAATAGTGTATAGTAAAGATTACGTTACCAAATTCTATAGTACATGTATACCAAGTTTTAATAGGTAATATATTTATGACAAAAACAAGGTTTAATTTCTTCGATTTTATGGAGAAAACTTTTTAAAGTATGTACTTCGTCAAATTGTAGAGTTGGGGAAGAGGGAGTGTTTTAGGTGTATTTGACGTTTATTTCTGTCCAAATTATGTAATTAATACCGAGGAGTTCAATAGTAATCTGTTTTAAAAAGAACAGACACCTAGAATTAAAAGCACAATGAAAGAATATGATACAATCAGGCACGTAGCATCGTAAGGGGGGAGGGAGAGAAGTCAAGTTGACTTCATAATATTGCCTAAAAAAAATTTGACAAGTAAATTAAAAAAAAATAATCCAAAGCTCGAGAAGGAAGGCGGCAAGGGTTGATTTTTTCAGTTCCATCCATTGGTTAAATTTTACATTTCCACTATCATTCATGACAATGCTTTTTTTATGGGGGGGGGGGGGGGGTGTATACGACTATAGATCTTTCTCTGCACGTAAAAATAACCAAGTTTGTTTGTAATAATAAGAGGAGACAGATCCATTGTTGCTAGGAGCCTGATGATTGTTTTTGTTGCTAGGAGCCTGATGATTGTTTTTATTCTCATTTGAGTAATTGAAGTGCAAGAAGACTTGTGAGTTGATGTACACAGAATCTAACTTTCAAAAGATTGAATGACACGCGAAAAAAAAAAATATTCTAACAAAAATATTACACTAGACATACCAATTCGAGATAATTAATATGTTTTATTTATTGGCACCTAGTGTACATTTAGCAGCAAGTAGTTTTGTTAAGTGTGAAACGATAAATTGATAATGTATACAGGTATGCGTTGGTTTCACATGTGTTTTTAGGCATATCGTATTGCATGTTTTATTGTGTTTTGGTTGTGGAAAATATTCATAAAAATTGATAGTGAAGAATTGCTGATATGCTAAGGACATCATGATTCTGATCTAAAGAAATCGAGGACTAGGTGATATTTACATACTTCATTACATCATGACCATGCATTGTTGGCGAGAAAACCACACAAGGGACACATATAAATGTAATTAGTGACTAAGATATTTTGTTCAATTATACTATTTTTAAGTCATTACACTTAATTCTTAGAAAAATTCCTGAAGTGGCAATTGATTGCAATCAAAAATTGTAAATTTTCTATTTATTCCTTCGCACCCCAGGGTCATAAGGGCAGGACAAAAACTGCAAAACATTTAACATTTTTCAAAAATCTTTCTTTAACCGTACATCTGTAAAATAACTAAATGCATACTCATGTAGAGCAAAAAAGTCTCTACAAAAAATAACAAATTTGATATCTGTGGATGCCGTTAAAAGTTAAAATTACTGAAATTAACAATTTAAGCCCCCCCCCCCCCCCCCCCCCCCCCCCCCGTCCTTAAAGTGTTTCATACCAAATTGAAAAAGAAATGGTAGGTTTGTTATTAAGAAGTTGAAACTGTTCAATTCTTAACACATGACAGACGCCGACGGACGTAGACCGATAGCAATAGGGAACCTGAGTTTACATTTTAAGTTTGACGCGGCCATGGTAAGAGTGGGGCTCGAACTTTCGACCTCGCGGCTACGAAGGAAACACTCTACCACCGAGCTTCCGCGAAGAGATTAATGAGTAGAAAAGCAATGAAGTTACTTTTTCACAAACAAGCATAGTAATGGGAGTTTTATTGATATGGCAAAATTCAAAGGAATACTCCAAAGCCTATAATCTATGTTCCAATGTTACACAGTGACTACATAAAATATCACACAGTAACTACGTAAAATATCACACAGTAACTACGTAAAATATCACACAGTAACTACGTAAAATGTTATACAGTAACTACATAAAATGTCACACAGTAACTACGTGAAATATCACACAGTAACTACATAAAATATCACATAGTAACTACGTAAAATATCACACGAGAACTACGTAAAATATCACACAGTAACTACGTAAAATGTTACACAGTAACTACATAAAATATCACACAGTAACTACATAAAATATCAAACAGTAACTACGTAAAATGTCACACAGCAGCTACGTAAAATGTCACACAGTAACTACATAAAATATCACACAGTAACTACGTAAAATATCACACGAGAACTACGTAAAATATCACACAGTAACTACGTAAAATGTCACACAGTAACTACGTAAAATATCACACGAGAACTACGTAAAATATCACACGAGAACTACGTAAAATATCACACAGTAACTACGTAAAATGTTACATACTAACTACATAAAATATCACACAATAACTACGTAAATTGACATACTGTAATTACGTAAAATGTCACACAGTAACTACGTAAACTGTCAAACAGTAATTACGTAAAATGTCACACAGTAATTACGTAAAATATTACACAGCAACTACATAAAATATCACATAGTAACTACATAAAATATCACACAGTAACTACGTAAAATGTCACACAGTAACTACGTAAAATATCACACAGTAACCACGTAAAATGTCACACAGTAACTACATAAAATATCACACAATAACTACGTAAATTGACACACTGTAATTACGTAAAATGTCACACAGTAACTACGTAAAATGTCAAACAGTAACTACGTAAAATATCACACAGTAATTACGTAAAATGTTACACAGCAACTACATAAAATATCACATAGTAACTACGTAAAATATCACACAGTAACTACGTAAAATATCACACAGTAACTACGTAAAATATCACACAGTAACTACGTAAAATATCACACAGTAACTACGTAAAATGTCACACAGTAACTACGTAAAATATCAAACAGTAACTATGTAAAATGTCAAACAGTAACTACGTAAAATCTTGCACAGTAACTACGTAAAATGTCACACAGTAACTACATAAAATGTCACATAGTAACTACGTAAAATATGACAAAGTAACTACATAAAATGTCACACAGTAACTACGTAAAATGTCACACAGCAACTACGTAAAATATCACATAGTAACTACATAAAATATCACACAATAACTACGTAAAATATATCACACAGTAAGTACGTAAAATGTCACACAGTAACTACATAAAATGTCACACAGTAACTACGCAAAATATCACATAGTAACTACATAAAATATCACACAATAACTACGTAAAATATATCACACAGTAACTACGTAAAATGACACAGTAACTACATAAAATATCACACAGTAACTACAAATGTAACACAGTAACTACGTAAAATGTCACACAGAAACTACATAAAATATCACACAGTAACTACAAATGTAACACAGTAACTACGTAAAATGTCACACAGTAACTACAAATGTCACACAGTAACTACGTAAAATGTTACACAGTAACTACGTAAAATATCACAAAGTAACTACGTAAAATGTCACATAGTAACTACGTAAAATGTCACACAGTAACTACTTAAACTGTCACACAGTAACTATATCAAATATCACACAAAAACTACGTAAAATGTCACATAGTAACTACTTAAAATGTCACACAGTAACTACGTAAAATGTTACACAGTAACTACGTAAAATATCACAAAGTAACTACGTAAAATGTCACAAAGTAACTATGTAAAATGTTACACAGAAACTACGTAAAATGTCATACAGTAACTACATAAAATATAACACAGTAACTACTTAAAATGTCACACAGAAACTACGTAAAATGTCACAGAGTAACTACATAAAATATAACACAGTAACTACGTAAAATGTCACACAGAAACTACGTAAAATGTCACAGAGTAACTACATCAAATATCACACAATAACTACGTAAAATGTCACACAGAAACGACGTAAAATGTCACACAGAAACTACGTAAAATATCATACAGTAACTACATAAGATATCACATAGTAACTACATAAAATATCACACAGTAACTACGTAAAATGTTACACAGTAACTACAAAATATATCACATAGTAACTACATAAAATGTCACACAGTAACTACGTAAAATGTCACACAGTAAGTACGTAAAATGTCACACAGTAACTACGTAAAATATCACACAGTAACTACATAAAATATCACACAGTAACTACGTAAAATATCACACAGTAACTACGTAAAATATCACATAGTAACTACATAAAATATCACACAGTAACTACGTAAAATATCACATAGTAACTACGTAAAATGTCACACAGTAACTACGTAAAATGTTACACAGTAACTACAAAAAATATCACATAGTAACTACGTAAAATATCACACAGTAACTACGTAATATATCACACAGTAACTACGTGAAATGTCACACAGTAACTACATAAAATATCACACAGTAACTATGTAAAATGTTACACAGTAACTACGTAAAATGTCGCACAGTAACTACATAAAATATCACACAGTAACTACGTAAAATATCACATAGTAACTACATAAAATATCACACAGTAACTACGTAAAATGTCATACAGTAACTACGTAAAATGTTACACAGTAACTACGTAAAATATCACACAGTAACTACTTAAAATGTTACACAGTAACTACGTAAAATACCACACAGTAACTACGTAAAATGTTACACAGTAACTACGTAAAATGTCACACATTGACTACAAATGTCACACAGTAACTACGTAAAATGTTACACAGTAACTACGCAAAATATCACATAGTAACTACGTAAAATTTCATACAGTAACTACGTAAAATGTCACATAGTAACTACATAAATATCACACAGGAACTACGTAAAATATCACACAGTAACTACGTAAAATGTTACACAGTAACTACGTAAAATACCACACAGTAACTACGTAAAATGTTACACAGTAACTACGTAAAATGTCACACATTGACTACAAATGTCACACAGTAACTACGTAAAATGTTACACAGTAACTACGCAAAATATCACATAGTAACTACGTAAAATGTCATACAGTAACTACGTAAAATATCACATAGTAACTACATAAATATCACACAGGAACTACGTAAAATATCACACAGTAACTACGTAAAATGTTACACAGTAACTACATTAAATATCACACAGTAACTACGTAAAATGTCACACAGTAAGTACGTAAAATGTCACACAGTAACTACGTAAAATGTTACACAGTAACTACGTAAATGTGGTGTCATTTGTTCCATTCTAAATAAAGGCTCTGCGTAAAATGTCACACAGTAACTACAAATGTCACACAGTAACTACGTAAAATGTCACACAGTAACTACGTAAAATATCACACAGTAACTACGTAATATATCACACAGTAACTGCATAAAATATCACACAGTAACTACGTAAAATGTTACACAGTAACTACATAAAATGTCACACAGTAACTACGTAAAATATAACACAGTAACTACATAAAATGTTACACAGTAACTACGTAAAATGTCACACAGTAACTGGATAAAATATCACACAGTAACTAAGTAAAGTGTTACGCAGTAACTACATTAAATGTCACACAGTAACTACGTAAAATATAACACAGTAACTACGTAAAATGTTACACAGTAACTACGTAAAATATCACACTGTAACTACGTAAAATGTTACACAGTAACTACGTAAATGTGGTGTCATTTGTTCCATTCTAAATAAAGGTTCTGCGTAAAATGTCTCACAGTAACTATAAATGTCACACAGTAACTACGTAAAATGATACACAGTAACTACATAAAATATCACACAGTAACTACAGATGTTACACAGTAACTACGTAAAATATCACACAGTAACTACGTAAAATGTCACATAGAAACTACGTAAAATGTCACACAGTAAGTACGTAAAATGTCACACAGTAACTACATAAAATATCACACAGTAACTACAAATGTCACACAGTAACTACGTAAAATATCACACAGTAACTACGTAAAATATCACACAGTAACTACATAAAATATAACACAGTAACTACTTAAAATGTCACACAGAAACTACGTAAAATGTCACACAGTAACTACGTAAAATGTCACACAGTAACTACAAATGTCACACAGTAACTACGTAAAATATCACACAGTAACTACGTAAAATATCACATAGTAACTACATAAAATATCACACAGTAACTACGTAAAATATCACACAGTAACTACGTAAAATATCACACAGTAACTACAAATGTCACACAGTAACTACGTAAAATATCACACAGTAACTACGTAAAATATCACACAGTAACTACAAATGTCACACAGTAACTACGTAAAATATCACACAATAACTACGTAAAATATCACACAGTAACTACGTAAAATGTCACACAGTAACTACGTAAAATATCACATAGTAACTACAAATATCACACAGTAACTACGTAAAATATCACATAGTAACTACAAATGTCACACAGTAACTACGTAAAATATCACACAGTAACTACGTAAAATATCACACAGTAACTACGTAAAATATCACACAGTAACTATGTAAAATGTTACATAGTAACTACAAATGTCACACAGTAACTACGTAAAATGTTACACAGGAACTACGTAAAATATCACACAGTAACTACATAAAATATCACACAGTAACTACGTAAAATATCACACAGTAACTACGTAAAATGTCGCACAGTAACTACGTAAAATATCACACAGAAACTACGTAAAATATCACACAGTAACTACGTAAAATATCACACGAGAACTACGTAAAATATCACACAGTAACTACGTAAAATGTCACACAGTAACTACATTAAATGTTACACAGGAACTACGTAAAATATCACACAGTAACTACGTAAAATGTTACACAGTAACTACGTAAATGTGGTGTCATTTGTTCCATTCTAAATAAAGGCTCTGTACATGAGCAGACTTTCTCTCTCTATTCTTTGTATAAGTATCCAGTCTCAATTCAACCTTTCGTACTTTGTTAGTATGAGTAAAATCCTTGCTTAGATAATGTGAAATTACTAAGAGCAAAGCACAAACCAAGCTCATATTTCAACATTTTGCTCTGAGAGTGGGTCCTTTGAAATGGCCTCATCGATCTCATCGATATTCAAATGTCCTTTAGCACTTCTCTATTTCCGTTAAAACGATATGGTAACAGAATTTCTACAAGTCCTTTCAATGGAAGTGGACTTTTTGAAATGACCTCACCTCAACAAATCTAAACGTCCTTTAAAGTTTGATTTCATTTTAAAATTTAGAAACATCACGTGACCAGATAAATTCATCCAGACGCAATGTTATAACATCAAATTATATGGTATGATTTTTATATACTAACAAATTGCGCCCCAGCTGTTCCAAAAAGGTATGTTTTTCCTTTCAGTTAAAGGCTATTTACATTACGCCAACGACGTCTTTCAGGACAATCAATTTTCAGTGGTGAAATAATTACTAGTTCTTCAAACAAAGAAAAGAACACTCTATGTCAAATCAGCCTGTGTGGATTTCTCATTTGTTGAATACCGTCGCTTTCGTGGTGGCACTCTGATTTTCATTTAAAACAGATCAATGTTAAGGATGATAATGTGTTTCCCTCTTTTCTCGTTAATCCTGTTTGTAGAACTTATTAAGGAAGTTACAACAACTGTCTATTACTCTACGATTTATGAAGATTCCTTTTAAATCCACACGACGTGTCGAATCCATCTGATGGAGTTCAACAAACAAAGAATGACGAATGTATGTAATTTTGATTTATTTTTACATTAAAGATGAACACATCAGTTACGTCTGTATACAATATTGTTTGTAAATAGGATCCAGGAATTGTAAATGATTAAATTATATCACGAGGACTTGTCTGATGTCTAGACCAATATATTAAAATGTCTGCATTTTTATTCAATTCCTATTTCCTGGATTTGAGGGCATATACGTTGTAAAAACGTCTAAAAAAAATCCCACCATAAATCTTATTTTTCCAAGATCAAATAATCCAGATATGAAACACAAATACATGCAAAATCAGAATATATATATATATATATATATATATATATATATATATATATATGCGGATTTAAGGATTTAAGGGGCGGCTTCCGCCCCCCGCCCCCCCCCCCCCACTTTAATTTTTTTTTTACATTTAAGGTAAATTGTTGTCTCTTCTTTGGAATAATGTAAACGATAGAAGAAGCAATAATCTCGTCCACCCTCGGAGAAATAAATGACAAATTGGACCAACTGGGGGCCTCAAGGCGCCCCCCCCCCCCCCCGGACCCTCTGCATCAAAAAGTTGCGCCCCCTCCCCCTAACCGCAATTCCTGGATCCGCCCCTGAAAATATATATGCATATATGCATATATATATATATATATTTATTTATTTATTTCGACCCGTGTTACCGGTCTTCTGGTCTTCTTCAGTCGTGTTTATCTCTCATAGTATTCTCTTTAGAGAAGTCGAGAGGCATAGCCTTCATCGACTTCTCTTCGCAAGCATTCATGTTTTGATTCTGGAAAACGTGTAAATGCCGGAGCCGGTGACGGTTTATGCTTCGACCGACGTTTCGACTAAGATGTGCCTGCATTTACGAAACAGACAAGTTGTTTTCAAACATTTTAAAACAGCAATTCACAAAACCGTCACAAGGAAATCAAAACTTACTTGCTTTTAATCCATTTTCAACACGCCCCTGTCCCGGGTTTAAATCACAACTTTGATTACGTCAGCCTGTTTTTCTCTTAACTGGTCCCCTATTGTGACAGCTCCCAAGACCAGTTAACGTAAACCCCGGACAGGGGACATGTTGAAAATGGATTAAAAGCAAGTAAGTGTTAATTTCCTTGTAACAGTTTTGTGCATTACTGCTAAATATTTGAAAACAACTTGTCTATTGCATAAATCCAGGCACATCTGAGTCGAAACGTCAGTCGAAGCATAAACCGTCACCGACTCCGGCATTTACATGTTTTCATTTATTATTTTTATTTTTTTTTTTCGCCCCCCCCAATCAAAATATGAATGCTTGCGAAGAGAAGTCGATGAAGGCTATGCCTCTCGACTTCTCTAAAGAGAATACTCTCATAGCAACGTAACACAAGACTATATACCAAACTTCCACCAGAGTCCGTTTGCTCACAAACCAAACTCTTCCACTTAGGCATTATGGGATAGCGATTTCTTAGGCCGCGTATACTGTGATGTCACTGTAGAATGACGAAAAAACATAACGTCAAACGTAAACAACTTTCAAAACAAGAACGTAAACATCAAGTTCATTACTTTACACAATAATTTGAACAGAGTCTCCCTACTTTTTAATGATCTTTTGATCATTTTATGTTTAAGATAAAATCCATACTTTTATATTAATGTTCTTAATAATATGTTTTACGGCGTGACCGTGTTTGAGGCCGAAGCAAAAAAAGTTTTGGCATTAATATCTATATCCAAAACAGGACAAAAATAACCCGAAGTTAGCACGAGGACAGAGCTGTATCAAAGCATCCTAATTTTGGACATTTGATCCGCCTATATATTGAACGCGGGAAATATAACGCAATTGATGTAAACAGTACATTGTGACGTCATATTCAACGTCGTTATTTAGCAAAATTTACAAACATAGCGTTTGAACCACAACAAAAAACATGGCTTTAATCGTGGAGTGATTATATATGATCAAGAAAATAAGATTTACATGCTTTTATGGATTTTATGTCTAACATCTCAGAACGACGTGAACTAGGGTAGACGAGATTCAAAATGGAGGAATACATGTCCACGCGCTAATATTCGAATCGACGCCATTAGTACCAAACTTTTCAAGTTCGTTAGGTATGGTTTAATTTTTCATTATTTTCCTATATTTTCCTTTAAAACATGTATATACGTGTTACCTATAGGGAGAGCTCCGCTCTCACGGCCCTTCGGGCCGTGAGAGGGCTTCGCCCTCTATTAATATCTTCAAATTTTTAACTGCGAACTACTTCTTTAGTGTAATTTGTCTGCGTGATAATCGCGGACTCACAATATACAAATCTGTATATTGTGGTGCGTCACATAGGAGAGGTCTATTCGTAGGTGACGTAATGAGGCCTCGACAGGGAGTTTGGACTATATACACAAAAGTACTATGACGTCACAGTAAGTATTATGCAATTTTAAAAAAGTAACGTCAAAGTTGATGTTGCGCGAAAAACATTTGAAAAAGGTAAGAGTCTAATAATAAAATGAACAATATTCACCCGACCTCGTGGACACATCCTATATATATATATATATATATATATATATATATATATATATATATATTCCTGAAGAAATGAAGAAACTAGCCGAGTATACTCAATCGGCTTTGTAATATTTCTTATTATATCACTACTTGTGTAGATTTTTCTTTACTTATTTGTGGATTATATTATGCACTGACGAACCAAGAGTAGAGTAAACGTAGACCTCTGGATATACCAGAAGTGGAATCTGGTACTTAGGAGGAGTAAGCATCCCCTGTTGACCGATCACACCCGCCGTGAACCTTATATCTTGATCAGGTAAACGAGCAAATCCGTAGTTGAGATTAGCATGTAAAGAAAGGCTTTACATTTTGTTTGAACAATGTTAGACCGCATTCGACCTAATGACAGGTTGTATTTACAAACTGGATAATTATAGCGACCACAGAACTCCCAAAATGCTGACGGATAAGATATTGATATGTCTCCTGAATGATATACTTATATTTTACACTAGAATAGTTTGAAAATATTTTATTGTTGAGTAGATCCAAAGATTCATCATCCATGCAAGTTTTGATTAATAAAATATTAATGATAATATGTAGAATAATAATAGTTTCTTGGAAATGAACCATTTAAAAAAACAATCACAGGCAGTTGCTTCTTCGACAAAGATGAAAAAAGGAATACAGGTATTCGCATCTGGTGATCAGTCATCCAAAAAGTAGTTTGTCAAACACCATTCTGATTCCACGCGCAAGTACTCTGAAGTTGAAATAAAATATATGCTGGAGTACCTCATTGACAATATCTTCGTAGTCTTTGATGATCAGGTCTTCCAACAGTCTGTTCGAATTCCCATGTGCACGAATTGTGCTCCTTTGTTAGCTGACCTATTTTTTATTCTTACGAGGCAGTTTATTGAAAAGTCTCTACATTCAACTCGACATTTAGATATATCGACGACGTTTTATCTTTTAACAATAATCATTTTCATTCATATGTCGATTTGAAATATCCCTGTGAACTCCAGATAAAAGACACCACAGAGTCCTCCAAACTGCTTCGTACATCTGTGTATGATCAGTTTTAAAATCGAAGTAAGATACTGAAAACCAAGTTTATGTTACAGGGGTTTCAAAAGTGTCGATTAAAGTCAGCATTTCGCAAATTCTATTGTCTAGTTTGCCAATACAACCTATCATTGGGTCAAATGCTTTCTGATGTGTTTCATACCGATTATTAGGCCGTTCTTTATACGCTGATTTTAACTACGGATTACTCCGTTTGCCTGATCAAGATATAGGGTTCACGGCGAGTGTGACCGGTTGACAAGGAGATGCTTACTCCTATTAGGCACCTGATCCCACTTCTGGTACATGTATGTTCAGGGCTCCGTTTTTGCCCAACTTCTCACTTTGTATTCTTTATAGGTGTTATGAGATTGATCACTTTTATCCCCACAATCCGGTCTTTCAACCGTGTTACATGGGTGAAATGCAGCCGAATCGCGAGAAATGCATCATCACGCAAACTTGAATCATAGTCTGTTTAAAACACTCTAAACTGCTGCAACAAAACCATGTAATTTGTTTATTTATGTCCTAAATAGCATTAGAAACATGAATGGCTGCTTGCATTCATAGATATATCATTTAAATGATATGTACACCATCTGACGCCGTTTTGAGGTGTAAACATTTTTAACAATTGTCTTTGGAAACTTGACGTTGTAATAGTAAGTATATATATATATACATATACATATATATATATATATATATATATATATATATATATATATATTATATATATATATATATATATATATATATATATAAAGCACAGAAATAGCAATGAACTCTTAAATGAACATAACTGCCCAAAGTGAAGAAATAATTAATATAAAGCACAGAAAATTTCACTTTATGTGGATACCCACTTCCGCCCCTACCCGGGGTTGAACTCACGACCTGCGGAACCAAATCTCCTAGCAGCATGTAACCAGCGCGCTAGATCGCTCGACCATCTAGGCAAGTCTAGTTGAACTCACGACCCTAGCAGCATGTAACCAGCGCGCTAGACCGCTCGACCATCTAGGCAAGTCTAGACTTGCCTAGATGGTCGAGCGGTCTAGCGCGCTGGTTACATTTGGTTCCTAGACTTGCCTAGATGGTCGAGCGGTCTAGCGCGCTGGTTACATGCTGCTAGGAGATTTGGTTCCGCAGGTCGTGAGTTCAACCCCGGGTAGGGGCGGAAGTGGGTATCCACATAAAGTGAAATTTTCTGTGCTTTATATATATATATAAAACCAATACCCATTGTACTCAATACATTGTTTAGTTTCATACAAATTGTTAGACCGGCTTTTACATACTACTTGGACTACGGATAACTCTGCATGCCTATCAATATATAGGGCTCACGGCGGGTCTGACCGGTTGACACGGGGTGCTTACTCGTCCTAGGCACCTGAACCCACCTCTGGTATGTCCAGGGGTCCATGTTTGCTCAACTCTTTATTTTGTATTGCTTATAGGAGTTAAGGGATTGATCACTATTCGTTATCTCCGCCTTTCATGCTTGATGTCGTACACGTGCTTGATGTCGTACACGTGCTTTATGTCGTACACGTGCTTTATGTCGTACACGTGCTTGATGTTGTACACGTGCTTTATGTCGTACACGTGCTTTATGTCGTACACGTGCTTGATGTCGTACACGTGCTTTATGTCGTACACGTGCTTTATGTCGTACACGTGCTTGATGTCGTACACGTGCTTTATGTCGTACACGTGCTTTATGTCGTACACGTGCTTGATGTTGTACACGTGCTTGATGTCGTACACGTGCTTGATGTCGTACACGTGCTTGATGTCGTACACGTGCTTTATGTCGTACACGTGCTTTACAATTGATTCATGTATCCGTCCATCATAATTTTGAGAAACTGCAAATGTCTGCAATTACAGTAAAATCACCTATCTTCAGTACTTTCTCATCACCAAAATAAAGTGATAAACTAAAAGAAAATGAATTAAATTCGTTTATAATAAAATGCTTTCTTTGGTTCGTTAAACAGGAGATGAAGGTCGCACACAACTCGGTTATGCAATTTTTCTGCAATGTTAACGACCTTCATATTCCTTTCAACAAACCAAAGAAAGACATTTATGTAATATTGGTGTTCTGGCAAAGTTCACCAAACATAACATTACACCAGTATTGTGTGAAATATTGTCATTTATTAGACGACAATAAACAAATATTATCATTCTATACAATGATAACAAAAACAAGCTAAGGGGAGATCTAGACAATACTGACAGCACAAGTTGCTTCTATAAAAATCCCTTAATATGATAAAGTGATCTTCCCTGTTATACAACTAAAATTAAAAACTTGACAAAATAAAATATCCAAAAATCATCGAATAATACGTATACACAAAACAAAAAACAGCAGCCACAAAAGGCAAACAGCATGTTTACACCCCCCCCCCCTGCTGTATGAATACTTCAAAAAAAATATATATGAATACTTTTAAGTACGTAAAATATAGAAAATATGTTATTCAGTTAAAAATCGCCTGACCTTGACTAGTCTCCATATTTGATTATGAATTCCATATTTGAACAATGATAAAAGGGAAATGGTCCAAACACTAACGCATAAATTAAACCATCATAACAAGAATGAATATTTAGTGTTCTTTATTCCATTGCAGGTTGATCTATATGTAATATCACAATGCTTGCTTATTCGTTATTAGTTCAAACAATAGTGCGTGGAATCATGCGCGGATAGACGGCACAAACTTATGATTCTAAAATTTTGTTTTTTGTGAATTTCTCAGAAAACAAAATTTTTAAACTTTTCTATCTGAAATTATTTACAATAGCACCAAAAAAAAAAATAAAATAAAAATAAAAATAAAAATCAGCAAATCATTGTTTCATATATACTATATACTTAGCTTCGAAAGAAAACGATACACTATTCTTATTAGATTCGTTCTGCGTTTATAGGTTTTGACGTAATGGACAAGCCTGGTATGAAAAGTGGAAAATATCAAGTAATCAATATTATTTATCATACTTTCAACAAAATTAGAGTACTTAATCAGTTAGAATGTAGATTTAAGGAATAACTGTCTTATTAAGAGGATTTGCTATCCATTAAATCTGGAACGGGGAGAGTGTGTCTATTTCTTAAAATGATTTCAATGTACGGCCTTTCCTCTCGGATTTCCCAGAGCTCTGCGTAATTTGCACAATTTGTCATGCCTATAAGGAGAACCATTCAGTTCAAATAACACTGATTTAAGCGACAAGGAAACTTTAATTATATTAAACCTACTGTTTGATTAAGAACAAAAAATACTGCGTGTGTGAAATCAATCGTGAATTCACAATCAAACTCCCGGTGGAATAAATTGCGTATTTCAATAATTGATAAGTGAGAAATGTACACGGAGCTTAAGAAATCGGTAAATAAAACAAATAATATTTTGTTTGATCACCATCCTTTTAATTAGAAAATTTTAATATTAATAGCATCTTGTGTTTGACGTTCGAGCACAATGTACATACTCATAAAGAAAACGTATACTGTTTCTCCTGTTTGCATAATCTGTAATACTAACGACATGTGGGGGAGGAAGGCCGTCCTTAATCCTGTCACGGTGGTTCACAAAGTAAAAAGAATTAAAGATGGCTGGTCTCAGCGTCTCCCAGTTGGTGTGAATAATTTATAAATGTCAAAGTCGACGTGATCGCACATAAGTCTGATTCAAGGATTCTGTACTCCAAAGTTAACATATTCTGTAAATCCATTAAATTATTATGATTACTGTAATATACTGTTCCAAATTTAGCCTGCGTATACTCCCCCAAACCCCAAATGATTATCAACTGGGAAAAGGCGAAGAAGAGAAAAGTTGTTTGATTCTCGCCTGTTTATAATCGTGTGTCTTGTTAAAGGGACTGGTTCACGATTTTTGATAAAAATATTTTTCATTTTTTATGTTAAACATTAAAAATATAACTCATTTAATGTTGACAGCCAAAATTTTGACCTTCTGAATGCAAGAATAAAAGCAATATTTTAGCCTTTTGTGTTATGTAAATAAAGACTCGAGTCTTTTTATGTACATACTAACAAACAAGTGAAATATTGATTTTGTAATATAAAGCATCTTAATTTTGCATAGTCACAAACTTTAACTTTTAGATGACACATTTTACCCCAAAAATGTTTGAAATGTGAAAGATATAATAAACTTAGATTGATATCCATTTCTTTTGAAAATTTCGTAAACAATAACATACATGTACTGCAATCTTTGTTTACAAAACAAATATAAACTCTCTAAAATGAGCTTTCTGTGGTAATATATAACCTTAATTTTTATGTGAAATCTTTTTTAAAAACACATTAGACAGAAGAAATGAAAAAGAAAATTTTGGTGAAAATCGTGAATCAGTCCGTTTATATTACTGATGCGATAAATAAATTCTGGTGTAACTGAAAATCTTACGTTTTTCCTTGAAACTTTATATACGTTGAAATACTTGATCTTGAGACTAAATGTATGCTGATAGTGGACGTTTATGCAATTTCCGCAGTTCTAAAAATTTGGTACAATAACATTGTTTGGCCTGAATTGGTTTTATTTGATTATCTCTATCTCCCTCTCTCTATATACCCATCCATCCATCCATCTCTCTCTCTCTCTCTCTCTCTCTCTCTCTCTCTCTCTCTCTCTCTCTCTCTCTTGGGTAGGGGCGGAGGTTGTGAAAAGTAGCTAAAAGATAAAGATAAAGTGCTATACCCCCCCCCTTCACAAATTCCAGGATCCACCTATGCTATCTATCTAATTATTTATCTATCATTTACCTATATATCTATCTATCTATCTGTGTGGGTGTGCGTGCGTGTGTGCGGACGTGCGCACGCGTGTGTGTCCTTCGATCCGGTTTAGAATAAGTCCTCAGTACCCCCTTGCTTGTCGTTTTCTCACAGACAATTTTTACTTACCAGCTGTAAGTAAAGTACCATAAATTTAGACCTATGCTTAGCGTTCAGGGCCATATCAGAGAGGGTTCTTTAACGTGCCGACGCCTGTCGCGACACGGGCTAGTTGTACAGTAATTGCGCGTCAGTGATGGTTTATGTTCTCCAGTAGAATTTTGTTGTGGTAATTCAACAAACTAATGATACTTTGTGCTTTTAGCTATTATAGTTAATAAAGATATTCATCACATGTTTACCCCTTTATCCAGTGGAAATCACCCATTACATGAATTTTAAATATTACACTATGCTTTTCTATGCCGTTTGTGACGTACCAAACAAACGTCAATTTTACGTAGTATGTTTACAAAATGTCAGGAAGCAAAATTCCCCAACAATACAGTAACGTAAATGAATAACCGGAGGGGGTTAACCTGTGATGAAAAGAATCTCCCATAATTTGTAGTTTCATATGATTTTTGACCTTCATGTAACACGGAGTGACTCAGTGGTGCCTCAGCGGAGAGCTAGATCGCAGCGTATACTTTGGGTCGGGGGTTCGAGTAGTGTCGTTTAGGCGAAGTGATGCTTCCTTCGCCGAGAATTGATCATGCAGGGCTTCGGAAGAGACATTTTAAAAAAAAATCAAAGTACAGAATTCAATCCTGGGAGTGGAACATTAAAAAATCAAAGTACAGAATTCAATCCTGGGAGTGGAACAAAAAAATATATTATAAATCAAAGCAATTCTACTGTTTTTTGTTGTTGTTGTTGTTGTTGTTGTTGTTTTTTTTAAATTAATCAATTTTCAACAAACATTCTGTATATATTTAATAGTATATATGATATAGAATTACAGAAGTGTTTAGTTATTTAAGAGAGAGAAAGAAAGAGAGAGAGCTATGAAAAAAATATTGGTTCCATCTGTTCCAAAGGGCATTAAGTTCTTCAGTATCACTTATAAGAAATAATTTTTTGCGTTTCATAGAAGAACTTTAGAAATGATATTGCAAAACGCACACTCAAATTTTTCTCTGTACACCTAGCTGTATAAATATAATACTTTTTAAAACCAAAGGATGAGAACACTTTGTATACCCTTGCCTATCATAACGATTTTTTTGGTGTACAGACTTGTTGATAATTTGTTCTATGTTCTAAATAAACTTCAAAATCATCTAGAAATGATTGAACACAATTACATTCCCATATTATGTGTTCTATTGTTTCCTCCTCATTGTGACAAAAGGTACACCTTTTCCACTCATTATTATCTAGTTCTAAGAGCTCACTCCATCTTGTTTTGCCTGTTGTCACAGAGGATTTTTTGTTTAGAAGTTCATAAAAGCGTTTGGATTTTTGTCTCTCTTTTTTTTTTTTTTTTACATTTCAGTAGGCCTACATTGTATATGTTTGACATAATAAATGGATTTGCCAACTTTTTAAAGATGTTCGCACCTGAGATTTGGAGTAATGTCATTTTTTTGGGAAGTGTATTTTATATTTCTACATTGAAGGAGAATTGGGAAATTAAAAAGAAAAACTGGGGTCGCAATGCTTGTTATTGAGCTACAGTGTTCTAAACATGACCTTTTTGCTCTTAAAATTGTTTCAAGATTTATTGATTTGTCTGTTGGTGCCAACACAACATAAGCAACACAAATCAACCATTACATAAAATAGATACATAATCATGTCCTCTAACAATGAAGATTTAAAAAAAAAAATTGATACAAGTAATGGAAGAAAAAATAATGACTTTTTGCTCTTGATATACGAAAACATTCATGATATCAAATTTGAGAGTTTAAAAGGACATATTAGGAGTAATGTCAATTTCTAAAATTTCACATAGTTTTCAAGGTCTTGTCTTAAATTTTTTTAAATGGAACCTTAAAATGTGGGGTTAGAAATAAAAAATTTAAATTATTGGCGAAAATATACTGAATTTGTATACAACATTTTAAGTAAATTAATTTAAACTTTTTTAAGAATCGGTGTTCTGTTTGGAAAAATATATCAACCAAATTAATGAATTACAGCATTTGAACTAGTTCCAAGTCTCAACTCATAAATTATAAAACTGAAAAACACGTTTAGGAGTATAAAAATAGAAGATATATCGGATGAAACAGAAACTGTAATAGCATGCAGATATAGAACTTTTTGATTAATCAAATCCTTTCGCCACAAAAATAATCCCTGCCAAACCCTTTCAAAATTTGAATTGACACAAAAATTTTCAACTGGATAGGGTCCAGTAATATATGTGTAATATGTTTGTACCAATGAGATCAGTATTGAACCAGTAAAAACTTAGTTGTAGCATCCTGCGCAGTTGTGCTCAAAAGCTTAGGAGCTAATTTCCTTAAAATTAATGTTTTTGGAAGACTTTTAATCCAAGTCTTTATTGCATGAATGATGCTTTCATATTCTAAGAAATTCATTTTCACATTCGGATAAATATCACAAAAAGTTTCATAACTAAAAAAAAAACTACCAACTACCACCTATATGAATCATATGAATATGTATAAGATAAAGGTGAATCATATGAATATGTATAAGATAAAGGTGTATCTTCAGTATCATTTGATTCTGTATCAGCATTTTGTAGTTCAACCCAGGATTTGAATACATCTATCCAAAAGTTATTGTTTAAGGATTCCAAGAGTAATTTGACATCAATCCCACAAGATATGAACCTAGTTAGTTCAAAGCCAGGTATTAAGTTATTCAATCCCCTGTTTGTAAAAAAAAAAATGTCATATCCAAAATAAATTCATTGATGCTATGAAAGATTTTAGATTAATCATCTTTAGACCTCCATCTTCATATTTCTTAACAATGACATCCTTTTTTACTCTATGAGTTGAACCATTCCATACAAATGAAAAGAACATTTTTTCTAATCTTTTACAATATAACACTGACGGGTAGGGGATAGACATGAAAATATGATTCAATAGGGGTAGAACTAATGTATTAATGACTGTAATCTTGCCAATGGGGGTTAAATGTCTTTTCTCCCAATGATTTAGAATGGATTTGATTTTTACTAACTTTGGATCATAATTTAGCTTAGGCATTGAAACATAAGTTAAGCCAGACATTTTTGAAAACCTTTGTGAGGTCTTTAGAGTTTCCAATAGTCTTTGTTCACTTCCATCGAGAATAATTGAGGTGTCATCAGCAAGTTCAGAATTTTTTCTCTCAATATTTCTAATGGTAATGCTTTTAATATTTTTTTATTTTTTCTTATTTGTATTGCTAGAATTTCTGCACATATTAGAAAGATATAAGGTGATAAAGGGTCTCCTTGTTGGCACCCTCTCTGAATATCAAACATTTTAGACAGATTGCTGCCCTGGTTAACTGTAGATATTATATTTGTATAAAAAGGCTAACCCATTTTCTAATACTGTAGAATCATTTAAATTCATGGGGGCCAATTTTCGTGGATTGCTGAATTTTTACGGGTTCGTGGGGACGTAATTTCGTGGATTTATATATTTGTAAGAAAGATAACTTTGGGATATATAGTTGTCTTTATTCGTTGAGGATGTAAATTCGTGGGTTCCACGAAAATTGAGCCACCACGAATTCTAATGATTCCACAGTAGAAGGATTGCAGCTAGATTTAAAAAAAACAACAAGATAATTGACCCAGATCAAACAGGATTCATAACACAAGGTTAATATATGCTATTAGGCATTATACTATAGAAGATTATATCCCATTATACTATAGAAGATGATATCCCATTATACTATAGGAGATGATATCCCATTATACTATAGAAGATGATATCCCATTATACTATAGAAGATGATATCCCATTATACTATAGAAGATGATATCCCATTATACTATAGAAGATGATATCCCTATTAGGCATTATACTATAGAAGATGATATCCCTATTAGGCATTATACTATAGAAGATGATATCCCTATTAGGCACTATACTATAGAAGATGATATCCCTATTAGGCATTATACTATAGAAGATGATATCCCTATTAGGCATTATATTATAGAAGATGATATCCCTATTAGGCACTATACTATAGAAGATGATATCCCTATTAGGCACTATACTATAGAAGATGATATCCCTATTAGGCATTATACTATAGAAGATGATATCCCTATTAGGCATTATATTATAGAAGATGATATCCCTATTAGGCACTATACTATAGAAGATGATATCCCTATTAGGCACTATACTATAGAAGATGATATCCCTATTAGGCATTATACTATAGAAGATGATATCCCTATTAGGCATTATATTATAGAAGATGATATCCCTATTAGGCATTATACTATAGAAGATGATATCCCTATTAGGCATTATACTACAGAAGATGATATCCCTATTAGGCATTATACTATAGAAGATGATATCCCTATTAGGCATTATACTACAGAAGATGATATCCCTATTAGGCATTATACTATAGAAGATGATATCCCTGGCCTTTTGTTACTTGCTATTAGGCATTATACTATAGAAGATGATATCCCTGGCCTTTTGTTACTTGCTATTAGGCATTATACTATAGAAGATGATATACCTGGCCTATTGTTACTTATTGAGCCTTCGATTCTTTGTCGTGGAATTTCATATAGACCCAGAGGCAATTTTGTATACTGTATTTGACAAAGTTATAGGTCGCCAGTTTTTTTAGATACTGCTTAGGTTTGTCACCCTTTGGTAACAATGTAATTACACCATGTCTTTGTGTGATGGATAGAATATTATTTTTGTAACCAT
The DNA here is from genome assembly GCF_947568905.1 of Ostrea edulis. Taxonomy (NCBI): domain Eukaryota; kingdom Metazoa; phylum Mollusca; class Bivalvia; order Ostreida; family Ostreidae; genus Ostrea; species Ostrea edulis. The sequence goes on from NC_079169.1 coordinate 36,544,757, forward strand.
AGTTAATGGATCTAACAATATGCACGCCAATATATTTCCAGAAGACTTTAAAAAATTCAACAGAAAAACCATCAGATCCTGGCGATTTATTTGATTTCATTTTTAGAAGTGTATTTGATACTTCAGTTAAAGTAATTTCACCCTCTAAAAATTCTGACTCTTTATTAGAAAGTTTTAGGATATTATCATAGGCTAATTCATTCTGAAAGTCAAAATCAGCATTATTCAAATTGCTTTTATATAAATTTTCATAATTTTTTTTTATTTCAATCAAAATTAGTGACCGATCTCCATTATCCAGTTGAAGTATGGTTTTACTTGTGAAGTTTCTCGATTCAAGTTTACAAAAATAATTTGATGGTTTTTCTCCTTCTTCTTTCCATTATGCTCTGCTTCTAATATGATTTCCTTGTAGTTTATATTTTCTTAATTTTTCTAACTTTTGTTTTTTGTTACATAACTCATCTTCATTTTCCTCAATAGCTTTAATTTTTTTCATTAAATCTTGGTGGTTTTTTTTTGATATATGAAGAGTAAGAGATACTTTACCACCTTCTTTCAAAAAGCAAAGTTTCAAGGAATAGTTTATCCTTTATAATGAAGAAAATGTTCTCATCTGCCATTTTGTGTATGTTGTCCATGTTGTAAACATTAATTATCTGATATCTTTAAAGTACAATATTTACTGTTTACAAGACACACACTTTTCAAGTGACATTGGAAATGATGTCAGATACCTCTGGGGTTTTCAATGTTATTTCAGTTCCTTTGCTTTAAATTCAAGAGGAGTTGCTATCCTTGTAAATAATAATTTTGATTTGAAGGTTATTTCTGAAAAAGGTGATATACATGGAAATTATTTGTTGCTTAAGATATCTATAGATAGTCCTGAAGTATTTTTCTATGCAATATTTATGGTCCGAATACTGATTCACCACAGTTTTTTGAAAATATACAAACACACATTGATGACATGCAGTGTGAAAATATTATTTAGTGTGGATATTTTAACCTGGTTTTAAACCCAAATCTTGATTGTTATAACTATAAGTGTATAAATAATCCAAAGGCTAGATAGAAAATTTTAGAAATGATAAAAACTTATGGATATATAGACCCTTCTAGACAATTACATGAAAAACTTCGTAGATATTCTTGGAAGAAAAAGACTCCACTGAAACAAGGTCGACTGGGTTTCTTTTTACTTTCTGGATCATTGTTATCTAGTTTAAATACTTGTTATATTGAGTCTAGTTATAGATCAGATCACTCTGCAATATCCTTGTCATGAACTTTTAATGGTTTTAAGAAAGGACAAGGGCTATGGAAATTTAATAACTCCTTACTCTATGGTGATAAATATCTTGAAAATATTAGAGATATTATTTTAAAGATTCTGCCGGTTTTTTAAAATTCGATATTGATAAATTACTTTTAATTTATTTGCGCAGTAAACATTGGTTCAATTTTATATTCTGGAAACGTACATTTTTACGCGCAATACTTATTTGTACTAAGTCCGCGGTCATAAATTCGGTGAAATTTCATACCAGCAACTTAGAGAAAGTAAGCTAATTTCATATAAGCTTTATGCAACTCAGCGGAATTTCATACCCGCGAACCAAACCAAAAATTATAATCCGCAAAATTGTGACTCCGTTGAATTAAAAACGTCTACAGCATATTCATATGTAACCTTCAACCCCTCTAATAAGCGATGAATGGAGTGAGTACCGGTCTCTTTGTTTCATACAACGGTGTTTGCATTTAATGAAATAAATCTTTTTTTTTATACTGGAATTCAGTTTTGAATATAGGATTATATGTTTATAGTTAACGTTTTCCATCCTGTCTGTTGTGTATCAAAGAAGGTGAAGGGTGTGATGCGGCTTCCAAAGTTCCTTGCAATATATGTATATCCATACGCGCTGTAATTGATGACTCTAAAAGAAGTTGAATTATCTTCAACTTCCAGAAACGAGGGTCCATGTCACATTAGACATTGGCACGATAATGAACTTTCATTGTTACATGTACACATATGGTTTAATGTGACAATGATCGGTCAAAATTTATGGCACTTTAACCAAAGCTCATGACGTCTCAGTAAGAGTTTATGATTATCGAAGAGGCGTAAAAATCTTATCAATCAATATGGCATGAAGTATTAATCATGACCAAATATGAAATTTACTTCTCGTTCGGACTAAATAGTTACCACCAATGTTAAATAACAAAGTAGACAAAAATGTCATACCACTTCGATGCCCCGAGAGTATCCTTATCAGTTTCCCCTCCCACACTAACAACAGAACAAGTATCATATTTCCTTCCCAGTCTGAATGCAGACCACTCAATCCCTACCAAGTCTGGTCGTGTCATAACCTAAAAGATTTGACAATTTACACGAACACAATGATTCTAATCGGGTTTATCATAGAGCGATTCCCTTCCTACATATATTTCTACGATTCCATATAACGTTGCATGACAGTTTTCTCTTTCATACAGACTAAAACAAATATAAAGCCGCTATTCCTTTTTGATGTGCTCATAGTAGGAAATAATTTGTTGATATTGATACAACTATCAGCAGTCCCGCGATCTTGTGTAAATGATCTGATATGGTCGGAACACACAATGTATTTCCTACGCCCCAGGGTATCCAAAGATCAGTATTTTCCAAACATGCAAAATTCTTTTATGTTGCACGAAGGCAGCCGATGCAGGGGAAGACCATACATAGTTTACCTTCCTTTATTTGTGCTCACTTATCTCCAATACAATTAGATTATTAAATAAACAAAATGTTGATATTTCACTTGAAAGGAAAACTATGCATTATTTTGACTAGATGTAATTTCACCTGACGTAAATTTTGTATCCCATCGCAAACACATATCCTTGTGAAATACTTTCAAAACTATGGAAATCCTGTTTTCACGTCATTAGAGATTTGGATATTTATTAATAATTACAACATGATACGATCAATTTATACTTGTAAAAAGAGGATGGGAAGGTCTATGTACACACGCTAATGGGATAGCTTGTTGATTTAATATTGTTCTGAATTCGAAATGTAACTCAACTTTAAAAATCCTGGAAGTGTTAAAGAAACTATAAAAGCATTCTGCAATGACTTTTAAGTTAAACGGGGGTTAAATTACGTTGGTGAGAGAAATGAAAATTGATGGATCGCAAGACAAATCAAATATAGAAGCTACAGCAACGATGAATCAAATTGTCCTTGGGATCTGCAGAGGTCCGCCCTAGCGATTAGAGAATTCCAAGATTTCTTTCAACGTATTTGTTCTTTCAAATTGACATTAATGCTCACTAATCAATGCAATTACCATAGAGTTATAGTTTTTCATTCAATAACATTTAACCGTTCTGTGTATTTGGGGTGACACAGTATTTGCTCATTGATATCAAATTTTACGACCACGAAATGATCCTCTGTTTGTTGGAAACATCAAATAACAAAAAGCCTACTGGGTGACACTTGATATGAAAATTCATTTTCCCTGCAATCTTTAAACTTAATCTGGACAAACACAGTCCAAATTTTAGATGATTATTGTAAAATAATTGAGCACGACCCTTGCAATTATAGTAATAATTTGCTGGGTGTTAAATATAGAATTTACGACAAACACAACGCACAGTCAGACGATAAGGTCAAGGACACCACAAATGATACGGGTACCTGCTCTCTTTGGATTTCTAGGACACCACAAATTATACGGATACCTGCTCTCTTTGGATTTCTAGGACACCACAAATGATACGGATACCTGCTCTCTTTGGATTTCTATCATTTTTTTAGTTTTAACGTATAAGGGATCCTCGTTTATAAATCAGACTGGAGACTATGCAAATTAAGTTATAATATTTTTGTTAGAATTTCCAGAAGATGCATGTAGATATATGTGATACTGAATGATTTGCGATCAATTTTCAATCACACTAAGGTGCGGCTGGCTTTAGGTGGAATGTTGAAAAGTTCTGCATAGTGTATGCAAATTAGGTTATTATGATATTTTAGTTAGAATTTCCAGAAGATAGATTTGCGACCCTGCGATAAAGGATTTTCACTCATTGAGGCACGGTTGGCACTAGGTGGAATGCTACAAAGATCTGCATGGAATATAAGCCGTTTGGTTTAACGGTCCCCGGTAATAATGATCTTACCCAAAATTCCCGTGACTTCCACATGTAATGCTAAGCACTTTACGAAGGAACAATTTAATTTACCTCTATATCAACAACTCGGGACAATTGCAGTCGGGGTTCGAGTCCATGGCCATCACAAGTGAAGACTCTACCACTGACCTACTGACTTAACGGAATTAAAAATGTACTGAAATTAGGAAAATATATAGGGCTCACGGCAGGTGTGACTGGTCGACAGGGGATGTTTACTCCTCCTAGACACCCCTGATCCCACCTCTGGTGTATCCAGGGTTCCATGTTTGCCCAACTCATTATTCTGTGTTCCTTGTAGGAGTTAGGAGATTCATCACTGTTCGTTATCTTCATCTTTCCTTTATTGACATTACAAGCAATTCTTTCTAGTACACGTAAATTTTAAATACATGTGATTTTGAGGATTTAAATTTTTGACGCCTATTTTTAAAGGATTACAAAGATATCTGCCTGTTCGTCTGTCCGATTGAATTTTAAAAAACTCATTGACATTGAAAAATATTTGAACTTAATCATTTTCGTAGGATGTTGTTTTAAATGTCGACATGATTAGGTTTGAATGCCTAAACTTTACGATACCTTTTAAATTCTTCACAATACCTCAAGGCCATAAACCGAGAATAGACTTAAGTCTAAATTTCAAATCCAGCTAACTTTTGAAATAATTTTCATAAACAAATAAAATTTTCAGTACATGTTTACATTTGAATTTTATTTTATAAACATACAGTTTTTAAAATATCTTTTCTACATGAATTTTCAGATATATGTAATCAAAGTGTTGACTTAAGTCTATTCTCAGTTTATGATCTTGGGACCCGATATACAACTTCATTACGTTAAACTGCTATACTATTCTAAGTTTCAAGGAATTCCATCCATTTTCTTTAGAGTTTACTTGGTTGTTGTAGTTGTATGAATCGCTCTCTGTTATTTGGAGTTTTCATAAATTTCAGTTTTTACAGATTATTATGAATTATGGACTTATCCACGGCTACATACATAAAGTTTAATCGATAGTGTTTCGCTTCTCAGCTCCGCCAGAATAGAGGTGTTATAAAAGATTTTATTAGTATCTGTTGCTGCACCAGGCGCCAGGCAGTAGAAGTGAATGTTCCCTCGGATGAAGCTGAGATCCCATGTCTTGGAGGGTGTTGGTACGATATAAATGTCTTACTGTTAAATGACCACAAGAGTCTAACACAGGTCTGCATTTGTTGACCAAAGCTTCTGACGTGTTTGAATGACTGAAATATTCTCGAAGTGGTAGGCAACTCCAAGCAAACAAGAAACACCCAATTGATTGATTGATTGGTTACGGTTTCACACCGGTTTGGCAATATTTCAGCCATTGTACGGCTGAAATATGTTTGGTTGTGAGTGTTTGAGTTTCCTGACGACCTCAACGAGCCTAATCTTTTTCGAAAATCAGGGAAATGATCTTTTGCGTGCCAATGGGGGTTGTGATCCCATCCGACGGACATAAAAGTTGAAAATACACAAATTTACTTTGAAGACTGTCTGTTTGGTATCATTGGCGATACTCTCCTTTTCTTGACACGTGACAAGTGATTGAATGCTGTGAAATAGTAAATACCTGCATTTTTCTCCACTGTGAACATGACATTTACCACAATTTATACGAGACGACAACGGGGTCCTCAGTGTGCTTTAACTATGATGGATAATCTGTGCAACATCACTGCAACACGTGTGATGTCCATCCATTACAGACCAACAGAAAATGCTTTAACTTTTTTTTTATTGAAAAGATTGATTGATGGTATATAGGGATTTGCGCCGATATTTGATCTATATTTTGGCAAGTATATTTAAGTGCCTTTGCGCGTGGAAGCCACACAAACTGACTAAATTTCCGAGGCTCTTTATGTATCTCTCGAGAAATGAAAATTTGCATCAATGCATTTTCAGACAAAATGTTGGACAAATTTTTCACATTTTCAGCTTGAATATTTACTAAAGAAATCAATTTCATTTTTGAATACATGAGTATGAACTGCGATGCTTTGCTTTGCTAAGGTATCAAAGGGGGGGAAATGGAAATGTAAATACATACATCAAAATATATCGCTGTACTGATAATTGTATTGTTTGTTTGTTTTACGTCCCTTCAAGAATTTTTCACTCATATTAAGACGTCACCAGCTATAGGTGAAGTACCACAAATTTAGACCTAAGCTTAGAACTCGGGGCCGTAACAGTGAGGGTTCTTGAACGTGCCATTGGCCTGCCACAACAAGGGACCTCCGCTTTTAGGTCATATCACAGCCATTTTGACCGGTGCGACTAATTACCCCAAAAAGGTGAACCCCTAACGATTTAGATACTCAAATCCTAATTTGTATCACTAATAATTCATTATAGTACATAAAGTTTGCTAATAACAAGTCTTTATAAAAATATAAATGTCTTAGTATGCCTATTTTATCCAAATCACCTTTACACAGGTGTTTGACGATTTATAAAAATGATGTTAATTTGGGTAGTTAGCGCCACCGGCAAAGTGGCTATTAAAAGTGAAAGTACAGACGGTTTTACAATTGTCAGTTACTTAGAGCTATTACGGACTTTATAAGTTGGGGTAAGAAATTTAATTTTAAAATGATATCTAATGTTGCACATTCTATGTAATAGCTTGTTGCAATGCTCAAACATTATTTTGGTGGTACAGTGCCAGGGCCCAGCTAAAATTCTACCAAAAGATAATAGGCAATTTTCTGAATTCATTTCTGCATATCTTGGAAAATATACGGAATTTCTGGATGATCTTTGGTAGTAGTGTAGATTATGTGTAATTATAGCAGAATACAGAGTAGAATTTTATATCATTTGGTTTATTGTGGGGTTTTTTTTTATCGGCGAACGTGGGTACCCTATATTTAGAGTTCTATAACTTTACTCTTAATTAGTAAATTCGAACCCAAGTGATATGATTGCCTGTGGCACATAAATAAGTACAAGTTCCTGAGTATTACATGTAATTAGTGGTAGGAACGCGTTCTATAGCAAAGCGGCTATAGAAATACATACTATGCCGTATTGGAGTGCATATGGGTTACCTGATCAATAGAATATACAAATAAAGCCCTGGGGAAGTATGGACTACAGGAGAAAAGAACATCATTTATTTGTAAAAGTAAATCTGAAGGATAATTATCCTCAATTATTAATGATCAGATGCAGAAGCCATAAGAAAAATTTTGAAAGCCATACAAAAGATTCTTGAGCACATTGCAATTATACAAACAAGATGTGTTTGTGAAACACTGATGCCCCCGTATTGGAGCAAAGTAATTCTGGTACCCAAATTAAGGTCTTGTGACAATGAATACATACGAGAAATATGAGAGCCTTATCACTGACCATTCAAAACTTATGGTGTATGTTAAAGTTTTTCAAAAGTAAGTCAAACTCCAATATCATAAGGTTAAACATTTTGGTACCCAAAGAAAGGCCTTGCCACAAGGTATACACATGTCAAATTTGAAGGCCTATCACCACGCATTCAAATGTTATGACCAAGGTTAAGGTTTTTGCGGATAAAGACAAACTAAATATTATATGCCCTGGATCTCCCATTGTCATAAAGTGTGAACATTTAACTCCGAGCACAATAAAGTCCAGTAAAATCAGACTGTGTCTGGTGAGACCTTTTCCTGTGTCATAGCTCAAAGTTGAACTCTTACATGTTTGTAGAATTATAAAAATGGCTCCAAAGACGAATATCATTTTGGAGTCTGGATTGAGTTTAGTCCTTGTATATCCCATCATTATTCTATAGGAAAAAAATACCGTAGGATGAAAGGCGTAGATAACGGACAGTGATCAATCTTATAACTCCTATAAGCAATACAAATTAGATAGTTGGGCAAAAACGGACCTGTGGACATACCAGAGGTGGAATCAGGTGCCTAGGAAGAGTAAGCATCCCCTGTCGACCGGTCACACCCGCCGTGCGCCCTATATCTTGATCAGGCAAACTCTATGGTCGTTATAACGATTTAGTTTGCCTATACAACCTATCATTGGGTCAAATGCTGTCTGACATGTTTCATACCGATTGTTAGGCCGTTCTTGGCACACTGATTTTGACTACGGATTACCCCCATTTACCTGATTAAGGTATAGGGCTCACGGTGGGTGTGATCGGTCAACAGAAGATGCTATCTTCTCCTGATCCCACCTCTGGTACATTGTATATCCAAAGGTCCGTGTTTGTTCAACTCTATTTTGTATATGAGATTGATCACTGTTCGTAATCGTCACCTTTCATTAAAGGAAATTAAATGCGTTTGTATTTCTAAGTTACATAATATTCCGGATTATGTTTTTAAAGGCGTGTTTTCTTTAAAGAAATCAATAATCAAACTTATTATTATCAAACTACAATACTATCTGACTTCCACATGTCCAGCTATGTATGAGTATTTTTGTCTATCGAATATATAGCAAATTTTCATTAAGATGTAGGTGAACACACGTGTGCAAGTCCGGTGAGGATCATACGACAAATAGATTATAGTGTAGACTTCTTCATACTGATAACAAAAAATGCTTACGTACAGCTGTTTTACCAACTTTAAAAAAAATTCATAGAACAGAACACGCAGATGATATTATCTGGCATATCATAAAAATCCTGAAAACGATAGTATAGAATTCTGTGAGATAGTGCCACTGTGGACGTTACCGCATAATGAAACAATGCCCCGCACAGTAAAATAAAATGCTGTTAATGCTCACGTTCCTACCACATTAAACGCTGGAATGCAGATGATGAATTAAACCTGCGACAACTGTTACTTCCGTTTAAATCGGATATTGTATGCGCATGCGATTGTTTGTTTATCGTTTAATCTAGGAACCTTGCACACATTGTCATGAATTCTGAAGCCGTAAAATAAAATCCAGGATACAAATTTACCGTCCGCATTAATAATTATTGGTCTATGGGGTCTGATGATACTGACTGAGGCTTTATTTATTTGTTGTTCATAAAATCTAATGATACCTGCTGTTCTTGTTCACCACAGAGGGATATTTTCAGTATCGGATAAAAATTGAATTCAAAAATATTTCGGAATTTTAAGGAAACATTTTTGTTGAAAAATATTTATTTCAATATCAACATTCATATAATATAAGTGTCGTCTAAAAATAGATTAGATTGATCAAGTGTAAATTACCACAACTTTGGAATGCTGTAGAATCTTAAGAAATACAATCAAGAACTCGGTGTGATAAAGGTTTGACACAAGTTGTTAAAAATATTATATTTTGGCGTAAGTTCTATGTTCAAAAGGGGTATATCTCCCAGAATAAGTATTGAATCAGAATTTCCTGGGAATATACACATCTACACAGTGAGTCCTTAAAAACTACAAAGTTTCACGAAATTCTGTTGAGCAGTCTCAGAGGAGTTTCGCTGACAAGAAAGAAGGCGGACTGATTGACGGACGGACGGGTAAAAAACATTACACCCTCAACAACTTCGTTGAGTGGGGTATAATTATGTGTATCCGGTTACATGTATGAATAATATTTTGTTATGATTTTTGTCTGATTGCCGATCAGCAATGCATAGCATTACCATTCATTATGAAAGGTGAAAATAACGAACACTGATCAATCTCATAATTCCTTTAGCAATACAAAATAGAGTGTTAGGCAAACACGGACCCCTGGACAGCAGGTGCCTAGGAGGAGTAAGCATCCCCTGTCAACCGGCCCCTTCCGCCGTGAGCCCTATATCTTGATGAGGCATTGTCAAGCAATGTTGGAACGTAGGTACGTGAGCTTGCTCACTTTTCCTTTCATTTTCATAAAATATTGCAAGAAAGATATACACTGTAGCAGTACATGTTAGATATTTTAAGCGCAATGCAGAAGACAACTTTAAGAGCGACCATGTTAGGAATTATGGAGATGGTATCATTTTGACGATTCCATATCAAATGCAACCAACTTCATTAACATATCACATCTTTATACATACTTGCTAATATTTTAAACTTTAAAGATTCGTAAGAATGCATACGTCACGTATAAAACCTGACAATAGCGACATTGGTCGATCACTTTCAGGAGAATGCAGTTAGCTTAGTTATCACCATTATACATTGATAGGTACGATTGTACCTCTCTTCCAGACAGCCACTTTGTATCTTGCCAGTTGTTAATCATGCTCTTCAATAGAATACACATGTGTCGTATTAACAGTATTTTGTTCGATGTTAAAAACCAGACCAAAATGTTGTCAGTATGATAAATTATGAAAAATAACACGATTTGACAATTTCAACAAATTATATACGGATATTGATAAAGGCGTACTGGTCTAATCAATGTAAGGAGAAAACAATGGTTTTCTAATGTATATTTATGAGGGAATGGTGGGTGTGCGCAAGCGCACGAGAAAAATATTAGAAACACCATGGGAGATTAACAGTATGTAGTCGTACTGAATGGTGATTTCCTGTTAAACATGAAATTTAGCCCCTCCATTGCTTAAAGTTGTTCTCTCTACTCTGTTTCTGTATGACTGTCTTCTATTGCAGAATGTGCCCCGTCAACAGCCTGCAGGCCGTCCACGCTTTCACGTCGTCAAGTAATTGTTGACTTTCGTAATTCCGCGTGCAAAGTCACGTGATCATGGATATTTAGAAATGTGGCGTTATAATATCCAAAGATTACGGCATAAATAACTTTAAAATGTTAAGCGCGGATTTTGTCAACCCAAGAGGTCTATCATGATCTTAAAGCGACAATAGCTTGTGATAGTTCTTGTCTATTGGTATCGAGTCATTTCGCACATGTGTCCTAGTGTTGTTGTAAGTTAAGTTTTTTTTCAATTTTGTGTGTTTCACTGAAATGCAGCTTCAATTTGCGGAGCATGTGTATCAGCATAGAAGCAAAAACACTGGCTACTAATTCAGGACTGGTTTCGCTGTTTGTTGACTGATACAAAATTTTAAAAATTGGAAGGGGAGTGGGGGGGGGGGGGGTGAGTAAGCACAAAGTACATATCCGAAGTTGATTAAATACCATGTGCAATTAGTTTCAGATCCATAAATTTCAGAACGGAGGGTTACAGTCTCACGGGTCAGAGGTCTGGGGAAATACACTTAACGAGGGGTGGGGTCGCCGGCGCTGGATCCGCGTTTGAGCATAATACATGTTTCAGTGTTTTTAGCTCTAAAGACAAATCTATGTATACATGTGGATATTGTGTATTTGTATGTAGTATATCAAACGGGTGATTCTGAGCATGTCTTCCCGTTCTCCTTGTAATTTATGCTTCCCGTGTTCGTAAGTCTTTTGATTTTACAAAATGCTGACCTCCTCCTGATATTATTGCATAAAACAATTTCCGTTTTCCGTCCCGTTTTCAATTCCACGTCTTAGCAACACCGCAAATGTATAGAGTTATCTTTAGACTCACTACATATCAATAATAATTTTTAATAATACATGTATATATATCTTACCGAATTGCATTCATAAAATATGGTATACTATTTAATTTTTTTTCATTATTGAAAGTACTCGCACCTCAGCAGTTAGAGATAAAGTAAGAGGTTAAGAGCTCTTCCTGCTTTCAACTTTCTCAGACACCAGCTTCTTCAAACAATGTATCTATACCCAAAGGCGGATCCAACGCCGGTGACCCCACCCCTCGTTTAGTATGTTTCCATAGACCTCTGAGACTGTAACCCTCCGTTCTGAAATTTTTTGATCCGAAACTAATTTCACATGGTATTTAATCAACTTCGGATATGTACTTTGTGCTTACTCCACCCCCCCTTTCCAACTTTTAAAACTTTGTATCAGTCAAGCTCAAAGCCTACATCAAAGGGGAGGCGAATTTTATTTATATGTGGTAACTTTCACTGGCGCCTAAGATACCATTTTTAATTATTATAATTTAAAAAGTTCGGTTATACATATACAATCTGTTTCGTTTCGTTAGGTTTCGTTTCGGTAGATTTCGTTTCGTTTCGCAATTTACATGTACCCGGTTTTCTGCATATGAATAATGTAAGTTATTTTAACCTACATATTTTAACCGTTGAATGCTGTCTGACGTGTGTCATACCAACTGTTAGACCGTTCTTTACAAGCTGATTTGTACTACGGATTACTCCGTTTACCTGATCAAGATAAGGGCTCACGGTGAATGGGGTGATAAACGGGATGCTTACTCCTCTTAGGCACCTGATCCCACCTCTGGTATGTCCAGGGGTCCGTGTTTGAACATCTCTAGATTTTGTATCTTTTACAGGATTTGATATTGATCACTATTCGTTATCTTCACTTGTTCACATAAAAAAAATTGATATGACCTATGTCTGGCATTAACGTCACCTCCTATGATTACATGACCATTGATGAATGAAAAGACCAATCAAGCAACCTGTAAATTGAGCGTTGATAGAGGTACAGTTTATAGTGCGAGTAGCGCACGGAACTCTGGGTAGAGAATGTGGTATTACAGCGTCTGTTTCATCCAATATATCGTCTATGTTTATACTCCTATACGTGTATTTCAGTTTTATAATTTATGATACAAGTAGTTGAGACTTGGAACTAGGTCAAATGTTGTAATCTATTAATTTCATTTATATTTTTTTCGAAACAGAACACAAATTCTTAGAAAAGTTTTAATTAATTTACTCGAAAGTTTGTATAAAAATTCAGTATTTTTGCCAATGATTTAAAAAATTTAACTCTAACCCTAACTTTTTTAGATTTATTTTAAATTTTAAGACAAACCCTTGAAAATTATGTGAAATTTTAGAAATTGGCAAAACTCTTACATGTAATGTGTCCTTTTAAACTCTATCTCAAATTTGATATCATGAAGTTTTTCGTATATCAAGTGCAAACAACTCATTATTTACTTCCATTACTTGTATTAAACTTTTTAAAAATCTTTATTGTTAGAAGACATGATTATTTATCTATGTTATGTAAAGATTGATTTGTGTTGCTTAATGTGTGTTGACACCAATAGACAAATCAAGTTTAATTTTATAAATCGTGAGTCAATTTCAAGTGCTGAAAGGTCATGTTGAGAACACTGTAGCTCAATAACAAGCATTGCGACCCCAGTTCTTTTTAATTTACTAATTCCCCTTCAATGTAGAAATCAAAAATACACTTTTCAAATAACTGACATTGCTCCAAATCTCAGGTGCGGACCTCTTTAAGTGTTACAATTCTAAGTAAGAAAGTGTAATACACATAGCTTCCTGTCCTACTTGAAGAAAGTACATTTGTAAATGCACATATGGTGCATCTACTTTGTCTGAATAGTGACAATGCTCCCTCCGGAAGGAGTGTCTAGACTGTGCTTATAAAAGTGCACACTATGGTACTGATATTTAAAACAGAATATCCAAAATGTTGTCATGAAGTTCTCTTGCAAAAAAGCTGAAGATGACATTTTGAATAGTGCTATCTATCACAGTACAAATCGTATATATAGAGTCTACAATGAGTGTGGGAAGATATTAAGAACGGACAAATCGTATATATGAGAGTAAAACTGGGTTTTTAGAAGTTTGACTTTTATTCTGAATAGTTTACAGTTGGTCAATTAAGTTAGTGTGTTATAATTTGTGACATCCAATTATAGATTGTCAAATGTTTGACTCACTAGAAATTGGTACTCAAAGAGCTCTATGCGGTTGTCAGATGTATTTTCTGCGTCAGCAGAGATTCAAAAGTTCTCATTTTATGGTGTAAAAATTTCTGCAAAAGCGAACACATATGGAACTATAACATCGGTAATTGCATAAACGTTCCACAGCATAACTCAGCAGATTTCATTAGTCCCGCTGTAAAGAATCCATAAAAGATATCTCTAACTTCAGTACCCCTCATATTGGATCAAATTTAACGAAATTAATTTGAAGACGGAGGGATTGTAAACCCGATTACTGGGCTTGTAAACCGTGCGGTCTTTATAGATTGTCTGCCAAATGCGTTAGATAAGCTAAAATGAGGAGTCACGGAAGATCAACCAAGGAGTTTCTTCATATTTCTAGTCATTTAAATAAACAATTTTGGTTGTCATCAATTTTCGTTGATAAGATCTTCGCCCATGGATACGAATTACAGGATCAGATTAAGTAAATTAAAGCCTGACATGTTACCGGAAGTAAAATGAACACACATGCTACTTTCTACTGCTGCATGTATGACATTAAGATAAATATATGACATCTGGGCAGATAGAACAAACAGAAACAGACCAATATAAATTCTAATTAAAGATTGTCAAAGGAAACAGATGGAAAAACATTAACCAGTTTCTATTTTACAGATATCTATAAAATTGTCGTTTTATAACTTGGAGCAGCTCTTGCTATGCAAATTTCTGAGATTTGTCATTATGCAGCTTGAAATAGCCGCTATTTTTAGAAATCAAGAAAAGATCTATACAGTTGGAAGCAGCCTATTTTGTGTCTTTACACTTCTCATAAGATCTGGAGAAAAGACTCCATTATAAAAGTTGGTGGTCAGCTTTGAGCATACTATGTTGTAGGTATATATAAACTTTATATTCATGCATTTCTGAGAATCTTCAATTGTGTGAATGTTAGGTAGATAAGATTAATTAGATAGATAGATAGATAGATAGATAATAGATAGATAGATAGATATATAATAGATAGATAATAGATAGGTAGATAATAGATAGATAGATAGATAGATATAATAGATAGATAGATAGATAGATAGATAATAGATAGATAGATAGACAATAGATAGATAGATAGATAGATAGAGTGGGCCCACTGCGAGTGTCACAGACTCCAAAATTGGTTCATGCAGATTTATCAATTTGTAGCCAAAATACGACCAGATCGGCGTAAAAACGTCACACAATCACATTAAATTGGAGTAGCTTCTCTTTTAAATATGTACTCAAGTCTGTTCATCATCAAATAAGAGTAAAGTAGTTATATTCTGGATATACCTATTAATTCTTTACATTCATTTGTAATGCTTTCTACGATTTGATACAATCAAGAGTTGCTTCTGTTTTGCATACATCTAATGAAACAAAAACTGTAGCACCTATTATAACACACATACACACCTCCGCAAACGAAAAGGATGAGGTATGCTATTCCGGTGTGATTCAACACGCAAAAGCATGTTCCACGGATGATCGATTTTTTAAACCGAGGCAGGCTGCTGACAAATAAGTTGATGTACCAGGGATTTCAACAGTTTAGTTTAAAATTAACATTTCGCAAATTCTTTGATCGCTATATCTATCTCATTTGCAAATACAATCTGTCATTAGGTCAAATACTGTCTGATGTCACTGATACCCATTGTTAGGCCGTTCTTTACCTAATCTCCATATAATGAAAGATTCGTGAGAGGGACGTTAAACAATATACAACCAACCAACCTACTGATTTTGACTACGGATTACTCAGGGTTTTTTCTGTTCAAAAGAGAGGGCTCACAGTAGGTATGCTGGTGAGTATTCCTCCTAGGCACCTGATCTCCCCTCTGGGACCCGTGTTTACCCTAATCTCAATTTTATATTCCTCATAGGATTGATGAGATTAATCAATGTTTATTATCTTCACCTTTTTCATAATATACAAAATGTATAAATAAATCAATGAACCAAAAATTAACTGATTAATTCAATACAATGATGAAATCTTGCTAAATATAAACATCAAGGGAGTTAGCTCCTCAGCTTTAAAGCATAACCGCGCATGAGGCTACCATTGTGTAGGTGCATGTACTGGTTCAATATTTATTTTATTGGTCCATACATATTATACATTTATTACTTCAACCTACCTTGTTGAAAGGTTTTATGTGAATTCAAATTTTGAAAGAGTTAAGAAAGGATTATATTTTGTGGCGGAGGGATTGTTTAAACAAAATGCTATGAATATACAAGATTTTACCGTCCCCGTCTCATCCAATATATTGTCAATATCTATATCCCCAGACGTGTATTTTGTAACTTATGACACAAGTACATGCGATGGAAACGTTGAACGAATTCAGGAAGTTTAACACACTGTAGTCCAATAACAATCACTATCACTCGTTTTTATAAGCTCTCATTTTGTGACCAAAAATTGAATGTAATGAAATTTGCTCTATATTATATAGTTCAGTATTAACACCAGTACTTAATTATTTCAAACACTTTTTAACCTCAAAGCAGTCATTAATATATATTCCTATGCCATTGAGAGATTTTGAGAAAAACTTTCACAGTTAATGTCCCTTTAAAAATATATATACGAGTTGATAATAATACAGAATTCCAATTCGAACCACTTTAATCACTGGGTTTACTCTTGTCATATTCTGTTATAATTTAGCTGATGATTTTACAATTTAGGGATATTTTTCATTATGAATATTCATTTGATACTAACATGCAAGACTGTAATTCATTAAATAGGTTTGTGGCATGTATTGTTAATAAACACAAGAACTTGCGTAGCTTCCTGGCTCACTAATCAAACTAGTCATGGTGTGACAGTAGCGGTATACAAAGTATTTGTTTAATGGAATCAGGCACATAAAACAACCATACACATAAACGATGCCATGCTACCAATAAAATCAAATAAAGTCGTCTCAGAGATTGTAAATTCGCGAAAAAAAAGATAAGTGATGAATACATTAACACAGCAAAAACTAAAGTAAACAGTAAAATGGACGTGCGACATTCATCTATCTGATTCTTTCATAAATGGATTAATATTTATCTGCCATCCTTGTCAGTTTTTCATTAATAATCTTTAACAATCCTCGTCTTGCTACACCCAATGAGAGAATGTTACTGCGGCAATCTTGATTTCCGCCAGCATTACAATTAGAGCCAAATCATTTAATGTTTCGGGGTAGAACTGGTTTCAATAGACCTATCAGGAGAGTAATAAAGAAATTCCATGAAATTAAGTATTTTTACACTGATCATATTTATAATGACCCGAGGTCTACAATTTTTATTCTTTAACACTAGAGATATAGATATATCGTGTCCTTTCTGGTTTTATCGTAACCCGTCTGATATATCGTGTCCTTTCTGGTTTTATCTTAACCCGTCTGATATATCGTGTCCCTTCTGGTTTTATCGTAACCCGTCTGATATATCGTGTCCTTTCTGGTTTTATCTTAACCCGTCTGATATATCGTGTCCTTTCTGGTTTTATCGTAACCCGTCTGACAAAAACGAATACGTCGACTGCGCCCTCACGCATGTTTGCAGGAGACGATTCTATAGAGAAAAAGATATGATGATCAATAGTGCCTTTAATCCTATGTATTTACTCTCTTGTATAAATTTTCAGTTAATCTTAACATTACTACTGTAGCGATCAGTATAAGAGGGAACTTATACTGCCTCGCTAGAGAGCTAGCTTTTGTAGTGATGTGGTAGAGTGTCTCTCTTAATCGCACAAGTTAAGCAACGACGAACGTGATCAGCACTTGGCTGGGTGACCACTACACGTTACACTAGCATACAGTTTTCTTCTTATGTACAAGTATAACAGTAGCTATGTATATTGAATTGTGTGTGATTTTTATTTTAGTTCGTAGAAGGTAGACGTTAAAGAAGCAGGTACAGTTTCTACAGTCATCCGGCCCAGAAAATGGATGATTTCAGTAGGAGTCCCAAAATCTGGCATTCAAATAAGGAACATATAAACAAACCCAAACTATGTTTATTTTGATCGAAAAATTGCTTTATGTTATACGACATATGAAGTTGCAAAAAATTGCAAAAATGCCAAAATCAATAAAAAATTCACAAATTCAAGGGGTTTTCCTTTCAGAAAACATACAGCCCATGCGTCGAGCAATTTATATTCAAATATATTTTTCATCTTCTATTGATACACAATATATATTAATTTCATTTTGCTCGACGGATGGGTACACCTTTTCTTATTAAGCAATAATCAGGATGAAATTTAACAGTTATCAAGCTCTTCTTGAAAAAAGGCGGGAAAAGTCTTATTCATGACGTAATAATGCTATCAAATAAGCAACAACTTTAATTCAATTGATATAGTATACTTGGCATATATTACTTAAAACACAAATCAAGTTATTAATTCAAATTACATTTAAAGCAGAGAATTGTTTTGGCCTTTTTATATACACAATCATACCTTGTTCTTTCCGTACTGTGACAAGGATAAGTAACCTTTGGCACGATAGAATCTGAATAATGTTCGCTGATTGGTGCTACACACAAACACAAGAGAAGCGAGGTCAACAGGGTACCAGTTTAGCGTTTAAATACCACTCACTGCTATTTTTACGACCCCGAGTGTTAAGCATATATCTAAATTTGTGGTACTTACAGTTGCACACTGACTGTCTACCGGATATCACGTGATATACCGTCTATATAGCAGTAGCCAGTCATTAACAGTCGAAACATGGCTAAAATATCACGGAGTGGATCAATCAATCGTTTTCTATGATGGCTAACGTTAAACCATGTATACTTATAGTTTTTGTTGGCCGTGGTAATACAAATCAATACTATACAGTTATTGACTGGGTTCGAGGACAACAGCTGTTTTGTTTGACCCGAGGACGGATCTGTTGCCCAAAGCCGTAGGCTGAGGGCAACAGATCCGTTCGAGGGTCAAACAAAACAGCTGTTGTCCGAGGACACAGTCTAAAATCCTTTTGTTATACACCTTCATTTTTTAAAGGTTGTTTTTACGAGATGCACATGTTTTCTCGACTCAGTATCCGAATTCATAATCAGTCATTACTTTTTTCATATCCCTGCTTAGCGTTTCATCTAATAAATTCTGTATTTCATTATCACTTAAATCACTGAACCTCATCATTACGTAAACAAAGCAGCAGGCCGAGAATCACGTGATTTGCGTAGCCAATGGAAATAAGGCAGACTATTGCCCGGTCAACAGTTTGTAAACTATACTACAAGTGTGAGAGTTGATTTAACAGTTAAAATGTTGGTTCTAAATCGTATTAGTTTTATATAGGAAAACAATGAAGATATATAGCAAACAATTTTGTCAATATAAAGGGCATTAAATCAATAAGCAAATTGAGCTGAGTAGTCCATATAACATTAAATAACGATGTACTCAAGATCGTAACTATTACTCACAAACTACATCATGTAATACACGGGTAATCTAAAACGAAATCAACTCTGCCCCCACAGGAAATCAAATCTGCCCCCACATGCACTGAAAACCTAAAGTGGTCATTATGACAAGATGATTAGTCACTTGACAGTGTCTTGGTAGTCAAACCGTGTATGGACCATCTATATCGTCAGTCTGGCTGTGTAGCACATCATCGATATTAAATTATTCGGCAAGAAAAATAGCGTCATGCAGCAGCCATATTTCCAGGGAACGACAGGCGATGAGAGTAAGTATTATTTTGTTCTTTGTTAGTCTTATATGAATACATTATTAAAGAAAGATGCTGAAAAGTAGTTTTACGTGATAAATTACATTTGTTTAAAAGTATCCACACGTTCCCTCGTTAATAATATGGTTATATTCATGGTATCTTGAGGGAGAAAAACAAAAAACAAAACCCCAAAATTTCTGAACGTTCTTGAATGAATTTTATTCGTTTTCATAAGGAATGTTGTGTGGGGTTTTCCCAAGTAATCTATTTCATGTGTTACAGACACGCCAAATAAGTTTTGGTATTCCATTGAAACGATACTGTAACACACTCACTGAATTTGATATGCCAGTTTTATTTATATTGTTTTTATTTGTACTTGCAGGTCAATACCTGGTCTGGTGAAAATAGAACATGCATGTCCAAGGATTCAAATTAAATTGGGCAATGTGAAATTTTACTGTTGAATTTGTTCATGTCCATTTTTGTTTGACAATAAATTAAAATGTTGGCCAAGTTTTGGTTTTATGTTGTACCGTTTTTTGTTACAAAATGTAACTTGCAGCTGAAGTAAAGACGGCAACTGATGTAGATCAGTCATCTTGATTTTAAATAATTTCATTGTGATTAAATGTATGACTAAAGGACAGTCATTTTGAATAGAAAATATGTCAGATTAACTACTGCTACTGTCAATATGACGACAATGATGGTCAAAATTAACCCAACCACCCAAGTCATGATTACTATTCTTTAAAGTCAATATGACCACCTATATCAGTCAGTGCGATTATTTTCATATAGTCAAAATGACATAGATACATCATTTTGACTAACTGCAAGAAAATCAAAATGACTAATTTTGGGGGTAATAGTGATAAACTTACGTTTTCAGTGCAGGAGATCAACTCTGCCCCCACAGGAGATCAAATGGAAAGCTTCGTGTAAAAGTACAAGTTGGATGAGACAAATGGCATGAAGCACGATTTTTCGTACATTATATATCTTTGAAAAAGGGTTATTCTTTAAATGCAGATAACATATCGCTCAACAATGTTTTAGACTGAGCGTTCACTGCACTCTATCACTTACTAGATTCATTGTCTGTTCTT
This sequence comes from Ostrea edulis, assembly GCF_947568905.1. Classification (NCBI taxonomy): domain Eukaryota; kingdom Metazoa; phylum Mollusca; class Bivalvia; order Ostreida; family Ostreidae; genus Ostrea; species Ostrea edulis. Next base: position 36,565,513 of record NC_079169.1, read on the forward strand.
AAGATGGCGCCACACACTTCGGTTTTATGATAAAAAATAAGTTTAAGGGGGAGATGGGGTGTCATATCACTTGTTTTTATGTTAACGATTCATTAATACTGTTGCTTTCCTGACAAAAGACAACCAAGAAGGAATGAATCATATGACGTGCCCTTTACGACTACAGATAAATGAAACACTTTGCAGTCAATGACTATTTTTTATAACGACAACGATGAACTCGCCTACTCTGAGACTAGTACCGTTATGTTTCAAATTCAATATCCTATGAAATACATTTCAAATTCACGCAATGCAATTACTCTCCACCTAGCTTTCTAGATGAAAAACAACAGCGCTAGTCGTTTTCATTTTATAGATACACTTTAACAGGATACTATTGGATATTTTCAGAACGCATCCGTTATCGTATTACAGTAATCGCTGTTAAATCGCGAACACGGTGATATTAAAGTTATACTAGCTCTCATTTTTGGTGTCCAATTTTTTTGTTGCAAAATTATGATTTACTATTTCAATCACAGAAAAAAATTAGGTTTATATACTATAACCATACCACTCGGATCACCTCGGTCGATTCCATCTAGGCTAATGCCGAATCCACTTTGGTATGTCTGACACAAGTAAAGTCTACTTCAGTATCATAAAAACATATTTACTGACTATTCGGACAATAGTTAGTTTATTGTCCTCCTCAACAGCAACTATTTCCCTCGGCTGCACCTCGGGAAATAATTGCTGTCTTGGGGGACAATAAACTTGATATTGTCCTCATAACCAGTAAATAGGTGTATAATAACCCTAGCTATAGTTAACTATATCATAATAACCCTAGCTATAGTTAAATATATCATGATAACCCTATGTATAGTTAACTATATCATAATAACTCTATCTATAGTTAATTATATCATAATAAGCTACAATAAACTATATCATAATAACCCTAGCTATAGTTAAATATATCATAATAACCCGAGCTATAGTTAACTATATCATAATAACCCTATCTATAGTTAACTATATCATACTAGCCCTAGCTATAGTTAAATATATCATAATAACCCTAGCTATAGTTAATCATATCATAATAACCCTAGCTATAATTAATTATATCATAATAACCCTAGCTATAGTTTACTATATCATAATAACCCTAGCTATAGTTAAATATATCATAATAACCCTAGCTATAGTTAACTATATCATAATAACCTACAATAAACTATATCATAATAACCCTAGCTATAATTAATTATATCATAATAACCCTAGCTATAGTTAAATATATCATAATAACCCTAGCTATAGTTAAATATATCATAATAATCCTAGCTATAGTTAATTATTTCATACTAGCCCTAGCTATAGTTAAATATATCATAATAATCCTAGCTATAGTTAACTATATCATAATAACCCTAGCTATAGTTAATTATATCATAATAACCCTAGCTATAGTTAACTATATCATAATAACCCTATCTATAGTTAACTATATCATAATAACCCTAGCTATAGTTAAATATATCATAATAACCCTAGCTATACTTAATTATTTCATACTACCCCTAGCTATAGTTAAATATATCATAATAACCCTAGCTATAGTTAACTATATCATAATAACCCTAGCTATAGTTAATTATATCATAATAACCCTATCTATAGTTAACTATATCATAATAACCCTATCTATAGTTAACTATATCATAATAACCCTAGCTATAGTTAAATATATCATAATAACCCTAGCTATAGTTAATTATTTCATACTACCCCTAGCTATAGTTAAATATATCATAATAACCCTAGCTATAGTTAACTATATCATAATAACCCTAGCTATAGTTAATTATATCATAATAACCCGAGCTATAGTTAACTATATCATAATAACCCTAGCTATAATTAACTATATCATAATAACCATAGCTATAGTTAACTATATCATAATAACCTACAATAAACTATATCATAATAACCCTAGCTATAATTAATTATATCATAATAACCCTAGCTATAATCAATTATATCATAATAACCCTAGCTATAATTAATTATATCATAATAACCCTAGCTATAATTAATTATATCATAATAACCCTAGCTATAGTTAACTATATCATGATAAGCCTAGCTATAGTTAACTATATCATAATAACCCTAGCTATAGTTAAATATATCATAATAACCTACAATAAACTATATCATAATAACCCTAGCTATAATTAATTATATCATAATAACCCTAGCTATAATTAATTATATCATAATAACCCTAGCTATAATTAATTATATCATAATAACCGTAGCTATAGTTAACTATATCATGATAAGCCTAGCTATAGGTAACTATATCATAATAACCCTAGCTATAGTTAAATATATCATAATAACCTACAATAAACTATATCATAATAACCCTAGCTATAATTAATTATATCATAATAACCCTAGCTATAATTAACTATATCATAATAACCCTAGCTATAGTTAATTATATCATAATAACCCTAGCTATAATTAACTATATCATAATAACCCTAGCTATAGTTAAATATATCATAATAACCCTATCTATAATTAACTATATCATAATAACCCTAGCTATAGTTAATTATATCATAATAACCCTAGCTATAGTTAACTATATCATAATAACCCTAGCTATAGTTAAATATATCATAATAACCCTATCTATAATTAACTATATCATAATAACCCTAGCTATAGTTAACTATATCATGATAAGCCTAGCTATAGGTAACTATATCATACTATCCCTAGCTATAGTTAAATATATCATAATAACCCTAGCTTTAGTTAAATTATCATAATAACCCGAGCTATAGTTAACTACATCATAATAACCCTAGCTATAGTTAAATATATCATAATAACCCTAGCTATAGTTAAATATATCATAATAACCCTATCTATAATTAACTATATCATAATAACCCTAGCTATAGTTAACTATATCATGATAAGCCTAGCTATAGGTAACTATATCATACTATCCCTAGCTATAGTTAAATATATCATAATAACCCTAGCTTTAGTTAAATTATCATAATAACCCGAGCTATAGTTAACTACATCATAATAACCCTAGCTATAGTTAAATATATCATAATAACCCTAGCTATAGTTAAATATATAATGATAACCCTAGCTATAGTTAATTATTATACCTCAGAATGTTTTTGCTATATAAATGTTAGGTGAATAAATTTGCTATTTCTTTTGGATAACGCTAGCCGTAAAATAGTTTCTGAACTATCTCGCCCTAAGGAAATAGTCTCGAAACTATTTACCGGATACTATATTTTCCCGCGTTTTCTTTTTTGTGACGTCAAAGTCTGATAACTCTAATTAGTTTACCACTCGGATTAGGCCTACCTCGGTCGATTCCATCTAGGCTAATGCCGAATGTTAGTTTACTTCACTTTGGTATGTCTGACACAAGTAAAGTCTACTTCGGTATAATAAAACACCTATTTACTGACTATTCGGACAATAACAAGTTTATTGTCCCCCTCGAAAGCAACTATGTCCCTCGGTTGCGCCTTGAGAAATGTTGTTGTCTTGGGGGACAATAAACTTGCTATTGTCCGAATAGCCACCAAATAGGTGTATAATATATCATAATAACCTACAGTAAACTATATCATAATAACCCTAGCTAAAGTTGAATATATCATAATAACCCTAGCTAAAGTTAACTATATCATGATAACCCTAGCTATAGTTAAATATATCATAATAACCCTAGCTAAAGTTGAATATATCATAATAACCCGAGCTATTGTAAACTATGTCATGATAACCCTAGCTATAGTTAAATATATCATAATAACCCGAGTTATAGTTAACTATATCATAATAACCCTAGCTATAGTTAATTATATCATATTAACCATAGCTATAGTTAATCATATCATAATAACCCTATCTATAGTTAACTATATCATAATAACCCTAGCTATAGTTAACTTTATCGTAATAAGCCTAGCTATAGTTAATTATATCATGATAACCCTAGCTATAGTTAAATATATCATGATAACCCTAGCTATAGTTAACTATATCATAATAACCCTAGCTATAGTTAACTATATCATAATAACCCTAGCTATAGTTAATTATATCATGATAACCCTAGCTATAATTAATTATATCATAATAACCCTAGCTAAAGTTGAATATATCATAATAACCCGAGCTATTGTAAACTATATCATGATAACCCTAGCTATAGTTAAATATATCATGATAACCCTAGCTATAGTTAAATATATCATAATAACCCTAGCTATAGTTAAATATATCATGATAACCCTAGCTATAGTTAAATATATCATAATAATCATTAAAAATCACCAAAAAGCTATAGTTAATTATATCATGATAACCCTAGCTATAATTAATTATATCATAATAACCCTAGCTATAGTTAAATATATCATGATAACCTACAGTAAACTTTATCATAATAAGCCTAGCTATAGTTAATTATATCATGATAACCCTAGCTATAGTTAAATATATCATGATAACCTACAGTAAACTATATCATAATAACCCTAGCTATAGTTAAATATATCATGATAACCCTAGCTATAGTTAAATATATCATAATAACTCTAGCTATAGTTAAATATATCATGATAACCTACAGTAAACTATATCATAATAACCCTAGCTATAATTAAATATATCATTAAAAATCACCAAAAAGAATTCACGTGATATATAGTTACATGTAACTATCTTATATTCACTGTAGCATGAATAATACAGTAAACTATATCATGATAATTCTAACTAGAAATAGTACAATAAACTATAGAATGTTATAAATGCGTGACCTTTGGACCGAGCGAAGCATGAAATGTTCATTGGCGTGTCACAAATGAAAATCATTTCCATGAAGTACGGTAAATTAGAAATACTCTCTCACTTGTATATTATATTTTGAAATTGATCTGTTGCTAGACGCTCAGTAACATCCAAATATCAAAGTGTGTGTGTAGGTGTATCACTGAGGCTAGAGGGGATGCTAAAGCATGTAATGTCACAATTGGATATTGCTTCCCTAGATGTTTCGGTACATTTACATACGGATCAAGACTTTCGGTATTTGATCCGCCTATTCATTTAACGCGGGAAATATAGTTCAATCGACGTAAATTCATATTTTAAAAATACGGAAGAAGGTATAAAAAATCTTGTGTGCTCATCAAAAATCTTTGTGGAGTTCCTTTCTAAACATTTTATTTGTTTTCTCTACGTGGTTTTTCGATTAAGTACCGATTAAGTTCATTTACATAACCTCCTTTACTAGGTTGTGTATTTAGTCGAAGTACTGTTTTCAACACAATAATTTGCTGAAAACACCTGTTACAATATTGATTGATTACGGTTTTACGTCGTTTTGACAATATTTCAGCCATTTTACGGCGGTTACAGTAAATTTTGAATAAATTGAATAGTTAAACATTGCACACCAGTATTTTTTTTCTTTTTGGCAGTCAAATTTGAAACTAGAATAAAAGTTGAAGCAATTACTAAATTAATGAATCAATTACTCGGAACTCTTTGTGAAAAGTGAAGGTAACGAACAGTGATCAATCTTACAAGGAATACAAAATAAAGGGTTGGGCAAACGAACGCCTGGATATACCAGAAGTGGGATCAGGTGCCTAGAAGGTGTAGACATTCCCTATCGACCGGTCACACCCTCTGTGAACCCTATATCTTGATATGGTAAACGGAGTAATCCTTAGTCAAAATCAGTGTTCCAAGAACGGTCTAACGATCGGTATGAAACGTTAGATAGCATTTTATCCAATGATAGGTTGTAATACCAAACTAGATCGTTATAACGACCATAGAATTTGCAAAATGCTTACTTTAAACGAAAATGTTGAAACCCCTATAATATCAACTTGGTTGTTAGTAGCCTGTCGCGATCAAAAATCTGATCATATGCAGAACAAGCTCTTGTGTATCTAATCAAGAAATATAAACACCATATGCAGGTGATAATGGAATATTGCTACATATATATGGGAATTTATTAATGGAGAAGCTGAAATAATCTCCCATTTGTTATAATGTTGAGTTATTAGTTTGCCGTTAATAACTATTTTCAATAAAATATCTAAGTATGAAGCAGAAGTGGACGACTCTGTGGTGTTTTTTAATTTGAGTTCACAGGGATATATCGAATCGACATATGAATGAAAATTATTATTATTGATAGATAAATCTATATGTCGAGTTGAAGGCCACAGTAAGATATTTTTTTTCTCCTGTAGAGGCTTTTGAATAAACTCTGCTTCGTACGAATTAGCACGGAGACAGCCAAGGATACCGTTGAATTTATGGTGCCTTCACATTCACAAATTCTTCTTACGGATCCTTACGTATTCCACAAATCCGTAAAAGTACACGGATTGTTACGATTTAGACACGGATACCGACGAGTGATTTACGAATGCTTGCGATTGACTACGAGTCAGAGATCCGTGAGGACTCGTAAGAAAAATCCGTGAGTGTGAAGGTGGTATCAATCATAAAGTTTAAGTAATCGTGTCTATACGTAAAGCGCTCGTAATGGCTCTGAACAATCTGTAAAGCGATTGTAACCCAACGTGAATGAAATCGTAAATATCACTTAGGCATTCGTAATAATCCGTAAACAACTCGTAAACTATCCGTAACATATCGTAAACTAACCGCAAAGATTCGTAACAAAACCAAAAACCCAACCTTTTTACGAGTGTTTTACGGATTCTTACGAGTAGTTTACGTGTTCTTGCGACCGGTTTACGATACTTACGGATTGTTACAAGTTATTTACGGAAAATGAAATCTGTTGACAATCGTGAAATTTTTGATGACGTGTCAAAAAATTTGCCCCTACTTTCACGGATCCTTACGAGTGTGTGCGAGTTGTGACGAGTTTTTAACGGATACCGACAAGTGATTTACGAATGCTTGTGATTGACTACGAGTCGGATATCCATAAGAACTCGTAAGAGAAATCCTTGAGTGTGAAGTTGGTATAAATGGCGGTGCGATATGGCTCACAGAATTTTCAGTGAATGCACGTGGAGATTGCCTTTATTCTATTGCTGATTTTATCTTTTTCTCTTTCACACAATTGTTATCTTTAGAGCTTTACTCCGCGGACAGGCCTTATATCATCATAATAACTAAAAGAAATAGGAAAGTATTGTTAACCATATTATCAAAACCCTTTAAAATATGATACTGTAGACTATAAAGAACTATATCATAATAACCATAACCAATATACAGGTAAGCCAGTAATCTGTAGTTAATCATATCATAATAAACCTTTTAGAAATACATGTAATATGGTAAACTAGTTTTAGCTACATGCATGTGTATGTATATGTTTTACACGCCATATAAAAAGACTTTAATAAAAATGCTAATGGCACAGAGCTATATTTGTAGATCAATTCTCCAAGAAAACGTTTAAACATACACATGTATCGTTTAATTTTCGCGTCATTCATCGCATACTGGATCTAAATGTCATTGGGGCCAAGTTCGATAGACTCTCCCAATGCCAAAAAGCGCGTATCAAACGAAATGAAATTCCACTGCCTTAAAGCGAGCGTTTTCCTGTATACAGTTTACGATCTGAACAAGATCAGATACTTGTATCTTAGGACACAGGAAGCGCGTCCTTTAATGAGCATAAATCGCGATCTCAATTTTGATGAAACAGTTCACAACACCGACATCCACATTATCAGCGATGCTTCAAAGACTGTTGTACAGTATTTCAAACAATGTGTTCAACTAAAAACGTAAAACAGAAATTCGACATACAACACTACCGTCAAGTCAGTGGATCCTGATTTTTCGTCAATGAAGGAAACAGTCAATGACGTATCGGTAAAGAGAATAAACTGGAGGGTTGCCACAGCGAAAGTCCATTAGTAAATGAAAAATAAGAGAGTATCTGTAAATATCGGGAAGTTTAATTATCAAAACTGAAAACGTTAGATCAGACTAACTACATTTTGTGTAGACAGTACCCAGAATTATATTGGTATAGAATGCACCAAATGCGTTTTGGTCAGGCTGCACTCCCCAGAAATGCCCCCCTCCCAAACAAAACAGCTCTTTCTTGTGATTTTAAAATCAACCTTTTGTTGGACTTTCCTTTTATTTATGATTCTAAAATTGACTTTATGATGTAGATACATGTAGTATTCAATAGACGCATTCATTCATATTTTAAGAGTAAGCGAACAGGGATCGTATGTAAGGTTTCCATTAAGTTCTGGGGCATGTGGTAAATTTACCGAGACTAAGATGTAAAGATTTCATCTCTACTTGATATAATCAACATTGTGAAATCAGTTTCAACACAAAACCTCATCCTGAAAATGATGCACGCATCCAAAAAATCTTTGATATTATTTCATGAAAAATTATTAACAGCAAACATTCAGCTTGTTGAGATTTTTAATTGTTACCATACATTTGAACACTGAATTTTGTTGCATGATTTGTACAGCATTCACTTGCTAACTTTACCCAAGTTCAAAGCTAAAATTGTTCAGCGAACACTCGACTAGTAAAAGTAGGAGCTGTGCTCCACTCAGATTAGATATTGATAAACGATAGTCCTAAATTTCGTGATATTTCCCCGTAAAGATGGCTATAAAGATTTCTAAAGGATGTATAACTTCAATAAAACGTTAAGTATTGAATGATAATCAACACTGTTATGGGTGTTTTGTTTCTCTGTTGTTTTAAGTCACTTTCGATATTTTTTCCCTTACGAACAGACGTCACCAGATAGAGGCGAAGTTCCATAAACTTTTACCTATGCATTACGTAAGGGTTAATGTACGAGTATCGCTCCATTCCTTAAAAGTAATGGACCGAGGCCCCGAAGGTGCCGAGGTCCATTGCTTTTAAGGAATGGAGTGATATGAGTACATTGACCCACTTAAAATCCACCTTTGCTGGCCCCTTGCTACTAAACTTTGTGCATTTTAATCATGTCTTACGTTTTTCATTCTTTTGTTGCATCCATTTATATCTACTTGTATAAAGGTTGACCTACTTTCCGAACACTCCATTCCTGAAAAATAATGGAGTGTTCGAACAACAGAATGACGTCATAGGTGGATTTTAATCTTACCGACCGTACGGTCATATCTGTATGACTACTGACTTTCACTTATAATGAAGGTGCTTGGCAAAGGAACATTCTTCACCTATATTTAAAAACGTCTGAGATTTGACGCAATGCCAGGATCGAGAACCTCACCAAGGCCTCGCGGTTGTAAAGCTAGCGCCCTAGCCATTTAGCACACGGCATCATCCATCATTTCATTTGCATTATCACGCCTTTATTTTGCGTTATTACGTCATTGATTTGCGTAATTATGCCTTTTTGTCGTGTTATAACACCTTTGATTTGCGTTATTACGCCTTTTTGACATCCATTATTTATTATGTTTGTAGTTGCGTCATTACGCTTTTGGTTTTGGTTATAATGCCTTTGTCTTCCGTTATTACGTTTTACATTTTCATGATTACGTTTTTCATTCGCGTAACTACGCCTTTGATTCGCGTAAATACGCCTTTGATTCGCGTGACTACGCCTTTGATTTGAGTTAGTATACCTTCTTTTTGCGTTATACCGCCTTCTATACGTCTTTAGAAATAGTTTTGTCAATTGAGTGATCCTAATAGGCTTTCGTAGTTCGTAAATAAACATTTTATTTGAACGATGGGATTCCCTTTGCCAAGTGTTGAGTCTATAATATATGTAGTAGTTATACCATACAATATTGTTGGTTATGTGCAGATACCCAATGGGTGGGGTGACTTGTACCATAGTTTACTATTATTCATTATATTTTATTATAGCTTTCGGAAGTGCGGTCGCCTGTTTACAATAAGATGCACTTTGTACACCATATATTTCTATTAAAATGACTTTCTATCACCAAACCTCTGTCGGCGTGGGTTCGAATCCCGCTCGCGCCGGTAAGTGAGAAAGTTTCCCCAGTTTACTTTCGGAAGGTCGGTGGTTTCTTCCCAGATACATTGTATCTGGGTTTTCTCTTCCACCAACAAAAACTAGGCGCCACCAGATAACTGAAAAATTGTTGAGTGTGGCGAAAACATCAATCAATCAATCAATCTATCACCAAAAGTTGTAAGATCATTAATTATTTTTTTTTTAAAAACACAACTTTTTTTGAAATGGATATATATGGTAGGACTATTGGTTTTGATATTTTTATTTCCCATTTACTCATTTTACGACTTCTAGTACCGGTATTTGCTTCAAAGAATTGAAATTAGATACAATTAAAATTCTAACAACCCATATTTGTGCATTTTTCTGTTTAAAAATTTAGCAACATATTTAATTGATGATGGTAGTTACTCTTTTAAAAATCCTATTTGATATTCTTCATTGTAATACATATCTTGACTAAATTGGCTGAAAAACATTTACATGTATATACAATGAATTAAAAAAAACAACCGTGAAACATAAGCGAAAAGAAAAATAATTAAGAATTGTATGGTGCGAAACCATAAAAGAAACACGACAAGTCTGATTGGCCGCCGCTGTTCACTCTGTCCGCAAAACAAGTTTATCTCTCAAATGCGTTCTTCTCACGTGACTGGGTCTTTTAGAAAAATCTTTATAAATGATACCTGTATTTCTATTTACACGTGTTTCTCAACTTGTTCGCACACATGGAGGAGAATATGGAAATAAAAAGTCTTTGGGACGAAACTACTGACGATATTATCTTGTCTCAAGCTTCAAATGAGATTGAGTGCGAATATTTATTTGGAGAACTTAGTTTGAGTTAGTTATCCATGTTTAATAGGGGAAATTTTGATCTGGAAGACCTTCATACAGTGGATAGTGATGTTATTGTTTCGAGTTTGTAGGCGGGGTTTGAAGAAAAGTGTGGGACTTTTAACAAAAGAAAACATGGAAAACTATGGTACAAATATATATATATATATATATATATATATATATATATATATATATATATATAATGAAAAATACTAGGAAAACGGAATATTTCCTCCGTTTTAAATTTAACATTTGAAGAAAATAGAGTTGAAAGAACTTATTTTGAAACAGCAGCCATATCTGACTATATTCAAGTAAGGAGATGGAAATGAATTGGCCATGTCTTAAGAATGGAAAGATCGAACTTAGCTTGTAGCCCTCAAGATGGAGTTCACCAGGACATATATTGGCTGGATGCATATTGTTTAACGCCTCTCTTGAGAATGTTTCACTCTCGAATATAGAGACGTCACTAAT